>NW_027492146.1:177500-681299 GCF_021521415.1 Bidens hawaiensis
TATTGTATCATGGTGAAGGCAACAGGTGGAGGGGCATTTAAATTTGCAGATCTATTTAAAGAAAAACTTGGTATTAGTCTTGACAAGGTAGAGGAAATGGGCAGCCTTGTATCAGGAGCAAACTTTCTTTTAAAGGTGGGATTCTTACACCATATGGAAACTTATGACACAAATAAATCCTTTATTTTTTCTTAAAATAAATGAATACAGTTCTAGTATTTCTTATAGGCTTAAGTTGGTGTTAAATTTTTAAGTTACATTATTGATTTAAACCTCCTTCTGATAGTCAGTGCCATCTGAAGCTTTCACATACGTGAATGGCCAGAGGAATTACGAGCAGATTGACCACAACGATCTATATCCATATCTCCTTGTTAATATTGGGTCCGGTGTAAGCATGATAAAGGTAATTTCAGTATTCACTTTTTAGTAAGTCCTGTTTTTGTTTACAGTTGTAGTAAATGTTCATCTTCTTAGTGATCATATACTGCTGTTTTATTGATATCTTCTAGTTTTAGTTTTTTTCATGTATGGCTAAAAAGTTAATACGCATTAAGATACTCAAATTTTTATTATGAGCTTTTAGGTTGATGGCGATGGCAAGTTTGAAAGAGTCAGTGGAACAAGTGTAGGTGGAGGCACATTTTGGGGTTTGGGGAAGCTTTTAACAAAGTGTAAGAGGTTAGCTGATTACTTTTCTTCCTTTTTTTTTTTTGAAAAAAACAAGGATATTTTAGACATTTTACATGCATTTCACTGTAAAACCTGAAGCCAAGGACCATGCGTGTTACACTTTCAAAATAGTTGTGACCATAAGTAAACTAGTTTTTAAACGTATGGACCCAACCTGCAATATGGGCATACCACATGGACCATTCGAGTAATTAACTCTTTGTTTTCTTTAACATTTTTCTTCAGCTTTGATGATTTGCTGGAGATGAGTCATCAAGGAAACAACAGAGTGATTGATATGCTTGTTGGAGATATATATGGTGGAATGGACTACCTAAAGGTACCTGGATTTATCATGCAACTTATTTATTTCTTCTGGTTATGAAGTTTGGCTATAAGAGAAAAGTTAAAAACAAGAAACATAATATCATAAATTCTTATAATCGCTATACATTTATACCTTTATGGCAGCAACTCATGTTTTTACAACTGAAGCAAATACATTATGTATTGTAAAACAAGAGATTTAGCATATGATTAAGCTGTTGATAATGTATGTGCAAAGTGTGTAATGTGTCGGTCCAATAATTTCAAGGCAATGATGATCTTGTGTAGTTTCCATATTAATATTATATTCTTGTTAGTGACTTTGTTTCAAATTTGGAACAGATTGGTCTATCTTCAACAACTATTGCATCCAGCTTTGGGAAAGCAGTATCAGACAATAAAGAGCTTGAAGAGTACAAGCCAGAAGATGTAGCAAGGTCTCTCTATTGAGGATGATTTCCAACAATATAGGACAGGTGAATTATAATAATTTGAACTTTTATCATCACATAGATATATAATCTATTGTTCCTACCTGGTAGCTTTACTAGATGCTAAGCAATTAATGCGGAAAAATACCGGATATCAGGCAAGGACCTATATTTGAGATATCTGTTATCGCGGTGAGATATCGGTATTTTAATATCATGTAAAATTCATATATATAACAATTTACCACTAATAATTCAGTACATTGACAAATTAACCTTTTGCAACTTACAAAACACTAGCAATCATAGTAAGTAGGAACTGATTAAGACTTAAAATTTAAATTGAACATAAAAAATTGATAATTAAGACTAAACAGGAATATCGGTGATATATCGGTTCAATATCGGTCAATATCGCCGATATTATCGGTACCGATATTTTACCAAGGGACCGATAACTGATATATATGTTGGTGATATATCGTTGATATCGACTGCATAGACTAGATGACTGGTTTCTTGCTTGTGTGGCACCTTGTATGATGAGGTGGCTTATCAATAAATTACCAAACTAGACCATATATATTGTTAGTTGTATTTAGTTATAATTAGGGTTTTAGCCCATATAGTTGACTAAAGCCCATGGGCCTTTTATGGGTTGATAGCTAGGGTTTATTTATGTATAAATAGATGTAGTTGTTTATGTATTTCTCACACCTTTAAGTAATAAACATTACTTTCACTACAACCATCTTCTTTACATGGTATCAGAGCTACGGCTCTCGATCCAAACCCTAGCCGCGATCTGACCCGAACCCGAGTCTGACCAGCCGTCACCAGCAGCCTTCAGATCTGAAACAAGCCCTTGCCTTGTTGTTCTGTCCTGTCACGAAATCTTTTTTTTTTCGACCGCGAAAGTACTGTTCACCGACGAGCACTGTTCACGCCGGAATCACTGTTGATCGGAAAACTGTTCACGCGCGGAAGCACTGTTCACCCGGAGTACTGTTCATTGCCCGGAAATCACTGTTCACGCGGAAATCACTGTTCACGCCGGAAAATACTGTTCTGCCGGAAGTCACTGTTCACTGCCGGAAGTTACTGTTCGTTTGCCGGAATTTCTGTTCACTGCCGGAAAGTTACTGTTCACTGCCGGGATTAACTGTTCACGACGATTAACTGTTTATGCCGGAATCTGTTCCCGCCCTCCACCCGCACTTGTTACTGTTCACAGTCAATTTTCAGTTTCGTGTATCACTATGGACGAAAATACATACATGTATACATTTACTAAAGAGGAGCATGATCTTATTCAACGGTTTCTTACCTCCCACTTGCCTCATCCTCAAACCAGCTCGGCACATTCAGGTAAACCTTCTAGCCTTGACTTATCATGTGTGATTGATTCTGGAGCCACACATCACATGACTGGGAATCGGGGTATTTTTTCTAGTCTTCAAAATGTTTCCCATGCACCGGTACGTCTTGCCGATGGATCTTCATGTCTCGTTCTCGGCATAGGATCCATCAGTAACTCGGAAAACCTAAAACTGTCTTCTATCCTATTTGTTCCTAAATTTCCTACCAGTCTTTGTTCAGTGAGTTAGATTACCAAACAAAACAACTGTTCTGTGACCTTTTACCCAACTCACTGCGTTTTTCATGAACTAGGAACAAACCGGGTAATTGGTACTGGTTTTGAATCAGGAGGTCTCTATCGTATATCCCCGTTTTCGCATCCTGTAGCAAACTTATGTGATTCCGCTGTCAGGGAGGCTCACTGTCGGTTAGGTCATCCCTCTACAGCGGTTCTGAGGCAAATGCGACCAGATTTACCACTTTCGTCTTTTAATTTTCATTGTGAGTCGTGTCAACTTGGTAAACAAACCAGGCGTCCCTATCCCCCTAGGGTGCCCAATCGAGTCAGTTCTTGTTTTGAACTGTTGCATTCTGATGTATGGGGTCCTTGCCCTATCAAATCTACGTTGGGTTTTGAATATTTTATTACCTTTATTGATGACTATTCTCGCACTATTTGGGTTTATTTGTTGAAATCTCGTAGTGAGGTATTTTCCATATTTCGAGAATTTAATGCTTATGTTCAAAACCAATTTAACACCACCATTAAAACTTTTCGATCTGATAATGCTAAAGAATATTTTTCCACCGACTTTTCTTCATACTTAAAAACCAACAGCATTATTCATGAATCATCGTGTGCTTATACATCTCAACAAAATGGTGTGTCCGAACGCAAAAATCGTCACATATTGGATGTTGCTCGCACAATCATGATCCAATCACGTGTTCCTCATCGTTTTTGGGGAGATGCCGTTCTCACTGCAACATATCTGATTAACCGCATGCCCTCAACCGTTCTTCATGGTAAAACACCGTTTTCTGTACTATTTCCCAACGATGATCCATTTCCTCTCGCACCTAAAGTATTTGGTTGCGTCGCCTATGTTCATGACCATAGGCCAAAAACCATCAAACTTGATCCCCGAGCCATTCGTTGTGTCTTTCTTGGTTACTCACGGGTTCAAAAAGGGTATCGATGCTATAGCCCATCACTTCACCGATACTTTACCAGTGCCGATGTCACTTTTCACGAGTCTCCTTACTTTCTCCAGTGTTCCACTCCTGTTTCTGACCCGTTTCCCGACTCGATATACCCACATCTCCCTTCATCCCCACCATTCCTGTGTCAATTCCTTCTACCGATCCAATCTCTACTGATTCTGACCCACCGACAGAATCTCCGCCACTGCTTTTCACATATGCTAGGCGGGGTAGGGGTCAAACATCAGCGACTCTTGATTCACACCCTGGCCACGACCCCGAAATACCCTCCGATACTCCGTCTACATCTGAGCAATCCACACCTCTCACTAATACATCCTTACCCGATCCAACGACCTCTGTTACACCCGTTTATGATCCTCCTGGTGCCCCACTTCCCGATATACCTATTTCCTTTCGCAAGGAACCCCGGAAATGTACTCGTTACCCAATTCAGGACTATGTTGCCTACACCCACCTAACTCCTTAATCTCATGCGTACACCACTACCCTTGATTCCTACCCGATTCCCAAGAATGTGACGAGCGCTCTCGCTCACCCAGGATGGAGACAGGCTATGGAAGATGAAATTGGGGCTCTAAAGTCCAATCATACATGGGATCTTGAAACACTTCCTAAAGGGAAGCGTATTGTTGGTTGTCGTTGGGTGTTTACAGTTAAACTACACCCGGATGGCTCCTTACACCGCTTAAAGGCTCGGTTGGTTGCAAAAGGGTATTCTCAGGCATATGGCATTGATTACGATGAAACCTTCTCTCCGGTTGCTAAAATGCCATCTGTCCGTATTTGTATCGCTCTTGCTGCCATTAATCATTGGCCGCTCCATCAGCTTGATGTCAAGAACGCCTTTCTTAATGGTGTTCTTGAGGAGGAGGTATATATGGAGCAGCCCCCAGGGTTCGTTGTTGAGGAGGAGGCCTCGAAAGTTTGCAGACTACGTCGTTCTCTATATGGTCTTAAACAGTCTCCCAGGGCATGGTTTGGTCGATTCTCTAGTGTTATGGGACAGTTTGGGATGACTCGGAGTGCCTACGATCACTCTGTCTTCTTTAGACACCAGAAAGGAAAGAGGATTATCGTAGTTGTTTATGTGGATGACATTATAATCACAGGTGATGACGAGGTCGGGATTATCGAACTCAAGCAGTTTCTTCAGTCTCAGTTTCAGGTCAGCGACTTAGGTCGATTGAGGTATTTCCTTGGCATAGAAGTATCCCGCTCTCCACAAGGAATACTTCTCTCCCAACGAAAGTATGTTCTTGATATGTTAATTGAATGTGGCTTACTGGGTTGTAAACCTGTTGATACCCCAATGCTTCCTACAAAGAAATTCCTCCCAAAGGAAGGAGATCCAATGAAAGATCCTGAGCGATACAGACGGTTGGTTGGTTGGTAAACTTAATTATTTAACCGTCACACGACCGGATATCTCCTTTACTGTCAGTGTTCTGAGCCAATTTATGGCTACACCATACACCGGTCACTGGGATGCTGCCATTCGTGTCTTAAGATATCTTAAGACCTCACCTGGCTTGGGTATATTATACTCCGATCAGGGTCATTGTCGTGTAGGTGCCTTCACGGAAGGAGATGGTCGGATATCAGGGTTCTCAGATGCAGATTGGGCAGGTTGTCCGATTTCTCGACGATCTACCACTGGATATTGTGTGTTTGTTGGAGGAAATCTTGTATCATGGAAGAGTAAGAAGCAACACACGGTTTCCCAGTCGAGTGCCGAATCGGAATATAGAGCCATGGCAGATGTAACATCAGAGATGGCATGGGTTCGTCGTCTTCTCAGAGAGCTCGGGGTTGTTTCTAATGACTTGATGAGGTTATACTGTGATAGTCAGTCAGCCATTCACATAGCCAAGAATCAAGTATTTCATGAGAGGACAAAACATATTGAGGTCGACTGCCACCTTATCAGAGATCGAGTAGTAGGCACACAAACTGATCCTCCTTCCATTCAACCAGTTCATGTGAAGACAAATTTTCAGCTAGCAGACATTCTAACTAAACCGCTCCGGAAAGCTCAGATAGATTTTATTTGTAACAAGTTGGGCATGATTAACATCTATGCTCCAACTTGAGGAGGAGTGTTAGTTGTATTTAGTTATAATTAGGGTTTTAGCCCATATAGTTGACTAAAGCCCATGGGCCTTTTATGGGTTGATAGCTAAGGTTTATTTGTGTATAAATAGATGTAGTTGTTTATGTATTTCTCACACCTTTAAGTAATAAACATTACTTTCACTACAACCATCTTCTTTACATATATATATATATATATATAGTTACCGATGTAGCCATTTCTGAACAACATCAGTTTTTTACCAGCTTTGTTGGTTGTCTGTCCTCTAAATTACCAAACTAGTCCGCTCAAGAAAAGTATAATTACCAGATATGCAACGTAGAGGGTAACTTTAGGCCAATATAGGGTAACTAGTATATCAAAATGCATATAAGAGGGTAACAAACTTTTAAAAAAGTTTAGAAGGTTATTTTTGACATAAGTATGCTAAACTTTTCGGTTAATTTTGTTATAAATATATTACCCTTATTATGCAAAAGTAAAGTGCATGCCTGAAATAAACATCAGCACATAGCACCTTACCGTTTAATAATATCATAATTATTATAATAAAACAATTTAGAAGGTTGTATGCATGAAATACTTTTTGGGTGTCAGCTAATCCTTTATACTTGACTCGTTATAGATAAAATATAACCCAAATCGAGCCATTTATAACAAACAGGTCGAAATTGCGACCTCTATTGTAGTATGTCATGGTAATTTGAAATGTTTAGAATGAATCACATTGTAGAATGTGCCATTTTATTGCGATTACTCACATCACTTTTTGCTGCATTTCGACGAGTATTCAAGGTAAAGTGCAAGTTTATGTTGATTAATATTTGTTCTTGATATGCTGTGCTCTTTTCAGATTGCTTACTTGAATGCACTTCAATTTGGTCTCAAAAAGATATTCTTTGGGGGATATTTTATACGCGGTCATGCTTACACCATGGACACAATATCCGTGGCAGTTGATTTCTGGTAATTATAGGACATTATAGTTTCTATATCTCATGCTAATGTTCACAAGCACCAATGGAAAGGTTTTTACCTATTAAAAACACACTTTGGATGGTTTTCTAACCCGTTTGACTTTTCAACCCATTTTACCTGTCGTCTATCTAGCTATTTTTTTCATCCATATCAACCAGTTATAGCTAAAATACCTTTTTAGGTCAAAACGCGAGGCTAATTTTTTATTTGACCCGTTTTCAGGTCGAAAGGCGAAGCAAAAGCAATGTTTTTAAGGCACGAGGGATTCCTCGGGGCGTTGGGTGCGTTTACGAACTATCAACTTGTTGAACAATCTTCTTTCACCACAGAAGATAACAACCGAAACATGGTTGTTGAAGATTTAAATGATAATGGAATTATCGAGTGTCATGTAAGGGCCAGCAACTAAATACAGGTTACATAGTTAATTACAGTTTAAACCAAGATAAAAATTCAAAGCTAACTTCTTGTTCATTTGTGAGTCCTGATTATATTATTATATGTTGTGATAGTGGGCCCCATTTTTAAATTTTAAATGTGTCTGTATGTGCATTTATGTTGCTGTAGTTTGTATTTATGCATGTTTCCATGAATATAACCATAGCAGCATTGACAGGTCTATAAAGGCGGTTTGTCACTTAACCCCAATTTTTAAATTTTTATTTATTTTTTTGAATTTTAATGCATTACATGTGACTCAATATGTGTGTTACAACTTACAAATGAGAAGATTGCATTTGTTCATCAAGGAATTGTGAGTCTTTTGAGGATAATGCTTTTGGGTTTGAATCCCAAAACCCATAGGTGAATAGCCCCTTTTACTTACACTTGATTTTTTAAAAAGTTATCGTAAGAATATGAGCATGGTAAGTAAATAAAAGTGTGATGAAGAAAAGATAACATCGGACGGAATTCAGGGGAGGCTTTGAGGGCGGGTAATGGGGTGCCCGGCCGGGACACGTTTTTTTTAAGGACACAATTTTTTTTGGATATTATATATACATATATAACTTTAGAACACATGGAACTTTTATTAGCCCACCATTTTTGTAATACCCACACACTTTATAGGCCATTTTTTAAAATTATCCAAAGATTTATACTTTTATAGGGTTGTTAAGACTGTTAAGATCCATTTCTTTTAATTAATCAATATTAGCCTATTAGGTATGCATATATGTGTCTTTAGTGAAAGAAGGAACCGGGTCTCTTATTAACGGTATCAATGGCAGAGACTAGAGACGGTTTAAACACCCAATTGTTATGGGCTCAAGTCGTAGAAAGTATAAGAAGTTTGTCTTAAAAAGTAAAAAAAATATCTATGTGCAAGCAACCAGGCTCAAAATGGTGAGACTCATGAACCATCAAGTTCTTAACATTTCCCGTGTAGCAAGCACTTTTTTAGAATGGGTTAGTCCTCTTTATACATTAACTAACATGAGACGAGTTAAAAAGTTTAGTGCAAGTTTTAGTTCATAGCAAGACAAGTTAATTATGTGTATAGTTTGAAGAAAGTAACTAACTACCATATATAAAATCATAAAATATTAAGTAATTAAACAAGTCAGTGCCGTTTAGAGTGCTAGAAGCAGAGCCAAAACATCCGAGCTCAAACTTATAAGTTAAATGAGCCGAGTTTGGTTTTGACTTGACTCGACTTATTTATAATTCTATGAGTAAAAACAAGCTGAGCATGCTTTTATTACGAATGAAAACCTTTCATTATTTGTAATAAATAATAATTTCTCCCTCTTCATAATTTTGTTGGCATGGCCTGTCACTCAACTTTATATATTACAGAGGCTATCATTCTAAAACTTCCCCAACCATTCGACTGTTGTACCAATGTACTGTACTATATACTATTATGTATTTATATTCGGAGTCCATTTATATGCTTCCATCGGAAAGTTAGTTGAGCACTTAAGCAAGTGTTTCCCTTATCAATATGATATTATGATCTCATCTCTCTTTTCTCATATTGGCCCCTCTTTGTTAGTTTTTATTTGGGATGTCATCTTCATAAATCACATCCATAGTGTTTAGGTTTATAGGATTTTAATAATCACTGATATTGGACGATAATAATCTTTATTCATTTTATCATCGTTGGTGGTCCTAAATTTAAAAAAGTTTGCCCCCAATGGTCCCCCGTTAAAAATGACTTAACGGCATTATACTTTTTTCCGAATTTCAAACTAATGTTTTAGGGTTTTTGATCGGAAGGAGGATACGAGTCGATTGATGTAAAGCTTCGTTCGAAACGGTGCTCCAAAACGATGAAACAATGCTTCAACTCGGTTTTTTGAACTTACAATTAACAAAAATCAAGTCGTTTGGATCAACGTTACGAGCTAAGTTTTACATCAATTGACTCGTATCCTATTTTCGAACAAAAGCCCTAAAAAAATAGTTTGAATTCGAAAAAAGTATAACTCCGTTAAGTCATTTTTAACGGGGGACCATTGGGGCCAACTTTTTAAAATTTGGGACTGCCAGCAGTGATAAAATGAATATGGATTATTATCGGTCAATACCAGTCAATTGGGATTATTAAAATCCAATAAACCTAATGTTTATACTTTTATGCAAGTCTATATGGCTCGCATAGACATGTATGAGTCATATAGATCACGCATTACTAACAAGTGTACGAAGAGAAAACAAGGAGACAACTTTTGCAGTCAATACAACTCATATAGGCACTGATGTCTAGTATAGTTCTTCGTGACTCTATATAACTCGTATAGACCTTATACTACTTGTATAGCTCTTCGTGGATGAACTATACGCCTCGTATAGTCGTATAGGCCATAATATCTCACTCTTGTTCAATTTTATCAAACTTTTCACCTTCACTTGTATACATACTATATGACTCGTGCAGGTTTTTGTCAATGCCATCTGACACAATCATCAATCGACTTGTTTTTAATCATCCTCTACATAATCAAATAAATTGTTTTTAACGAACATCTCTATCATCAAACGACTATATTTTTACAACTTTTAATTAATCAAACGCTCATGTAATTTTAAGTTATGTGCTTTTAATTTAAAAGCAATTCAGATGTTATCTATTAAATTTTATGTTTTTTATTAACAACTTTTAATTTATTAAACAAAAAAATATGTCTATACGACTTGTATAGACCTATACGGCTTGTATAGGCCTATACAGTGCGTATAGAGTTATACGAGGCACCAGAAACAAAAACCGACGCCTTCCTGAATAAACTGGCACGGCCCAAGGCCTATACGACTGTAACATCATGAAATTTCTAACTTAAATTTTTGCCAAAAATGTTAATGTTCAAAAGTTCAGGGACTTTATGAAATTATGATTTTTCATTTTCTTCGGGCGACACGAGGTATTAGTTAAACTCTCTTCGCACGAACGAAGATTGCAGGCACATAACCCAAGGCTGTTTCGCGTTACGCGAAACCTCATTAAGTAATTGGGAACACGTGGCACGATCGTACATGCCACGTGTAAAATTGCGGCAGAGAGCCGGTTCGCGCGACGCGAAGAAATAGGAACTTTGTCCTTTGCGCGACGCGAAGGAGCAAATTTCACCTATAAAAAGGAAGTGACGAGTTTGAGCCAATTCACTCAAAATCTCACCTTCATTCTCACACACATAGCATAGGAAAGCGTGCCTGATAGCTGTGACGTTTTGAGACCTTGTTTTCTTGAGATTCGTGCAAGAATTGGAGTCCTGACGCTTTGTTGATCAGCTAAGCGAGTTAGAAGCAAGACTTTACCAATCAAACAATCACTCTTATCTAGTGTTAGCATTCCCGAGTGTCACACCCCGACCAAAGGCGGCGGAACATGCCGAGGTATAACGATTGTTCATAAGCACATGACACTAATTAAAGTGACAGTATTTAATAAACTCATTTCATTTCACAACATCGAAAATGTCACATAACAATTATCCATAAAATAACCATAAACAAGATATCACAAAATATGGCAAATTTGATATTGTTCATTTTTACTAATATCATAAGGTCTTTGATGTCGTTTTCTTCACAATCATAAATCAACCAAGATGCAAACCTGCAACATTTCATAAAATAAAGTTTGTCAACACAAAGGTCGGTGAGCAATTCATAAGTTTAATCATATTAGTATATAATAAAGATAGCCACAAAACTTGCATACGAAACGATAAATAAAAGTGGTAATTTGGATAAATAGATATCGCTAAACACATTAGCGACACCTAGCTATAAGGGGATGCCAAATAGTCTAGGATTTTATAGTTATCGTTAATTGCATTACGTTAACGACACCTTGCTATAAGGGGATGCCAAATAGTCTAGGATTTTATAGTTCCACCAACCAAAAGCGATAAACACATAGGCATATAAGCATAGAACACCAAATCGAGCAATTATTTAGGTAAAGTATACAACTACGTTTGTAGTTTAAGATTCAAATATAAAGCATTTTGTTGAATAAGTATGAAATGTCACCCCCAAAATAAAAGATGGAAAATGGGGTATGAAGTACTCACCTTCAAGTAGTAAACTTGAAAGATGATAATTTGGAGATTTGTCAGAACGACAAGTTTAATGCACAATGCCTAAAAAGAAAAGAAGTCTTGAATTTAGAAAGGTTGTCTTGAAGATCTTTAAACAAAATAAATGTTGAGAAATGTAAATAATTAAAGTTCAAGGTTTAAAATGTAACTATTTAAGAATTTATAATAATAGCCCTTTAAAAATGTAAATTTGCTCGAAATCGGGTTAAAGTATCTAACCTTAATATTTACTCAACTTATGTTAAGTAATAAGGTGGGTAAAATGCAAGAATGCAAATCCCTTTGGAATAAAGATACTAAAACGGTTTTTTTTATCGAGTGTTCGGGTTGTCGGTTCGGGTCTTGATAATTGGTCAAACCCAAAGTCAACTTTCCAAAATATTGAATGTTATGAGATAACTCAATAAAATTTAATAAGACTTAACCAAGTATGTAGTTCCATTGTTTTAGAACTAACAACGCATGTTAAGCGAGTGTTCGGTTTTGTCGGTCCAAACTTTGTTATGAGATCAAGTTGGATCCAACATTTCCAAGTACTTAAGAAAATATTTAAAAATCAATTTGTAACTATTTTTAAAGACATATACAAGTCTTGATGACTAAAAAAAACACACTTGTGTGTCTTAAGCGAGTAAGAATCGGTTTGGTTTCCACATGTCCAACCACTAAAGAACTTGTATAATAATGTACAAATAAAAAAAATACTTTAAGTTTTACAACCAAAAGTTAACAATAAAGTCTTTAAACAAAAGTTCGGTTTTCGGTTCGGATCGTGTTTCGGGTTAAGACCGAGGTAAGATTCTACAAACCCATAACCATAGAATTTGTAAAAATGATTTTAGAAACTTAGATATAACAATAAGCATGTTTAAACAATTATTTAACAAAACTAGTAACAAAGTTCGGTTTACGATTTAGAGCTATTTACGGTTAAACCGAAGCATAGACTCTTTAAAACCCATAACCATGGAACTTGTAAACATGACCAACAAACAAAAATAAGCAAGATTAATATGTATCAACAAGTTATATAGATGTATATATATCAAGGACACGAAGTCCTCCATGAAGCCTTGCCTTATGAGGTCCGAAACCTCACCGACCGGAATCGAAGAAGTAACTATCAAAGGTAAACAAGGGGTGTATATTATATATATGTTGCACAACCATAAACAAGTATTAATAAGGCTACATAAACTAATTAAGATGAAAAACTAAAAACCTTCAAAAACACTTAAGAAGATAACCTTGAATCTTTGATGTTTGAGAGAGTTTTTTTTTTGGAGTTGTAGCAAGGGAAAATGAAGAGGAAAGGTGGTGTATATATAGGGTAATGTTGATGGTCAAATATGGGTGTGAGACACAAGAGTTTTCATGCAAAATGGATCAAGACAAAAACACAAAACAACAAAAAATATAATAATAAAATAAATAAATAAATAAATAAAAATAAAAAATAAAAGTAGGATGTTTTCAAGACCCAACAAATGTGAAACAATATTGTAACATAAATCAATCATTTTGATTATAACATAAGCTTCGGTTTACAAATCGGGTCGGTTTACATAATAAACAAATACAAAAACGAATACAAATAAGACCCGAAATTGACGAATGTCACACCGAGTATTCACTAAGGTAGAAATTAAGTTTAAGTTATTTCAAATATATTATGAATAGCTTAGACTTAGTCAAGGCTATAGTCTTTTAATCTTGAAAAGATTTTCAAAGCATTCACAAAAAGGTTTTCCAATAAACATTACTTCTATAAGATGTAATGTTATATAAAATTATATTTTTGACGGACATGTAGTAACTGGAAGGGGGATATCATTAATAGACTCTTCTTGCTTAAGGTAAGTAATTCGTACAAATCGCAATCAACTACGTGACTTGTTTACTTACCTGGAGAAGTTTGGCAACATGATAGAACCTATTAGGTCAAAGCATGCTATATCAAACACCACACAAATATAGATATGATTTTAAAATACAAACATTCATAAACCTAATCAAGGTTAAAACCAGACTTAAAGTCTGCAGTCTAATCAAGAAACACCATCAAGCTAATCATTCAAAGCCTATTTATTTATAGGTTAACATCATTCACATTCAAGAAGGTTTATCAATCAATCACACCGACAGTACAGGTGAATACATTAAATATTTACAAACAGTCAAAACATATTTATACTCTATAAGATAAGCAGGTTTTTTTATCTTAAAGAGTCAGTCAAACATTACATGAGATTACGTGATCTTTTAAACGAAATAATACAAATTAGAGAATAAGAATAACTCAGACTGAATATACATGTGTATGAATCCAAACATAACTGTTTAGCCTAAACAGTCAAAGGCTACATGGCCGCGGGCTAAAAGTCATATCTACTTCTCTGGTATGGGCTACGTGGCTCAGAGAAACTTGTGTGTGTATATTGTTACAGATACCGGAAATAGAAATATTTCTGTTGAGCTTGTCAAGAAAACTATATTTGTATTATAATTGTTATTTAAATGCTTTTAGAGTCAACGTTTCACCAGCACATAGCTGACATATTTTATTTTCCATTGCAGATAATTAAGTTTGACGTTAACTAGCAAGGAATAGAGTCGTCAAGGAGATAGAAGCTTGGAGTACAAAATGGCTCTATTTTAATTATGAAATTCTTATAATATAAAAACAATATTTTGTAAACACATACTTGGGCATTTAATTCCCAAATAAAATTTTAATGTAAATTAATATTATAAAAGAATAAAGAAATAGAAAATGATGATAATGAAAGATTTCAATATACCTTCAACGTCATGCTACATTGCGACATTTAATACGATCGATCTGAACATATTCCTTTATACTTATCTTGTATGTGTTTTAAATATTTTGGAGATACGTCATACATGTTAGTATAACTTTAACAACATTGTAATGTCTTTTGTTTTTGTTTTATTTTTTTCTGCAACATAAATTATACAAACGTTTAAAAACAATGATGGCATGATTGACCTTAGATCCCCCCCTCTCCCCCATAAATTTCTGATGGGGAGGTAGGGAGGTCGACCGTCTTAGGTTCGATCATCTTGAAAACCCGAAAATTTTAAAATTATATTTAAAAGAAATTGTGTTAAGCCCAAATTATCATCTTTGTAGCCTAATTATCATCGTATCATTTACTTTTCATATATGAGTTATCAAATTTATATTTTACTTAAAGTCCGAATTATAATTGCCTTCGACCCAAAAGTTTTTAGCGGTTTTTAGAGATGACCGTAACTTCTAATAGAGATATATTAACCAATAATAAGTTAAAAGTGCGCTATCACCAATGATCCGACAAGTCTATCACGTGCTATTTGTAACAAGTCTAAAGTATGTTATTCATCCAATTAGTCTAAAATTTTCAAGAAAAATCATAGTTTATAATTTTTATGTATGGTGCGTATTCGTATAAATTATCATAACTTGTCCAAAAAAAAAAACCTTAATTGGCTATATACATCTTTCTGATATATAGTCGCATGCAATTGCTATTCCTAGCTCACTGTTACCCATTCAAAAAAAAAAAAAAAAACAGTTAATTGTGAGGGGGACTGACTTCACTAAACTTGTAGCCACGTTCGATCATTGATGAATTTGTGGTTCAAAAGTTTCGCCCTCCTTATCATGACTTTCAAGTGACTCAAACTCGTTATTTATAAAGTCGCCATCGTTTTAAATGGGGTTTATCTATAAGTATAATAGTTCAGTCTGGATAATGTGTGACATGTATTATTTAGAGTGGTTTTCTAAGTTTTCTCGTGGATTTATGCAAAACCACTTTAAATACAAAATTCGGACCATTTTAAAAAAAAGTTTGTTACTAGTGTCTATTAGTCACATATATCATATCCATAACTTTGGGATGTTACATTTTCTTTATAAACTTGGCTAGTGCTTTTCAAAACTTACTAAAATTTTCTAGCCTGTTGCCACCCTCAATGACGCCATCATTTTTGAAAACCTCTACTTGTTGTCGACAGCCACCTTTTTTTAGTTGGTATTCATTTTGTTAGATAAAATATAAGTATATAAATGACAGAGCTATATGCAAACCACTGATAAATCATACGGGCGATATACATTATTGTCGAACCATATTAGCAATAAACATTTTCACCAAATCTTACTTATGACCCTATAAGTCTAGTATAGCAAACATGTTCATGCATGGCGTACTTTTATACGAACTTGTACGATTTTATTAAAACTATAGTTTTATTAAAACTATAGTTTTATTAAAACTAGCTGATATGACAGTAGCTTGTTGTGTTTATGATTATATAAATTGTATGATGTAAAAAATTGTTATAGACATCATTATATCATTTTTCTTTTTGAGTAGCCAACCCAGCCTAGGTACCCTGTATTAGAGGTGTTTAAAAAAACCGGTTATAGAACCGGTTTGGTCGGTTTAACCGAAAACCGGTTAATAGAAAAACCGGTTATTGAACCGCCGGTTAGTACTTCGGTTACTCATTCGTGGACAAAAACCGGTTATTGAACCGGTTAGTAAAAAAACCGGTTAAATTTAAAAACCGGTTATTAAAAAACCGGTTAACCTAAAAACCGGTTAACGGTCAAAAACCGGTTAACCTAAAAACCGGTTAAGGTTAACCGGTTTTTAGGTTAACCGGTTTTTGACCGTTATAAAACGGCCATATGACCGTTTGGGTCCTTTTTTGCCCGTTTTTTCTTGATTTCTAGCCGTTTTTTAAACATTTTACCCCCACAAACAACTATATATAGTTTAGGTTGGGTAGGTTAGCTCACACTCGATTATACAACTCTACTAGCTCTAAACGTTTATTTCATACGCGATTATTTTGTTATCTCACACTCAATTATACCACATTACCACTCCATACGCTCTTATTTCGTAGTCGTTTATTTCATACTCGTACTCGTTTATTTCATACTCGATTATACGCTCTTATTATCATGGCCTCCCAAAGTGCTGCTTCATCCGTCAACATGGGTGCCTCGAACACAGACATAACGGTCGTTCGGATCATCCCCACGAAACGAAACCAAGATGTGTGGCAACATTTCGACCTATGCGAACTGTCTAACGGTCGCCAAAAAGCTCGATGCAAGCACTGTTTGAAGTTCTATGCCAAAGATGCAAACTCCACTTTAAAAGCGCATATACAACAGCGCTTTTGCAAGGCCTTGAAGGACGAAGCGGGAAGTAGTTCGCAGCCGGAGATGACGAATCAAGGAGGGGTGTTTACGTACGACGTTGAAGCGGTACGTCAACAGTTTTCAAACTTTGTGATTCAACAAACACTTCCTTTCAACCACTTCGACAACCCTCAATTCACGGAGATGATGCAAAACTATGTTCAACCACGCTACCAACACGTAAGTCGTTCGACCCTTAGAAGAGATTGTCTTAAAGCATGGAAAAACGCTAAGTCCGAACTAATTTCATACTTTTCAAACTTACAAACTGGTGTAAACTTAACAACGGATGTTTGGTCGGTACCTCATGGTTCGCCCGACTCATACATTTGTGTGACGGCTCATTGGGTTGACCCCGAGTCGTGGCAAATGATGAAACGAACCGTTGCGTTTCAATTGTTTGATTACCCGCACACGGGTAGAAATATTTTTCAAATCTTGGATAAAGTCATTCGACAATACAAAATTGAAGATAAAATCTTTTCAATTTAGTTTGATAACGAGTCCAACAATACGGCCGCGGTTGGCCATTTAAAATTAAAGTATAAACCTATTTGTGATGGAGCGTTTTTTCATAGCCGATGCATTGCACATATTATCAACTTGGCCGTGCAAGATGGGTTAAACGTGATCGAAACGCAAAGAAACAGTTTTAAAAGAATGTTACGAGATGTTTTTAGCAACAATAAAACATTTTCAAGATACAAAAAATTTTGTGTAGAAGCTAATTGTCAATGGTTGGGGCCAAATTGGGATTGTCCAACAAGATGGAACTCGACTTGTAATATGTTTGAGAAAGCCATCCAACAAAAAGAATCATTAATTGCGTTTCATCAAATTTTGTCAAGTAGGGGTAAATGTGCACCATATGATCCTAGAAACTGATTATTGATTGAGATCGTTACGGAGGTCCTTCAAATTTTTAAATCTTGCACAACTAGTTTATCCGGGGTTTACTATCCAACAAGCCCCATTGCTTTACCAAAAATTGCTGTCATGTGCACAAAGTTGAGTGAACTTGATTGTAGGGGTGCACCTTATTTTGATATGGGTGTAAAAATGAAAGAAAAATTTAGAAAATATTTTCAACAACTACCCGCTGTTTTGACATGTGCTGCTGCGTTAAACCCTTGCATCAATGTTGGTGGTGTTGAAGCTTTAATAGAAAAAATTTGTGATGAGCTTGGGTTAAACGACGATCAAAACCCCTATTATAGCCAAACTTTAAAGAATGCTTTCAACACCACCTTGTCAAACATGTATGATGTCTACCTTACAAAATACGGGTCGTCTTCCCAAATTCATGACTCGTTAAGAGCTGTTGCCCAATCCCAATTCCAAACCGACCTTGAAATGGGGATGTACTACATGATTTGGGAAGACGCCGGTAAACGTCAAAGGGTAAACACCCCAAGCAGTGAACTTGGAAGGTTTGGTGGTACCAACTTTGTGAAACACATGACTCCGGATGAATTTAGAAGTCTTGATTTGCTGGCTTGGTGGAGAGGTAAGGAGGATGAGTTTCCGATCCTCGCCGCCATGGCCAAAGATTTACTAACGGTCCAAGCTTCCACGGTAGCTTCGGAGTCTGCTTTTTCTGTTTCTGGCAGGGTTATATCGATTAGGAGGACTCGACTCACTGCACCAGCTATAGAGTTGTCGATTTGCTACAAGGATTACTTGGACTCTTTAGATAGGGCACAACATCAACGCTCACTCGAGGGGGGAAATGGAGTATGAAGCGGGCTTGTATGAAGACGAGGTCAATGAAGGACACACTCAACCAATGACCGATGAAGAAGCCGCGTACGACGATTACCTAAGAAATAGCTCGGGATCGGGTAGCGAAGAAAATTAGCTAAAGAAACAGCAAACATGGAGGCAAATCATGAGTAAGAAACAGCAAGTTGTTCTTGTAATCGTGTCTAAGCATTCTTTTTCCTAATATGTGCTCTTATTTACTTGTTGATTTGGATTTTTCTAATTTAGTTAAAGAAACAGCAAACATGGAGGCAAATCATGAACAAACTGCGATTGGGAACAACAGGAGCATCTGCTAGTTCACGATTTAATGTTTGTATTTTTGAGTTAAATCATGAACAACAGTTCTTGGCAGAGATTTCTTCAGTGTTAATGATTTAATGTTTGTATTTTTGAGTTACGAATATGCGATAACGATTTAATGTTTGTATTTTTAATGTAAAAACTATAAATGAAAGTTATGTGTTTTTAATCTTTGGTTTGTTGAAAACACATTCACAAAACACACTCATACTCATCTTCCAAGCAAAGAACCCTAACAACGAAAGCAAAGAATGGCTTCGGTCAGTCCGTTTTGCCTTGTAGTTACCGGTTTGTTTATACTGTGAAAAAATAATGGTCTTCATTAAGTACAAAATATAAAAAACAAATATTCGTATTTGAAACCGCGAAATTTAAAAAAAAAAAAAAAAACCGGTTAATAAAAAAAACCGGTTAATAAAAAAACCGGTTTATTAACCGGTTTCTAAACCGGTCCTAACCGGTTAGACCGGTTAGGGTTTTGACAGAAAAAAACCGGTTATTAACCGGTCCAGTTATTAACCGAACCGGTTTTTTTCCGGGCCAAAAAAAAACCGGTCCGGTTAATAACCGAACCGGTTTTTTTAAAAAAACCGGTTTGTGCACCTCTACCCTGTATGTAGGGTTGTCTCGTGGGTAAGCTAAATGAGGCCATGGCTTTAGGCCTCCAGTTATATAGGGCCTCCATCTTAAATAGTAGTTATGTATCATGAGATTTTAAAAGTAGAGTCGTTTTAGAATTAGTAACTTATTGATGGGTCACAAGTTAAGAAGGATTGCTTCATATCCATTATTGCTACATATAATTCATATTCAGATATTCTATTATTTTTATATACTCTCTAGCGCTATACGCATAAAAAAGGACTCCAAAGACGTTGAGCCGGCCCTACCTGTATGGGGTGACCCAATAGCAAAAGACCACCACCAACTGGCCAAACCCAGCCGTATAGAGCCCTTTAGCGACTCCAAGTTATTTACACTTACAAAAAAAACTCACCCGCCCAGAGACTTAATGATGATAAAGCCAAGACGCCCCCATAATAGAAACCGGAGATCACAAACATTATTATATGATTACTTGCATAAAAACGTGGTTTGCAAAACATACCAACCTAATAATTTCACTAAGTAGCGTGTAGTCTTGGGATGCTCATAAACGTTTTCTAGATAATGACCAAACTATCGATTTATTGGTAAATCACTTTATTTGATCAACCATTTCTTAAAATATACATGCTAAATCCTCATATCACTTTTTTTTTTAATTAATACTCGATATAATTTTCAATCAATCAGCTTATATTATGTAACTCATTCAGTTGCTAGTTTTTTAAAATAGTCGTAGCTGACGAAATGTATGTTGTTTATGCCTCCGACAATTCATAGTTTTTAAACAGACTAACAAGCATGACATCGTCGATCCAACGAGTTTTCCATTTTTATCTTGTCATTGTGTCGGAAAGTGTCAGGTGATATTTACTCGTATCGTATAACACATATTTGATTCGTATAGGCTGTTTTTTAATTACTTTAAATACAAAATATTATAAATAACTAAGTTGATTATAAAATAAAAACTAAGTAATTTAAGAATACATATTTTTCTCCATGTTAATTAAACAACCTATGAACAACATGAGCATTTCAGGTACCCGGCTTTATCTCGATACATGTCTCTTGAAAAACGTTGGTATCCCGACATACTCATGTTGCTTGTAAGTTGTTTAATTAGTATACGGACAAATTTACTTTTAAATTAAAATTTGTTATTATATAACCATGTCGGACTTTATATCTTATATTTTATATTTTTTTAGGTAAGTAAAAAAATAAAATTACACGTGTTTTAAATATGATATGAACATATTACTTTAACACTTATCTTGTATGTTTTTTAAATATTTTGGAAATACATGTTAGTATAGGTTTAACAACATTGCGACGGCTATTTTTTTTTCTGCTACACAAATTATACAAACGTTTAAAAATTATGATAACATGATTGACCTTAGATCCCCCCCCCCCCCCCCCCCCCTCATTTCTAACAGAGATGTATTAACCAACAATAAAGTTGCAAGTGTGCTATCGTCGATTCACCGGTGATCCGACAAATCTATCACATGCTATTTATAACAAGTCTAAAGTCCGTTATTCATCCAACTAGTATAAAATTTCCAGTAAAATCATAGTTTTTAATTTTTATTTATGGTGCATATTCGTAAAAAATATCATAATTTGTTAAATTTGTCAAAAAGATAATAAATAAAAACCTTAAGATCCTGTTCGTTTCAAGGATTTGAAAGGAATCCTAAGGAATGGGATTTTAAATCCCATGAATTGATATGTTCGTTTCATTAAATGAAAGAATGAGAATGAAAACTAAATCCCATCAAATCCTACGTTTCATGGGATTTCAAAATCCCACATATTTGAAAGGATTGTTATGGAAAATAAAAACCCCTCAAAAAAAATTCAAAAAAATTAATAAAAAAATCATAACTCAAAATATAAATCAAAAACGAAAAATGTAAAAAAAAAACTAAAACGTTTCCTTCATTGTCCTCGTTCTTCTTCTTCTTCAAAAAAAAAAAAAAAAAAAAACCGAGAATGAAGAAGATTCTAATTCCAATACATATTAACCAACCAAACACATGAAAGAGATTCTCAAACATTCCATTCCATTCCAATTCCAAATTCTTTAAAAAAAGTCCGTGAAACAAACGGACCCTAATTGTCTACGTACAGTCCTACACATATCTCATAACGTTATATAGTCGCATGCAATTGCTATTACTACTTTCCTAGCTCACTATTACAAATTTAAAAACATACAGTAATTTGTGAAGGGGGCTGACTTCAGTAAACTTGTAGCCACGTTCGATCATTGATGGACTTGTGGTTCTCAAGTTTCGATCTTCCTTATCCTCACTTTCAAGTGACTCAAAACTCATTATTTATAGCAGTTAAGTTACCATCGCTTTAAATGAGGGTTATTTATAACGGTCCAGTCTGGTTGATACGTGACATGTACTATTTGGAGTGGTTTTTTAAGTTTTATTGCGGTTTTATGTAAAACCACTTTAAATAAAAAATTTGGATCGCTTTAAAAAAGTTTTTCTTTATAAACTTGGCTAGTGTTTTCCGAAATTTAGTAAAATTTTCTAGCCTATTGCCACCCACCACGATGCCATCATTTTCGAAAACCTCTACCTTCTCCCAACGCTCACGTTTTTTCAATTAGCACTTATTTTATTGAAAAAAATTTTATTTGTATACCTGTGGTTTGCTGTTTCCATTTATTTGCATAAAATTTGAAACCTTTAACACTTTAAATACATATTAATTCTAATTGTATCCATTTGTATACAAGTTCCAAACGGAGTTAACCAATACCGTTAAAACCTCCTCCACATGAGCGGTATTTTCGTCTATTCAAATAAAAAATAATCCAAATTTCATATCAGACCAATTCCAAAATTTAAGCCAATTACAAAGATACATTGTTTAGTTTTTTTAATATTGTTCCCAAACAACAACATTTAAACCTTATGACCTAATTTTGATTTTTAATGATATTTGGGAAAGAGGATACATTGTATGAAAATGATAATGTTTTTATGCTACTGTTAGTGAAAATCCATTGTGATTGTAGGTACCTAATGGTATACTGTTAGTGAATAAAAAAAAACTAACATTATGCATGAAAATCTGACAATATATTGCTACAATATATGATCTACTGCAATATATATCGTAATCTGATGCAATATATTGGTCACATTTATGTTGAAGTCAAAAAACTGTACTTAACATTTTGGTAGATGCTTGAATGGGTAATTAGATCAAAAATTCAATAGTTTAACTAAAAGGTCAAATGTTGATCATGAACATGTGCACCTTAATTATACCACATTTATGTGTTTTCAAATTGTGTTTAGATTATATCAGAATCTCGCCTCCTTTTTATACAAATAAATTATGTTTCATTTAAATCTTGTAAACACAATTTGACTATTGTTTATTATAGAAAGTCAATTACTGCTATTTTCTTTGAGTTAGCCTAATTACTACATTATATGTAGGCATGTAAACGAACTGAACGAAAACAAGCATGTTCGTAGGTGTGTATTTAACTTTTAGTGAAAATGAACACTTAAATCAAAAAAAATTTTTGTGTCATGTACGTTCATTTTAAAATTGAACATGTTCATGTTCGTTTAAAAAAATGAACATATTCATGTTTGTTTATGTTCTTTTAAAAATGAACGGTTTAAAGTATAAACGGTTTTATTGGAATAGACGAAAATATCCCTCATGTGGGGAGGTTTTAACGGTTTGGTTAACTCCGTTTAGAACTTGTATACAAATGGATACAATTGGAATTAATATGTACTCAAAGTGTTAAAGGTTTCGAATTTGTATACAAATGAATAGAAGCAACAAACCACAAGTATACAAACAAAATTTTTTCCTATTTTATTAGATAAAATATAGAAGACAGAATCATACACATTATAAAATATAAAATACAGAACCATACACACGTCACTGATAAATTATATAGGCTGTATACATTTTCATCAAATCTTACTTTATGACCCTATAAGTCTGGTACAACGAACATGTTCATATATGGCGCATTATTATGCGAGCTTATATAATTTTATTAAAACTAATTGATATGACAGTAGTTTGTTGTACCTATAATTATATAAATCGTAGTGATTTGTTGTTGTTTATAGTTATTTATATGTATAAATACGTGGTTTGCAAAATTATTCATACCAACCTATTAATTTCAGTAACTTGCGTGTAGCCTTGGGATGCTCATTAACCATTTTCTCAACTAACAGCGTCAATGTTGTGAAATAGAAAAAAAAAAAAGGTAATGATTTCAATTTGTTACTATTTTACTTTATAAAATATTAAAACAAACGTTTTCTAAACCATGACCAAAATATCGATGTCCTAGTAAACCACAACAAAGTGTTTTTATATACTTTTATTTGATCAACCATTTCTTAAAATACACATACTAAATCCGTTAATCCCATAACTTTTTAATTAATACTCGATAAGATTTTCAACCATTAGCTTATGTCACATGCGTAAGCCCATTCAGTCGCTAGTTTTTATTTCTAAATCGTGGTAGTTGACGGAATTTATTTTGTTTGCAACAGGAGATACGTCAGTTTTTAGACGGACTGACAGGTGTGTCGCCGTCGAACAAACGAGTTTTCGATTTTTATTTTTCCGTATTTCCTAAGCCGTTGAATCTGATAGGATTCTTAAAACAACATGAGGATTCTGGCGTTTGACAAGATTATTTTGGCTTATGACAAGATTTATTTTGACTATTGACACTATTATTTCGGTTAGGTAAAACCCTCCTTCGATTAATAATTAAAAAGTGATCGAGGACAGGTTCCACCCATAAAGATTTTGAGAAAGAGTTGATAATTTAGAGCATGCGCATCCTATGCCCTGTTTTCAGTGATGAGTGCTTTTATAATGACATGTTTGGCATCTTAATTGTTTGAAAAAGTGACTCGTTAGGCTCCAACGCGTTTTTCATGACATGTTTGGCATCTTAATTGTTTTTTTTAATATTACATTATTATAATTAATTTTACTCATATTTGTTTTTTTTAAGAATTTTTTTATGTATAAAGTTTCAAATATACCGCTGAGACGTGTTTATTTTTATCCACGTGTTGGCATAAACTTTGCTTAAAACGAAGCTTGGCTAAATTTTATTAAACACCTATTGAACATTTTGCTATCAATCTGACACAGCTCAGCTTTGAGTAAAATTTATGACAACATGTAGATATATATAAACACATCTCAACGGCTATCTGAAATTACATGTAACTTTATATTTTAAACCAAATATAAGTAAAATTAGCTATAATAATGCTATATAGAAAAACAAATACAAAAGAGATCTAACACATTTTGAAAGACGCATTGAAGACTAATAGGTCGTAAAAAACACGTTAAAACTAAACATTGCTTCAAAATAACGCATTAAGACCAAACATACCATCAACTACATGTTTAGAGATGGCGTGTCTAAAACTTTTATTTATGAGAATATAAATGAAATATCTCTACGTTATTTATGAGAACGAATTGAATGCACTTACCAAAGGTTGATAGGCTTTTGGCAATTATTGGATATTGTCACGTATAAATGTAGTGCGTTAGCCTATCATCAATATCCATATTCCTATTCTTTTCCCCAACAGTAACAAAATGCCACCTTCCGGTGATCAATCTCCTCCGACAACCGCCGTACCGGAACCTATCCACGGCGACGTACTGGAAGCAGTCCTCTCTCACCTCCCACTCATCCAATTAGTCCCAAAAT
This sequence comes from Bidens hawaiensis, assembly GCF_021521415.1. Classification (NCBI taxonomy): domain Eukaryota; kingdom Viridiplantae; phylum Streptophyta; class Magnoliopsida; order Asterales; family Asteraceae; genus Bidens; species Bidens hawaiensis. The sequence continues at coordinate 202,801 of NW_027492146.1, forward strand.
CTCTCGTCTCCAAATCCTTCCACAAAGCCGTCACTTCCACTCTCTCTAAACCCTCAAAACCCCAACCATGGCTCATCCTCCATACTCAGACCTCACGCCCGCCTTACGTCACCTCCACGTCAGCCTACGATCCACCTTCACGCCGCTGGATTCACATCCACCAGCCGCCGATTGCTTACGTGGCACCACTCCGTTCATCACAATCGAATCTCCTATACATGATCTCCCCGTCAAAATTCTCCTTCTCCTTCGATCCGCTCCATCTGACGTGGCACCACGTGGCGCCTCCGTCCGTTTGGAGAACCGATCCTATCGTCGCCGTCGTCGGCCGCCACGTCATCGTCGCCGGCGGCGCGTGCGATTTCGAGCACGATCCACTCGCTGTTGAGATCTATGACGTCAGCTTACGTGCCTGGACCAAACCGGAGCCGATGCCGGAGGCTTTCACCGGAGCCGCGTCGATGACGTGGCACTCGGTTGCTTCCGATGACCGGCGTATGTTCGTTTTGGAGAAAAACAACGGCGTATTGCACACGTTTGATCCGGTGACGAACACGTGGTGCGGTCCGTACGATCTACGTCACGATAGTCTCGTTTTTCAGTCATGTATCGGATTCTGTTACAACAGATTGATATTAATCGGACTGTTAGGTTTACCGGATGACGTCATCGGCGTGAAGGTGTTTGAAGTTAGCTGTGAGTCGTTTACGGTTCGTGAAATTACGGAAATGCCACTGGATCTGGTTGAGAAGTTGAAGGGTGATGAGTTGCAGGTTTCGTCTGTTGAAGTGCGAATGGCGGGAAATGTGGTTTATATTTATAAACCGGTGTTACCGGAAGAGGTGATAGTTTGTGAGTTTGTGAATGGCGGTGAGTGTAATTGGTGGGGTGTGAGTAATGTGGTGGCGAGTGATCGGGGTATAGCGGAACGATTTGTTTTTACGTGTTCAAATGTTGGGATTGATGAGCTCAGGCGAGCCACTCGGGTGGATCGGAGGTTTAGATTTGCTCTAGGGATTTGACCCGAATGCGTATTTGACCGGTCAACGTCGACAGAATGTTAACGGACGAGATTTTTAATTAACTGGATTCTGATGTTTTGTCGTCCGACGAGATTGTATTTATTTTGGCTTTCAATGATAATTTTTTAAAGGACGCTTTAAGAATTAGTTGGTTAAGAGAATGATGCATTTATGGACTTTTTGATGACCATTGACCAGACCAATGAACATTTTGCTCATTTTCCTTTTTTTAATGTGTTATATATGCCATTTTTATGTCGTGAAACTAGCTTGCTAGGTAATAGTGAGATTTTATTCGATTCGAGATTTGATTTGATTTTGTTACGCCATTTTTTAAATCAAGTGTTAGATATACAATATAAATTAGCTAGTTGATTTAAATTTTGTTAACTGGATCGTTGACCTTGTTGGATAATTTTTTAAGGGTATGTTTGGTAAACCTAACCGATGGTTGGAATCTAGTGGGTGGAAGCTGGTAGCTGCAAATTTTTAGATATATCTAGATGTTTGACAAAGTAGCTGAAGCTTTAATAAAATATATAAAATGACCTGGGCATAATTAAAAAAACATGATACCAAATGTATATATCTTGAAAGTTATTGTTGTAAATACCAAAATACCAAAAGCTTGTACTTTTTTCTAAACGCTACTAGTAGGAGCTTTAAGCTTCTAGCCTTTTCTTCTATCCTAAAAGCTTCAAACTTCTTAAACTAAAAAATGCTTTTTATTTAATAGGAGTTTTTTATTAAAAATTTGAAGCTATAAGCTCCTAAAATCTTTTAAAAGTTTATGTAATTGTTGCCGATCAAATAAAACTTTATTCTATAGTATTTTTATATTTATTTGTCACACCCCAATCCAAGGCCTAGTAGTGTGACCATCAGTTGGTACCTGTTTTGTAAATATATCAGAGTAGCGGGTTTATTTTAGCGAAAGTCTTTAAATAGTAAAATATTAATTTACATTATCAAAACTACTCGGGAATTAAGCACCCGAGTTTCAGTTTTACAAAACCGTGATATTAATAATACAAGGATTTGTAATATTAAAAAATGAGCCATCTCGAGCGATTTTCTATGACTCCAATCCTTGTATATCATCTATTATCATCTAGTTTCCTGCAAGGGTGGGAAAAACACATCAGCTATATGCTGGTGAAACGTTGACTCGATAAAACAGTTTATAATAGTCGTTAAATACAAACATAGTTTTCTGTTCACAATCTCAGCAGGAATGCCTGTCCATTCTCGGGATTTGTACCACTGCCCGACACACACAATTCAAAGGTTCCCTGAGTACATAGCCCCTGTTCGAAGACAACCTTCCCCTAGGCTATGTAACCCTGTTGGAGAGGTTATAACTGACTTGGTTTTCTATGCCAATTATCAGTTATGTTTGGATCCAGACACATGTGTATTCGGTCTGAGTTGCTTTTTATTATCTATTTTGTATTATAACGATTTTAGAGGATATATCTCATGCAAACATTTATCAGACTCTTTGTAATAAACAACCAGTCTATTACAAGAGTAAAATCAGTTCAGATAGTAAAAGGTTAACGTGTTCACCTTATATTATCAGTAGGAAATATCAACCTTCTTGGCTTCAGTATGCTATTAACCTATATTCATAATATGTATGCATAAGTATCTAGTTGGTATTACTTAACAGACTTTAAGTCTGTTTCAGTTTTAGCAGACTCGAGGTCTGATCAGCAGACTTGAAGTCTGATTCAGTTCAGCATACTCGAGGTTTGATCAGCAGACTCTTAAGTCTGACTTAACCTTAGTATAGTTATAGTCGTTTTATGAAAACACTTTGAATTTATATATGACGTTTGAAATAGCACGCTTTGGCCTAATAAAGGATATCACGTTGGCAAACTTCTTCAGGTAAGCAAATGGGTCCCGCGGTTGATTGGGATTTGTACGAATTGCTTTCCTTAGGTAAGAAGAGTCTACTAATGATACCCCCCTTCCAGTTACTACATGCCCGTCAAAATAATAGTTTTGATAACATTACTTCACGTGGAAGCAATGTCTTTGCTTTATAAAACATTACTTGAAAAATAATTACAGTTTAACGACTATACCCTTAACTAAGCTATATCTTATGTATTTAAAGTAACTAGTAAAGTAACTTAACCATAATCGGCTCGACGGAACTTAAGAACTTAAGAAATTAGCAGCACTTCGACTTGCACTTCGTTTTCAAGATTAATAGCTCGTTCGGCAGCGTAACAACACCCGATTCTTTGCTAGAACAGCCTCGGAACCACCATTACTCTCTTGGCACGACTCCCTAGGTTATGTGTGTGAGAAAAGTGTGAAAATGGGATGAAAACGACTGAGCTCGTGGCTGCCCTATTTATACCCGTTTTTGTGCATCTTCGCGATACGCAAAGATGTTTGCCCGAGCATCTTCGCGATATGCAAAGTTGCTTAGGTCGACGCCGCAATTCTGCATGTCAACCCCAGGCTGCCACGTGTCACCACGTCACTGGATAACGTTGAAATGTGTACCAGCATCTTCACGATACGCGAAGATGTTCCTTCTTTGCATTTTCGCGATACGCGAAGGTGCAGAATTTCATTTTCAGTCATTCTAATTCTGGATTTGACATTTTTAGCCCATTAAGTTCTAATCTTGACATTTTTGGCCCAAAACTAGACGGGGTATTTTCACGGTGTTACATTATTGTTTAACCACCAGACTACCCAAGAAACTTTAGGCTAAGGGTAGTGGGGCTTGATCCAAACCCAAGTGATCCAATATATTTACGACACGTAGGCGGTGACGTGGCACATGATCAAGCCCCAGGATCAAGCCCCAGAGGGTGTAGTGGTCCATGTGATCCGGGGCTTGATTGAATTTTTTTTAAATAATTTAAAACATTACATTAATAATAATATAAAACATTACATTAATAATAATTTAAAATATTACTAGTCTAATACAAGATTATCGAGTCTTCTATCCCACAAATGCTCGACCAACTCATGCAGAAGGTTGTCGTGTATCTCACGGCTCTTGATGATATTTAAGTTGTCGAATCGTTGTTCATTGGTGATCGTCGATTCTTGTCTTGGAATATCACCTTGGTAGTTTTGACAAATAGCGTGACCCTCGTCTTATAGTATCATGTTATGCAGGATTACACACATGTAGACGACTTCCGTTATCTTTTCCCTTGTCTAAAATTTTATTGGATTCGCCAATAGTGCCCATTTTTTCTTTAGGACTCCAAACGCCCTTTCAATATCTTTTCTGGCCGATTCTTGTCTCTTCGTGAAGTACTTTCGTTTGTCAGAAAGTGGAGACGCATAAGCTTGAACTAGTGTCCCCCATTCGCTGTAAATACCATCAACGAGGTAGTACCCGTACTTAAAGTGTTCTCCATTTGCAAAAAAAGCCTGAGGGGGTTCAACCCCGTCTATAAGGTCATGGAATATCGGTGATTAGTCGATAACATTGAGGTCATTATTTGACCCTGCAACCCCAATGAACGCATGCCAAAACCAAAGATCCTGTGACGCCACCGCCTCAAGTACAATAGTAGGGCCGGGGTGATCACCTCGGTGGAATTGACCTCGCCAAGCAGTAGGACACATAGCCCAACCAACATGCATACAATCAAGGCTACCGAGCATCCCGGGGAAACCATGACTTTCACCGTGCACCTCGTATATGCGTTGGATATCATACATTGTTGGTTTACGTAAGTATCTCCGCTTGTATAGCGATATGACCCCTAAATATAATTATTTAAAATTATATAAATAAATGTAAATAATAAAATTTTAAATAAAACTATATACCTTTACAAAAGTGGTTAAGCGAATTGCGTCCAGTCTTTTTAGCCATTTGTAGATACTCGTCCAACATGTCCGAGCCAACACCATACGCTAATTGCCGAAGAGCGGCGGTAATTTTTTGAGTAGGCGTGAACCCGGGATGACCTCTAGCGTCATCCCTTTGTTGAAAATACTCAAAGTGCTCCGGCAAGTCATTTGCTAGACGCATGAATAATCGTCTAGTCATTCGAAAACGGGTTTTAAAACTTTCCACACCATATGCGGGATCAGGGCTAAAATAGTGACGTATCAAAGTTTCATTAGCAGTCTTTCGATCACGAAGACGTGGTTGCCGAAATAATAGGGCTCGAGGGTGTCTTTGATCAATCAAAAATTTTATTGTCGTTTGAACCGCTTGACAAATGAGTTCGTCTTCTTCGGATGAACTAAAAGACGAAGACGATGAAGATGATGCCATTTATAAAAATGGAGAGAAATATAGTTTTGGTAGAGGGAAAGTATAGTCTTTTAAGAGAATAAGAGAGAATGGGGTGAGTTTTAATTAAAATGGAGTGTGTGGATTGGTATTTATAGGTTAAACAAAAAAAAGAAGAACTTTTTTTTAAAAACCTCAATCAACCAAACCAACGGCTATACACACCCAACGGCTCAAAAGAGCCCCGTGGTCCGGCTCGCCCCAGCCATTCGCGCCCTCCTTGCATGCGGGTGGTAGTGGTGTGCGCGATCAAGCTCCGCTGCCACCTAAATCAAGCCCCTTGGTTCACCCCATTACCCTCAGCCTTATATCTTATCCAATAGCAAGGACCACCAATTATGAGTTATGACATTTATGTAGCTATACTATAGTTAAAGAGAGTAAGGACCACCAGTAAATACTTGTTTATGTAGCCTTATTAATACTTGTTTATGGTTGTGCAACATATATATAATATACACCCCTTGTTTACCTTTGGTAGTTACTTCTCCGATTCCGGTCGGTGAGGTTTCGGACCCCATAAGGCAAGGCTTCATGGAGGACTTCGTGTCCTTGATATATATACATCTATATAACTTGTTCATACATATTAATCTTGCTTATTTTAGTTTGTTGGTCATGTTTACAAGTTCCATGGTTATGGGTTTTTAAGAGTCTATGCATTGGTTTAACCGTAAATGTGACATCTGACCCGATCCGACCCGACCCAGGTACCCGTTTCTCTGACCCGATCTCTTTCTTTTATGATTTAATATTTATTTATACTTATACTTTATTTTTAATAATAATATATATATTTTCCTTCCCGCCTCTTTCTCTCTCTTTCTTTCCGCCGTCCCGTCCCTCTCCTTCTCTCTTTCCGCCTTCTTTTCCCTCTTGTCGCCGTCCCGCCCTTACGCCTTGATTCCCTCTTTTTCTTCTAACTCTTTGCTTGTCCTTTGTTCCTTCCCGCCTAAGGTTGTCTGCGCAGCTCCACGCGCCAGACTCCCTTACAAGGAATCCTGCGTAAAGACCACCTGTTTCAGCGATACGCGAGACGAGCTCTTCTCGCAGCGCGCTAAGAATTGTAATTCTTCTCGCAGCGCGCTAAGAACGGTAGCTCTTCCCGCGACGCGCTAAGGATTTGTAGTTCTTCTCGCAGCGCGCTAAGAGTCGTAGTTCATCCCTCGACGCGCGAAGAATTATAGTTCTTCCCGCGGCACGCTAGGAATTTTAGTTCCTCCCGCGGCGCGCTAAGAAATGTGATTCTTCCCGCGACGCGCTTGGAAATGTAGTTCTTTCCGCGACGCGTTAAGGTTGGTTCTGTCTGCCTTCGCGCTCGCGCTCTCTTGACCTTCTGTGTCTGCCTTCGCGCCTTAGCCTTCTCGCGCTAAACCCCCTTTTGAGTTTTCTTCTAATCTAGCCGTTGCTTTTGAGTTGTCTTATCTTTTGAGCTGTTGACCTAATCTGCTTTATGACTGAAAAGTTACTTTCGGCGCAGCATGCGCACCAACCCCATTGGTTGGCAGAAAAAGTGACTGACATAATCTTTTGAGAATCTGCTTTTGCCATGCTTGACCAGTAACTTTATCTGTCCTCTCCCATGCCTTTTTGCTGAATCCTGTCAGCCTTTTTCTCTTTTTCCCTGCTACCATATCTTTTGATATCTTTGCTTTTCAGAACTTTTTACTGTTGATATCTTTTCTTTTACTTTTGGAGATCTTTTCTAGGGTTTGTGTCCCCTAGGGTTTGCCTATATATAGTACTATTTTCTTAACACTACACACTACACTTATTCTCTTCCTCCCTTTTTGCTCTCTGCCGTTGTTCTTCAGCCGCCTCCCTCCTCTCTTGCCTCCGTCTTCCTCCCTGTTCTGCCCTGCTTTTCCGGTAATATATATATATAATAATTAACTTATTAATTATGCTAACTTATAATCAAGACTTAAAACCGATCGTTAAAACAATAATCTTATTTATAGGTTAACTTGTGCTTGTTTAAAGTTGGTTCTTGCTTTATCTTACACCGCATCGTTTATCAAGTGAGTAATCTCGTACCTAATCCCTTTTTGCTTTTAATGTTTTGGGATGTTCATGTGTTCATACAAACTTAGAGTCTTAAACTTGTTTATGAGCTTTAGTCGCGCAGTATCCCATGTGTTGAGGACGTTTACTTGGCTGTTTATTTGTATGTGTGTATCATTAACCGCTTTGTTCGGCCTATTCCGCAGTTTTCATGGATCCATTAGATGAACACGGGAGACCTATCGTTTACGGTTTTCTTTGTTTACACTTGCACAGATGTTTTCTCGTTTTTGTGCTCATTTGGGAGCACGGATTGAACTATGAACTATGAGCTATGATCTATTTAGGCTTGATCACAATCTGATTGCACCCTTGTTAAACACCAGACATACACGTGTTGCGCGCAGATTTATTGTTATCTATGTATTGTATTAAACTTGATTTCTCACCAACACGCAAGTGTTTGACGTTTATTTTAACACATGTTCAGGTTTGCAGTAGCTGTTTTGGAGCTTGTGGACACGTAGGAAGTTTTCTTTATTTTTGACCTAGATTAAAATGTATCAAGACAAGTTATTGCTGTTCGGATATTATGATTTATAATATATTGATTTATGTTGATTATATTATTTGTGTTTGCTTTGCGCGTGCGCGAATGAATGTATTTATTAAATATTGACACCCAATAGTGTCACGAGTAATGAAACAATATGTGGCGCCCCGATGTATAATCCGCCTTTGGTCGGGGTGTTACAAGTTGGTATCAGAGCTCGTTGACTTTAGGATAGGTGGTTAGACGTAACGGCCTAGAATACCTAAGAGTCCCCTCTCGCGCATGAGAGAAATCTCATGTTTGCGCGCTTATTGTTAATTACTCGTTATTTATGAATATGCTCGCGCTTGCGCAGTATATGATTTTATGTTTTATTTCGCGATATTTCGATTTTTGTTAAATTTCGATTTTTATTAATTTTACTTACATATTCGTTTGTTGGGATTGAAAATCCGAAAAGTCATGGTGATACATGAATAGTTGATTTTCAATTTCCATTTACGATTATGATCTGAGGTTGGAGACTTGAAAAGTCATGGTGATACATGAATTGTCAACCTCCAATACTCATTTTCTTGTATGTTTTATATTGAGGATTGAAAAGTCATGGTGATACATGAATCGTCAATCTCCAATACTCGTTTGCTCGTATATTTTAAATTGGGAATTCGGAAAGTCATGGTGATACATGAATTGTCGATTCTTGATTCGAATTTGTTACCTTTATTAAGTCTGCATTTAGGGTCATTTATTTTACTTTAACTTTTGACTGTAACTGACTCCGTGAAACCAAGCTTTATAAAGTTATACTTTGCGATAAAACCAAGATATTAACTAAAATTAAAAATTTTTATAGAATGCCTCCGCTATCTCGCCGATTTCAGAGAAGAGAAGCCTCGCGCAGACGTTCGCAGCAACGTTCCCAGGAAATGGCCGCCGCAATAGCCCAAGCCTTGAGCCAAAACAATACCTCGAGTTATAACATTAAGTCCTTTAACGCAGGTAACCCTCCAAAGTTCACAGGTCTTGAAGGAGCCACCGTGATGCTCCAATGGCTCGAGAAAATAGAAAACACTTTCCTCCACACCCAATGCCCCTCAGACAGACGAACCCTATATGCTTCCAGTGTCCTGGAATCCAGAGCGCTTACATGGTGGAATGGAGTAGCTCATGCGCGTGGCGCAGAGGCTGCTTCTAGCATGACATGGGAGGAATTCAAGGAAATTCTTACGCGAGAATTCTGCCCTCCCAACGAAGTTAAGCGCCTGGAGGAGGAATTTTGGAATCTTAAGCAGTACAGCGGTGAAGCGCGCGAGTACGCGACGCGCTTCCATGAACTAAGCCTGCTTGTCCCTCACCTTGTTACCCCTTCCCGCCGAGCCATAGAGAAATTCCTTGGGGGTCTCCCCATGGAAATTCAAGATTCTGTATGGGCCAGAAACCCAGTAACCCTCTCTGACGCCATCGAGTTGGCCGCTGTGCTCAGCGACAACCATGTCAGAGCAGGAACCCTGTTCCTGCGGGGAACAGAAAAGACCAAACTCACCAAGACTGTCACTGAACCAACAGAAACCAAACCTGAACCCTCGAACCGTAACAACCTCAAGCGCAGGCGCAAGGCCTATGCGCTTACCAACCCGCCCATTGTCCAGCAACCCATCTACCAACCTCCAGTTTACACGCCTAACCCTCTGTCAGCCTACCCAACTCCCCCTATAGTCCACAACTATGCCTTAACCAATCCAGCACTCCCTGCCCCACCAACTAAGAAACCTTACACAGGAAACCACCCCCTTTGCCCAACCTGTAGACTTCACCACCCAACTCAGACCCTGTGTCGACAATGTAACCGATGTGGCCGCATTGGTCACTCAACCGAATACTGTAGAGTCCCTCCCGCCAACCCAATTGCGCCAACACCACCAGTCTACCCGCAGAACCCACAACCAACCTACCAAAACCCACGACCCAGATCGTGCTTTAACTGCGGTGATCCCAGTCATTTCCGGAACGCGTGCCCGAGACTACAAGTGCAAATCACACAAGCGAATCCGGTGAACCAGATTTCGAACCAAGTGACGCGTGGACGAGCTTTTAATATAACCGCGCACCAAGCGCAAGCGAATAATGACGTAGTTAATGGTACATTTTTGCTTAACGGATTTTATGCTTCTATACTTTTTGATACTGGCGCCGATCGAAGTTTTATCTCTCGCGCCTTCGAGCAGAAGCTTGCGCGACCGCGCAACGATTTAAAAGAAAATTTTTCAGTTGAATTGGCTAACGGTGAAACTGTTTTAATTAACTCGGTGATTAAAGATTGCACGCTTAACCTTAACGAAAACGATTTTCTGATTGACCTCATCCCCATGCCTCTTGGAAGCTTTGATGTTATCATTGGTATGGACTGGCTCTCGAAGAATCGCGCCGAAGTTATTTGCGCCAAGAAGTTGATTCGCATACCTCGAGAAAATGGTGATCTTCATATTTACGGCGAGAAACCCTCCCGCGGTCTTAAGCTTATGTCTTGCGCCGAAGCCCGAAGACTCATGCGGAAGAAGTGTGTTGCATTCTTAGCCCATGTGGTCAAACCTGCTGAAGAGAAGAAGCTTCGCGATATCCCTGTTGTGCGTGATTTCCCTGAAGTTTTTCCTGATGATCTTCCTGGTATCCCTCCCGCTCGTGAAGTCGAGTTCCGTATTGATCTTGTCCCTGGTGCTTCCCCCGTAGCTAAATCTCCTTATCGTCTTGCACCCGCTGAGATGCAAGAATTGGCAAGCCAACTTCAAGAGTTGACTGCTAAAGGATTCATTCGCCCTAGCTCTTCGCCCTGGGGTGCTCCGGTGTTGTTCGTTAAAAAGAAAGATGGATCGTTTCGCATGTGTATTGATTACCGCGAGTTGAACAAACTCACCATTAAAAACCGGTATCCCTTACCGCGTATTGACGACCTCTTTGATCAACTCCAAGGTGCCTCTTGTTTCTCGAAGATTGATCTCCGCTCTGGCTATCACCAGTTGCGCATCCGCGATGAAGATGTTCCGAAGACTGCTTTTCGAACTCGTTATGGCCATTTTGAATTCTTGGTCATGTCCTTCGGTTTGACCAACGCACCCGCCGTTTTCATGGATCTAATGAATCGGGTGTGTAGGCCTTTCTTGGATAAATTCGTGATTGTGTTTATCGATGATGTTCTGGTGTATTCTAAGACCAAGGCCGAGCACGAGCAACATCTTCGGTTGGTGTTGCAAAAGCTTAGAGTTGAGCAACTCTATGCTAAGCTTTCCAAGTGTGAATTTTGGTCGGATGAAGTACAGTTTCTTGGCCATGTTGTTAACAAGATGGGTATTCATGTCGACCCATCCAAGATTGAAGCAATCAAGAACTGGATTACGCCATCCTCTCCTTCCGAGATCCGTTCCTTTCTGGGCTTAGCTGGTTATTACCGGCGCTTCATTTCGAACTTCTCAAAGATCGCTTTGCCTTTAACAGCTCTAACGCACAAAGGTAAACCGTATATTTGGGGCTCGAAGCAAGAAGAAGCCTTTCTAGCGCTCAAGCGGTTGTTGTGTGAAGCTCCTATTCTTGCGCTACCTGAGGGTAATGATGATTTTGTCGTGTATTGCGATGCATCCAACCAAGGTCTCGGTTGTGTTCTTATGCAACGAGGCAAGGTTATCGCTTACGCATCAAGGCAACTTAAGGTTCATGAAAAGAATTATACAACTCACGACCTCGAACTTGGTGCAGTTGTATTTGTCTTGAAGATCTGGAGACACTACCTTTATGGTACTAAGTGTATCCTCTACACTGACCATAAAAGCCTTCAGCATATCTTTGATCAGAAGGAACTTAACATGAGACAACGCCGATGGAACGAACTCATCAGCGATTACGATTGTGAGATCCGGTATCATCCTGGTAAGGCTAATGTGGTAGCCGATGCGCTCAGCCGAAAACCCTGCCAGCTTAACTGTATTTTGCCGCGCACGCAGCTTCACTTCGCGCCGATTCAAAGCAACCTTGAATCGCGTATTCGTGACGCGCAGCGCGCATCCATCAGTAATGGTAACCTTCGCGCCGAGTTAGCGTGTGGCGCGGAAGCGCATTTTGTGCCTAATCTGAGTGGAATTCTCTGCTATCTCAATCGCATTTGGATTCCCTTTGATGAGAATCTTCGCGCTGATATCCTGAGTGAAGCGCACAAATCTCGGTATTCTATTCATCCTGGCGCTGATAAGATGTACAAGGATTTGCGCATAACTTATTGGTGGCCCGGTATGAAGAAGGATATTGCTGTGTTCGTAGCTAAATGCCTGACTTGTTCTAAAGTAAAAGCTGAACACCAACGCCCATCTGGTTTGCTCGAACAACCAGAAATTCCTACGTGGAAATGGGAATGTGTAGCGATGGACTTTATTACCAAGTTACCTTTGACAGCAAGCAAACATGATAGCATTTGGGTAATAGTGGATCGATTGACTAAGTCTGCTCACTTTCTGCCCATTCGTGAAAACTACCGTGTTGAGCAACTCGCGCAGCTTTATGTCAAGGAAATTGTCTGCCGCCATGGTACTCCTTTGAGCATCATATCCGATCGCGATGGCCGTTTTATATCTCGCTTTTGGAAATCTCTCCAATCTGCGCTAGGAACTCGCTTGGACATGAGTACGGCATATCATCCTCAGACTGACGGTCAGTCTGAGCGAACTATTCAAACTCTTGAGGATATGCTCCGATCTTGTGTTCTTGATTTTGGAGGTAATTGGGATTCACACCTGCCTTTGATTGAGTTCTCTTATAATAACAGCTATCATTCCAGTATTGGTATGGCCCCATTTGAAGCACTTTACGGTCGTAAGTGCCGCTCCCCGATTTGTTGGAGCGAAGTGGGAGAAGCTCAAATCACAGGACCCGAACTTGTTCAAGAGACAACCGATAAAATCGCCAAGATCCGTGATCATCTGCTGACTGCCAGAAGCCGACAGAAGAGTTACGCAGATCGTAGGCGAAAGCCTCTCGAATTTCAAGTTAGTGATCTTGTTCTCCTCAAAGTGTCGCCTTGGAAAGGTGTTGTCCGCTTTGGGAAGAAAGGTAAGCTTGCTCCTCGTTATGTTGGTCCATTCAAGATTCTCGCGCGTGTGGGAAAAGTTGCCTACAGACTTGACCTGCCGCCCGCGCTCAGTAATGTGCATCCAACGTTCCATGTATCCAATCTCAAGAAGTGTTTAGCTGACGAGAACCTTCACATTCCACTTGATGAAGTTCAAGTTGATGAAACTATGCGTTTCGTTGAGAAGCCTGTTGAGATTATGGATCGCGAGGTTAAGCAAACCAAGCGCAATCGTATCCCTATCGTGAAAGTTCGTTGGGAGTCCAAGCGCGGAGCCGAGTTTACATGGGAAAGGGAAGATCAAATGAAGATCAAGTACCCGCACCTGTTCTCTGCGCAACCTACTTCGAGATAAATTTCGGGACGAAATTTCTTAAAGTAGGGGAGACTGTGACATCTGACCCGATCCGACCCGACCCAGGTACCCGTTTCTCTGACCCGATCTCTTTCTTTTATGATTTAATATTTATTTATACTTATACTTTATTTTTAATAATAATATATATATTTTCCTTCCCGCCTCTTTCTCTCTCTTTCTTTCCGCCGTCCCGTCCCTCTCCTTCTCTCTTTCCGCCTTCTTTTCCCTCTTGTCGCCGTCCCGCCCTTACGCCTTGATTCCCTCTTTTTCTTCTAACTCTTTGCTTGTCCTTTGTTCCTTCCCGCCTAAGGTTGTCTGCGCAGCTCCACGCGCCAGACTCCCTTACAAGGAATCCTGCGTAAAGACCACCTGTTTCAGCGATACGCGAGACGAGCTCTTCTCGCAGCGCGCTAAGAATTGTAATTCTTCTCGCAGCGCGCTAAGAACGGTAGCTCTTCCCGCGACGCGCTAAGGATTTGTAGTTCTTCTCGCAGCGCGCTAAGAGTCGTAGTTCATCCCTCGACGCGCGAAGAATTATAGTTCTTCCCGCGGCACGCTAGGAATTTTAGTTCCTCCCGCGGCGCGCTAAGAAATGTGATTCTTCCCGCGACGCGCTTGGAAATGTAGTTCTTTCCGCGACGCGTTAAGGTTGGTTCTGTCTGCCTTCGCGCTCGCGCTCTCTTGACCTTCTGTGTCTGCCTTCGCGCCTTAGCCTTCTCGCGCTAAACCCCCTTTTGAGTTTTCTTCTAATCTAGCCGTTGCTTTTGAGTTGTCTTATCTTTTGAGCTGTTGACCTAATCTGCTTTATGACTGAAAAGTTACTTTCGGCGCAGCATGCGCACCAACCCCATTGGTTGGCAGAAAAAGTGACTGACATAATCTTTTGAGAATCTGCTTTTGCCATGCTTGACCAGTAACTTTATCTGTCCTCTCCCATGCCTTTTTGCTGAATCCTGTCAGCCTTTTTCTCTTTTTCCCTGCTACCATATCTTTTGATATCTTTGCTTTTCAGAACTTTTTACTGTTGATATCTTTTCTTTTACTTTTGGAGATCTTTTCTAGGGTTTGTGTCCCCTAGGGTTTGCCTATATATAGTACTATTTTCTTAACACTACACACTACACTTATTCTCTTCCTCCCTTTTTGCTCTCTGCCGTTGTTCTTCAGCCGCCTCCCTCCTCTCTTGCCTCCGTCTTCCTCCCTGTTCTGCCCTGCTTTTCCGGTAATATATATATATAATAATTAACTTATTAATTATGCTAACTTATAATCAAGACTTAAAACCGATCGTTAAAACAATAATCTTATTTATAGGTTAACTTGTGCTTGTTTAAAGTTGGTTCTTGCTTTATCTTACACCGCATCGTTTATCAAGTGAGTAATCTCGTACCTAATCCCTTTTTGCTTTTAATGTTTTGGGATGTTCATGTGTTCATACAAACTTAGAGTCTTAAACTTGTTTATGAGCTTTAGTCGCGCAGTATCCCATGTGTTGAGGACGTTTACTTGGCTGTTTATTTGTATGTGTGTATCATTAACCGCTTTGTTCGGCCTATTCCGCAGTTTTCATGGATCCATTAGATGAACACGGGAGACCTATCGTTTACGGTTTTCTTTGTTTACACTTGCACAGATGTTTTCTCGTTTTTGTGCTCATTTGGGAGCACGGATTGAACTATGAACTATGAGCTATGATCTATTTAGGCTTGATCACAATCTGATTGCACCCTTGTTAAACACCAGACATACACGTGTTGCGCGCAGATTTATTGTTATCTATGTATTGTATTAAACTTGATTTCTCACCAACACGCAAGTGTTTGACGTTTATTTTAACACATGTTCAGGTTTGCAGTAGCTGTTTTGGAGCTTGTGGACACGTAGGAAGTTTTCTTTATTTTTGACCTAGATTAAAATGTATCAAGACAAGTTATTGCTGTTCGGATATTATGATTTATAATATATTGATTTATGTTGATTATATTATTTGTGTTTGCTTTGCGCGTGCGCGAATGAATGTATTTATTAAATATTGACACCCAATAGTGTCACGAGTAATGAAACAATATGTGGCGCCCCGATGTATAATCCGCCTTTGGTCGGGGTGTTTCAGTAAATAGCTCTAAACCGTAAACCGAACTTTGTTACTAGTTTTGTTTGTTTAAACATACTTAGTGTTAGATCTAAGTTTCTAAAATCATTTTTACAAATTCTATGGTTATGGGTTTGTAGAATCTTACCTCGGTCTTAACCCGAAACACGATCCGAACCGAAAACCGAACTTTTCTTTAAAGACTTTATTTAGTGTTTGGACATGTGGAAACCATCTATGAACTTGTTGTAAGATGGAAACTGAAACAAACCGATGCTTGCTCGCTTAAGACACACAAGTGTGTTTTTTTTAGCCATCAAGACTTGTATATTTCTTTAAAAATAGTTACAAATTGATTTTTAAATATTTTCTTAAGTACTTGGAAATGTTGGATCCAACTTGAATCTCATAACAAAGTTTGGATCGACAATACCGAACACTCACTTAACGTGCGTTGTTAGTTCTAAAACAATGGAACTACATACTTGGTTAAGTCTTATTAAATTTTATTGAGTTATCTCATAACATTCAATATTTTGGAAAGTTGACTTTGGGTTTGACCAATTATCAAGACCCGAACCGACAACCCGAACACTCGATAAAAAAAACCCGTTTTAGTATCTTTATTCCAAAGGGATTTGCATTCTTGCATTTTACCCACCTTATTACTTAACATAGGTTGAGTAAATATTAAGGTTAGATACTTTAACCCGGTTTCGAGCAAACTTACATTTTTAAAGGGTTATTATTATAAATTCTTAAATAGTCACATTTTAAACCTTGAACTTTAATTATTTACATTTCTCAACATTTATTTTGTTTAAAGACCTTCAAGACAACCTTTCTAAATTCAAGACTTCTTTTCTTTTTAGGCATTGTGCGTTAAACTCGTCGTTCCGACAAATCTCCAAATTATCATCTTTCAAGTTTACTACTTGAAGGTGAGTACTTCATACCCCATTTTCCATCTTTTATTTTGGGGGTGACATTTCATACTTATTCAACAAAATGCTTTATATTTGAATCTTAAACTACAAACGTAGTTGTATACTTTACCTAAATAATTGCTCGATTTGGTGTTCTATGCTTATATGCCTATGTGTTTATCGCTTTTGGTTGGTGGAACTATAAAATCCTAGACTATTTGGCATCCCCTTATAGCAAGGTGTCGTTAACGTAATGCAATTAACGATAACTATAAAATCCTAGACTATTTGGCATCCCCTTATAGCTAGGTGTCGCTAATGTGTTTAGCGATATCTATTTATCCAAATTACCACTTTTATTTATCATTTCGTATGCAAGTTTTGTGGCTATCTTTATTATATACTAATATGATTAAACTTATGAATTGCTCACCGACCTTTGTGTTGACAAACTTTATTTTATGAAATGTTGCAGGTTTGCATCTTGGTTGATTTATGATTGTGAAGAAAACGACATCAAAGACCTTAGGATATTAGTAAAAATGAACAATATCAATTTGCCATATTTTGTGATATCTTGTTTATGGTTATTTTATGGATAATTGTTATGTGACATTTTTGATGTTGTGAAATGAAATTAGTTTATTAAATACTGTCACTTTAATTAGTGTCATGTGTTTATGGACAATCGTTACACCTCGGCATGTTCCGCCGCCTTTTGTCGGGGTGTGACAGATATATATAAATTAGATACGTCAAATAAACTTTAAAACAATTAATAAATAAAAAAATGTAGGAAAATTCATAGGATGAATCATGAAATTGATGTTTAGACATGATTACATGAAAGAGCGTTATAATACAATACAATGATATATAGGTTACCATTAACCGCCTGAATGAGTATCGGGTTAGGCCTGAACTGACTCGACTCTTAACCTAGAACATGAGATGGTTAAAAGTGGAGGTGTACAAAAAAACCGGTTTCACCCAAACCGACCCTAATCGCCAGTTTCAGAACCGGTTCCCATTAAGATCTACCAAACTGGTTTTAAAACCGAATTGGTTTGAGGAAAACCGGTTTAAAACTGGTTAAAACCGGTTTATATACCGGACTGAACCGACATGACCAGGCCGGCCGTCTTGCTTCTAAACCGGCTTATAAACCGAACAGGTTTAAGTCAAACCGGTTTTGACCAGCCGTTGACCAAACCGTTTCGGTTTATAAACCGGTTCGGTTTGGGTTTAAAACCGGTTTTGTATACCTCTAGTTAAAAGTGGAACCGAAACTGAGAATGGTAGGCTTGACGGATTTGAAGTTTGGATCGGGTGGGCTGTTAAAAGCCTAAGTCACTTTGTTTAATTGGGCTGGAAACAATTTGCCAGGTTCAGCCTGCAATTGAAATGCATTTGGTGGGCTTGCGTTTATATGGGCTGGAAACAGGTTGTCAGTTGTCCGTTGTTTTATTAACTTACTTTATTTGGGCCTGCAATTGAATAAAAGGATTCAACATTTCAAAACGCATAAACCCTGTTCCACAAAAACATAAACCATAAAAATTTTAAAAACATATATCAAAAACAAAAAAGATATTAAAAAATAAACACGTAAAAAAAAAAAAAAAACTCTTTCCAAACCATTTTTTTGCCGGATCGACCTCTTAAGTTGGTGACTGCTAGGGCTGTGGGGTTCAGAACATTGATCATATAATTTAGAATATGAGGCATAACTAACAACACAACGACTATATCAAAGAATTATTGGCTTCAACTGTATTCTTACATTTATATATTTATAAACGTTTCAGATATATTTTATTCTTCTATTAAAGAAAAATAATAAGGCTTAAGTGTTAAGCCCACATTCAATACTAGCATAATGTTTCCTCTTAATTTTCTAATCTTTCCTCTCATTCATTCTAGCACGGGTTTAAAAGCTAGTATTACATGTAAGTATGCTAATAAGAGCATCATGACCGGTCGTTTTTAAGCATCCATAAACTTGTAAATGTTCTAATAAAGTTTAATAATCCTCAGTTTTGCCATAGTACCATACATCAAAATAAATTCATGCTTTTCTAAACATGCAATATTATATAAAATACTAATAAATGAAAAAAAAGGTAGTTTATAACTATTAAAAAAATAAATATGTGAAACAATAATAATATGAGCATCATGTAAGGACGTTTGTAGTGCTACCACACTAATAAAGAGAATTTGTGTCTCGTATGATAAGTAATTTCTGATTTGAGACGTTTTCTAAAACAAGAAACAAACTATTAACTATTTTCAGTCACAACCATGTTTATTTTATAAAATTTTATTGTAATTAAGGAAGCATTTAGTATTCATGGCAAGAAGCCTCAGCTAAGCTGATATTGAAGAGGAAGTAAAGATTTAGGTTAAAGGCTGCATGGTTTTAAATTCAAATTCGATTTTAACCGATCTTTACCATATTGTGCCTTCAGTGGCGGGCAGGGCCGGCTTAGGGGGTGTGCGAGACGCATCCCCGACCATGGCAAATAAGTTTTGGGGGCCCAAACTTTTTTTTATACATTATATATATATAGGGTTTGGATTAAATACAAATGAAATTAACGTGATAAACGTGAGAATCAAGTAGAGTAATTGTAAGGCCCCCAACCCGGGTGCCCTACTTTCTGGCTGGTTGGATTTACTCATTCACATAATTCGTAAAATCAGATTTAATTAAAACATTTCGCGGAATTTAAAAATCATTCATTCAGACATATCATAAACATCTTGTCTTAAAATAACATAACATAAGTCTGAAACATAAAACGTAAACGACACAGGTGTCTTCTTCATAGCGATGCCAGCCTTCCTCTTATTTGCCACGTGTCCTCATCAAGCAACTTGTCTCAATCTACTTGCCTGCGTGCATACTAAAAGTCAGCTACGCTGAGTGAGTTCTAGTTAATTAACGTACATTACATTTACTTACTTACCAATACCGTCCGAAGATACGTATTGATATTTACTCATTCGTCTATCATTCATACACACACACACACATACACATACATACATACATACATTCATACTTTCATACTAACAACATACCTCGGATACTATAAAGATCCGGTTCTCAGTTACCTTGGATATTATAAGGGTCCAGTGCCCTACATACCTTGGAATTATAAGGATCCGGTGTCCTTCATACCTTGGATCTCCTCAGAGTCCAGTCCCTACTTACCTTGGATATTATAAGGGTCCAGTGCCCTTCATACCTCGGTTATTATTAGGGCCCGGTGCCCTCTAACATATCATGGCCATTCTATCTTCGTTACATTTTCTTTCTATTACTTTCAATCATAACCAATATAACATTACGTGCATACTGGTTAAACAATCCATATCATTCACAATCATACACAAGCATATTTCTAAAAATACACTTACCATTTAAGTTAAGTGTATAAATCTAAACAAATCGCAGTATGCACACAGCCCCGAAAACATAACACATAAAAGGGGCTAGAACTCACCTGGATCTTGTTGCGTTCACCGTTAATAGTAATTCCTTTCTTCAACTGTGCCCGACTAACTGTTTAACATATATATATATATATTCATTAATTAACCATGTACTAACATAATTAATTAAATTTGTATTTATTAATCTAACGTACTTGATAAGCTAGATTCGTTTGTTTGGGCTAACAAATCTAACGAAATAACTTTATTTAACGACGGTCTCTATTTCACGTTTATATCCTCTCATTATTATATATAAATATCTTCTTTATTAATAATATGTTCCTTTCCTTTGACACATTATTATGCGTATGTATATACCTATATATATATTAACAAATTATTTATCTTAAAAATATATCGGGTTATACTGGGATGACGAGGTTGGTTGGTTTGGTTCATTCTGTTGGATTATCTTGGATTAACTAGGAATGGCCCAGTTAACATAGCATGACTCAGTTCGCATCACATGAACCCCGTTCGCTTCGCATGAACCCGGTTCGCTTCGCTTGGCCTCAGTTCGCTTCGCATGAACCCGGTTCGCTTCGCTTGGCCTCAGTTTGCTTCGCTTGGCCTTGGTTCGCTTCGCATGAACCCGGTTCGCTTCGCATGAACTCAGTTCGCTTCGCTACAACTCCTATGGATTATTATTTTTATTAATAGATTATTATTGTTGTTTCTATTATTATTCCCAATCAAGATCTAGCTCGTTTTGGATAAAGCTCGAACCTTTATTGATTTTTAATGCTCGGTTTAGCTAGATCTTGATTCCCTTATACAAACCGAACCTAAATGAACAAGCTTTTCGTTATGAAACGTACCTTAAACGAACCGGTTTGAATTGGTTTCTCGAACACGGTCGGATCTTGGTATGTTTCTTGCTTGATACGATGCTCGAACACCACAACTTTGGTTCTTCCTCGGATTGGGATCCGAAATGAAGAGAGTATTTGTGTGTATGTTTTAGAGTGTGTTGGTAAAAATGGAAAGGTAAGGAATTATGAGATCTAGGGTTTTAGGAAAAATTTAAGGGGTATTTATACCCTTACCTCATGGACCTTAGGCCCATTAATCCACTAAGTCCATATTTTATTATTGTTAAGTCCATATCCATTAAGCCTACCATCTCTCATTTTAATTTATTATTTATTATTATACGACGATTAAATAACAAACTTTGTTTAAATATTTCTTTATCTATTATTCTTAAAATTCGGACGTTACAGTAATTATATACATATACAAGTAGAGTAATTATGTAATTACATCATGAAATAATTACGTAATTACTCTATAATATAATTATATATATAATTACTATACTTATATATATAATTACTCTACTTGATTCTCATGTTTAACACGTTAATTTCATTTGTATGTTAACTTTTTCCTATATATATATATATAGGGAAAATGGCTAAGTATAAATGAAAACCCACTTGAGTTGTGAAAACTCTAGAAACTCATTCTCAACCACATGTTTTTAATTAATGTTTAAATCTTGTGGTCTACAATTAAAGTGAATAAAAAATGTAAATATAAATATAACTTTTTCTCTCTCCTGAAAACATATATAAAATTTAGTAAAAAAATGTTAAAAAATAGCAAAACATTTTTTTTATGTTTCGATGTTTTGTATTAAATGTTACAACATATATTACATGTAACAAAAAAAAAAAAAAAACGATGTTACATAGGGTTTTTGCGGGTTTTCACAACTCAAATGGGTTTTCATTTTAACCTTACCCTAGGAAAAAATGAATATGGGGCTGCTAGGCATCTAAGCTTAGATACGAAACCAATCAAAACTACGTTGTTTTGATAAAAATAGACCTAAAATTAATTATATTCTTTTTATTTCCAATTTGCTTCGCTTGGCCTTGGTTCGCTTCGCATGAACCCGGTTCGCTTCGCATGAACTCAGTTCGCTTCGCTACAACTCCTATGGATTATTATTATTATTAATAGATTATTATTGTTGTTTCTATTATTATTCCCAATCAAGATCTAGCTCGTTTTGGATAAAGCTCGAACCTTTATTGATTTTTAATGCTCGGTTTAGCTAGATCTTGATTCCCTTATACAAACCGAACCTAAATGAACAAGCTTTTCGTTATGAAACGTACCTTAAACGAACCGGTTTGAATCGGTTTCTCGAACACGGTCGGATCTTGGTATGTTTCTTGCTTGATACGATGCTCGAACACCACAACTTTGGTTCTTCCTCGGATTGGGATCCGAAATGAAGAGAGTATTTGTGTGTATGTTTTAGAGTGTGTTGGTAAAAATGGAAAGGTAAGGAATTATGAGATCTAGGGTTTTAGGAAAAATTTAAGGGGTATTTATACCCTTACCTCATGGACCTTAGGCCCATTAATCCACTAAGTCCATATTTTATTATTGTTAAGTCCATATCCATTAAGCCTACCATCTCTCATTTTAATTTATTATTTATTATTATACGACGATTAAATAACAAACTTTGTTTAAATATTTCTTTATCTATTATTCTTAAAATTCGGACGTTACAGTAATTATATACATATACAAGTAGAGTAATTATGTAATTACATCATGAAATAATTACGTAATTACTCTATAATATAATTATATATATAATTACTATACTTATATATATAATTACTCTACTTGATTCTCATGTTTAACACGTTAATTTCATTTGTATGTTAACTTTTTCCTATATATATATATATAGGGAAAATGGCTAAGTATAAATGAAAACCCACTTGAGTTGTGAAAACTCTAGAAACTCATTCTCAACCACATGTTTTTAATTAATGTTTAAATCTTGTGGTCTACAATTAAAGTGAATAAAAAATGTAAATATAAATATAACTTTTTCTCTCTCCTGAAAACATATATAAAATTTAGTAAAAAAATGTTAAAAAATAGCAAAACATTTTTTTTATGTTTCGATGTTTTGTATTAAATGTTACAACATATATTACATGTAACAAAAAAAAAAAAAAACGATGTTACATAGGGTTTTTGCGGGTTTTCACAACTCAAATGGGTTTTCATTTTAACCTTACCCTAGGAAAAAATGAATATGGGGCTGCTAGGCATCTAAGCTTAGATACGAAACCAATCAAAACTACGTTGTTTTGATAAAAATAGACCTAAAATTAATTATATTCTTTTTATTTCCAATTTGCTTCGCTTGGCCTTGGTTCGCTTCGCATGAACCCGGTTCGCTTCGCATGAACTCAGTTCGCTTCGCTACAACTCCTATGGATTATTATTATTATTAATAGATTATTATTGTTGTTTCTATTATTATTCCCAATCAAGATCTAGCTCGTTTTGGATAAAGCTCGAACCTTTATTGATTTTTAATGCTCGGTTTAGCTAGATCTTGATTCCCTTATACAAACCGAACCTAAATGAACAAGCTTTTCGTTATGAAACGTACCTTAAACGAACCGGTTTGAATCGGTTTCTCGAACACGGTCGGATCTTGGTATGTTTCTTGCTTGATACGATGCTCGAACACCACAACTTTGGTTCTTCCTCGGATTGGGATCCGAAATGAAGAGAGTATTTGTGTGTATGTTTTAGAGTGTGTTGGTAAAAATGGAAAGGTAAGGAATTATGAGATCTAGGGTTTTAGGAAAAATTTAAGGGGTATTTATACCCTTACCTCATGGACCTTAGGCCCATTAATCCACTAAGTCCATATTTTATTATTGTTAAGTCCATATCCATTAAGCCTACCATCTCTCATTTTAATTTATTATTTATTATTATACGACGATTAAATAACAAACTTTGTTTAAATATTTCTTTATCTATTATTCTTAAAATTCGGACGTTACAGTAATTATATACATATACAAGTAGAGTAATTATGTAATTACATCATGAAATAATTACGTAATTACTCTATAATATAATTATATATATAATTACTATACTTATATATATAATTACTCTACTTGATTCTCATGTTTAACACGTTAATTTCATTTGTATGTTAACTTTTTCCTATATATATATATATAGGGAAAATGGCTAAGTATAAATGAAAACCCACTTGAGTTGTGAAAACTCTAGAAACTCATTCTCAACCACATGTTTTTAATTAATGTTTAAATCTTGTGGTCTACAATTAAAGTGAATAAAAAATGTAAATATAAATATAACTTTTTCTCTCTCCTGAAAACATATATAAAATTTAGTAAAAAAATGTTAAAAAATAGCAAAACATTTTTTTTATGTTTCGATGTTTTGTATTAAATGTTACAACATATATTACATGTAACAAAAAAAAAAAAAAAACGATGTTACATAGGGTTTTTGCGGGTTTTCACAACTCAAATGGGTTTTCATTTTAACCTTACCCTAGGAAAAAATGAATATGGGGCTGCTAGGCATCTAAGCTTAGATACGAAACCAATCAAAACTACGTTGTTTTGATAAAAATAGACCTAAAATTAATTATATTCTTTTTATTTCCAATTTGCTTCGCTTGGCCTTGGTTCGCTTCGCATGAACCCGGTTCGCTTCGCATGAACTCAGTTCGCTTCGCTACAACTCCTATGGATTATTATTATTATTAATAGATTATTATTGTTGTTTCTATTATTATTCCCAATCAAGATCTAGCTCGTTTTGGATAAAGCTCGAACCTTTATTGATTTTTAATGCTCGGTTTAGCTAGATCTTGATTCCCTTATACAAACCGAACCTAAATGAACAAGCTTTTCGTTATGAAACGTACCTTAAACGAACCGGTTTGAATCGGTTTCTCGAACACGGTCGGATCTTGGTATGTTTCTTGCTTGATACGATGCTCGAACACCACAACTTTGGTTCTTCCTCGGATTGGGATCCGAAATGAAGAGAGTATTTGTGTGTATGTTTTAGAGTGTGTTGGTAAAAATGGAAAGGTAAGGAATTATGAGATCTAGGGTTTTAGGAAAAATTTAAGGGGTATTTATACCCTTACCTCATGGACCTTAGGCCCATTAATCCAC
The DNA here is from genome assembly GCF_021521415.1 of Bidens hawaiensis. NCBI lineage: Eukaryota > Viridiplantae > Streptophyta > Magnoliopsida > Asterales > Asteraceae > Bidens > Bidens hawaiensis. Next base: position 227,661 of record NW_027492146.1, read on the forward strand.
TAAGTCCATATTTTATTATTGTTAAGTCCATATCCATTAAGCCTACCATCTCTCATTTTAATTTATTATTTATTATTATACGACGATTAAATAACAAACTTTGTTTAAATATTTCTTTATCTATTATTCTTAAAATTCGGACGTTACAGTAATTATATACATATACAAGTAGAGTAATTATGTAATTACATCATGAAATAATTACGTAATTACTCTATAATATAATTATATATATAATTACTATACTTATATATATAATTACTCTACTTGATTCTCATGTTTAACACGTTAATTTCATTTGTATGTTAACTTTTTCCTATATATATATATATAGGGAAAATGGCTAAGTATAAATGAAAACCCACTTGAGTTGTGAAAACTCTAGAAACTCATTCTCAACCACATGTTTTTAATTAATGTTTAAATCTTGTGGTCTACAATTAAAGTGAATAAAAAATGTAAATATAAATATAACTTTTTCTCTCTCCTGAAAACATATATAAAATTTAGTAAAAAAATGTTAAAAAATAGCAAAACATTTTTTTTATGTTTCGATGTTTTGTATTAAATGTTACAACATATATTACATGTAACAAAAAAAAAAAAAACGATGTTACATAGGGTTTTTGCGGGTTTTCACAACTCAAATGGGTTTTCATTTTAACCTTACCCTAGGAAAAAATGAATATGGGGCTGCTAGGCATCTAAGCTTAGATACGAAACCAATCAAAACTACGTTGTTTTGATAAAAATAGACCTAAAATTAATTATATTCTTTTTATTTCCAATTTGCCTAACGTGAATTTGTTTATCTTTTTCCAGCTCCAAACTATCTTCAATCTCATTATGAAAAAAATCTACAAACGAAATAAATGAAAGTAATGAGAACAAACTAAAAATTTATTTTATTTCCAAATGATGTATCAATTTCACACTAAAAACAATCTTTTCCAGAGCCACACTCCATTAAATTAATTTTCTTTCCTGTTAGATCCGTAGAAAACATTACTATAGAGGGGAGGAGGGGTAGAGGACGACCGAAATTGACTTGGGATGAGAGGATTAGGCATGATTTGATAGACCTAAACCTCTCCGAGGACATGGTTGAGGATAGGAATTCGTGGAGAAGTAGAATTAAAGTTAAGGATTTTTAGAGAGAATTGAATACCTTAGGGCTTAGACTTAACTTATTTAGGTCACATACCATAATGGTATTTCCCTTACATATTTTATTATTATTATTATTATTATTAGCTTTTATATTGCGGTTAAACTGTGACCTTATTATTAATATTATTATAATTAGTAGTAGTTTTTTATATAACTGTTAAATTTTGATTTTCTTTTTTTGCTTCATACACATGTTCTTAGAGCCGAGGGTCTCTCTGGAAGCCACCTCTTTATTCCTTTGGATAGAGGTACGGTGTGCCTACATCCCACCCTCCCCAGACCCTACCTATAGCTCTGCTATTGGTGGGATTTTACTGGGTATGATTGATTGATTGATTGATTCACTAAAGACAATCTTTTGAGGTCTCGATAAGAACCTTTTGATGTATCGACAAAACCCATTTGAACCATTGTCCATATTCTTCTATTTTACGTTTAATACGAATAAAAACTCAAAGCGACATTCTTCATATTGAAAATTTTGATTACTAACTTCGAGGGATCCAGCAAGCATAAAAATAAACTAAAATTTTTATTTAATTTCCAAACGATGTATCAATTTCACATTACGGTTATCTATTGTACGATAACCACCACTTGAGAAATATTCTTTAAAAAATCAAACTTTTGGTTAGTAAAATGCTAGTTTCAGAATATTAGATATACTGTTTGTTAGTCTCAATTGTCGAAATTAAACATCCCTTTGGGACTAAGGAAATCTTCTTATCAATTATTCAATTTGAGCTGAAGAAGAATTACATGAGACAATTGATCTGTGTTTAGATACTCCTTAAAATAAATGGGAGATATTTAAGAAAAATGAATAAATAGTCAAAACAAATGGAGAGAGAATAAAAAATAAAAAGAATACAATTAATTTTAGGTATATTTTTATCAAAACGACGTAATTTTGGTTAGTTTCCCATCTAAGCTTAGATGCCTAACAGCCCTATATTCATCCCCCCCCCCCACACACACACATATATATATATATATATATATATATATAAAAGATCTTGTATCACACGACATTGTCAATTGGTTGAATTGGTAGTTAATTTTGGTGTTTAAAAGCAACCGGAAAATTAGGTTCACCGGATAACCCTGCAGAAAGTCTCGGTGGAGAAGATAACAACAAAATCAAGTTTCAAGTATGAGCAAAAATAGCCCCCCCGCTCTTTATTTCATAATTAAAGATATTGTTTACATACTCATCCCTTTTAGTTTTGTTTTAGTTATATTACATCCTTAACTTTTATTTTAACATAACATTTAAATCCTTTAAACAGTTTTAAAAAATTAAGTATATATTAAGATAACTATATTAATTTTAATAAACTTTGTATTAATAACTCATATAAACATTAAGTTTTAGTAAAATTTGGGTATTATATTCATATTATATTTTTGTTATATTTATTGTTATAACATTAATCGTCATTTATAAAAATTAGCTTATGTATTTCGTTATCTTTTAAGGCCTACGGGCCTTTTTATTTCGGCTCGGCTGAGGATTTTAAATCCTCGGAGACGGCCTGGTGGCGGGTTTTCTAAAACAGGAGATGGTGGACTTGGTCTACGATCGTGGAATGAGGCCGCGTTTTGCCATTGAAATACTACGAATAGTCGGGTTTTATTCGTTGATAATATTTTTGATAGTATTTAGTATTTTTTGGTCCATCATCGGTCTTTAAATTCTATGAAACCGTTTCTCTCTCTTTCTCTATGTTGAAACTTGAATCCCTACCAAATCCAAAAGCATCCTCCAATAATTAACCATCCATAACAGTGCAACACTTAAACTAAAGTAAGCTAAAGCAAAAAATAACCTAAAATTATCATCTCCACTCACATACACACATACATAAATACACACCCGCACTAACCTGTCACCCCTTGTTTCAAACTCCTCCTCTATCGTTGCGTGACATCGATCGGTTATTATGGAAGAAATGTACGGCTTCCATTCGACATCCGGTTACACGAATATTCCACCTGAAGAAACTTACAATCTAATTCCACCGCCAGAGAATAATAATAATAATCTCGGCTTCAACTCATCCGTCGATCATATCGACTACTGGCCGGTCTGCGGATCGGATGAGTTGTTATCAGTCGCTGCGTCAGTCGTAACTGATTCAGTTACGACTGACCAACTAGCTCATAAACAGATAATTAATTATATTCTTCCTAAAAGTCGGTTCAATCGACAACGTGATGATAAAGCTAATGACGATGATGATGATGATGATACGATCAAGGAGAAGATCGCGTCTCATCCTTCGTTTTCGAAGCTGATCGACGCTTACATCGATTGTCAGAAGGTTTTCTACAACGCTAGCACTTTTACTCTTTGGACACGTTAATAATTTATTTATTAGTAACAAATACTAATAAATATTATTTATTGTCCAAAATTTCCAACGGTTGTAATCGTCTATGAATTACAAACTAGTTATTTCGAAGTCGATTTTGTACGCACTCAAATCAGTTAATTTTTTTGTGTTTTTGTCTAATCTCAAGTCGACTTTGACCTAGATGGTTTTAGATCAATATACTATATGTTATACTTCTAATTATATATATATTTCGGTTTAGTAATCGTAATGTCGTTTAATGTTATAATAAGTCTTAATTAAATTTCCGCTGCATAATTTGTTGTGTTGATGAATAAGTGAATAACATTTATACAGGTAGGTGCTCCACTGGAGATCGCGTGTTTGCTAGACGATATCCGTCAGGAAAACAACGTTCGTAAACGAGACGCAACTGCCTCTACTTGCTTAGGGCTGGATCCTGAGCTTGACGAGTTCATGGTTCGTTTCGATCGATTGATTATTTGTTTACCGAAAAAGCGTTGTTACTTAACTACATATTGTAAATTATTTGAATTTGTATCTGTATTTGCGCCAATTGATCTCTTTTAACACTTAAAATGAAATCTTGTTGGAACTGTCCATACCCGGTTCATCCTTTGGAATCATATCACATCTTGAATCTAATGAAATAGGATGAATTATTTTGTAAATACGTAATTATCTTTGAATAGATTAACCATTTCTTTATTTTCCGATCGTCTGAGAAAAGAAAGTATCTTGTTGTTTCTTCAACAATTTCTGATCTCTAGTGGACATCTCAGTAGGATTCGAACCTAGATAAAGTTCTTACGTGAAATAAATTATTTGAACCGGTTGCTTTAATATTTGATTGATTTTCATGTAGGAAACCTTCTGCTTATTATTATCCAAGTACAAATCTGATCTCTCAAGGCCTTTTGATGAAGCTGCAACGTTCCTCGGCAACATCGAATCGCAACTCCGTAATCTCAGCATAGGTGCGTATGATAACATCTCTTTTTACTTGCTAGCTTAGCGCACGATAGCATAAGCACCTACACTTTTTGCTCATGAGTTTGACTCGTACGCAGAAGCCAGATAACTTTATGTGACTACGTATATAGTGTTATCTAGCACAGTAGATAATAATATCAAATGAAATTTAAAGGCTAGTTTGTAGTAGTTCAATAATATTATCACTCAAATATTAATATTTCTTAGATATATTGCTATATTTTCATGTTAAAAATGATTTGTATTTGATCCTGAATATATATATATATATATATATATATATATATATATATATGCGCTAATTAGGGTTTAAGTTGAAAGAGTTTTGTGCTTGACTAGTTTTGGATTATGTATCTAAAGCTACTTGTAAATAATTTATGAACTCGAACTCATGTATCGTCAACTTATTGTTTAAAATCTTTGCATGGTTATACATATTTACAGTTATATAGATAATATTGTATATTTATATTAGTAATATTTACTATGTAATTTGATAATAATAATAATTAATTAGTATTATTGTATAACTAGTACGTTTGTGAGCCTAATTAAAAGTTGGTGTATGAAGCTAGGCTCGAGCTTGTTTTTTAAATATAACATCTCCTTTAAAATTTAGCTGGATTCAAGCTTTTCACGAGCCAATCACGAGTTGCTCAAGGTACATCTAGACAAATTTTCACCCATGTTTCTGCATGCCTAACTTTGTGATTATAAATAATGTTAGCAGTGTTGAACAAGTGTTATATAATTGTTTGTGTTTGGTAGGTTATTGATATCTGCCTTTACCATCACATCATTACAAGAAATATAGCACACTGTGTTGGAATTACGGACCATTGAACAGTAGTGAAACATTTTCACATTATCATTTTAGGTTGTTAAGTCATATTTAAGTGGCTTGTGTCTTTTAAGTACAAGAACTTAGTAGTTAGCAGTAACAAAGTATTCTTGATGCTAGATGTTGTTTAATTTTTTGAAGGAATGGGTAATATATAAGTTTTGTTACATGTTATAACCATGAAAACTTGTTAACGGAAAACTAATGGAAAGCTTTAGTAAAAGAATGCTTATTTAATAGAAGTTCATTTATCTTAACCAAATCCTAGAAGTACAGGAATCAACTTTCCTAAAGAATCTTAAAGGTTTAATATGCTGTACTTGTTGTTTCAGGTTTTTGGCCTCTATTCTTTTTCTTAGTAGATCTGATCCGTATATTAGACCTGCAATGCTATATGTATAGAGTGGCAGTTAGACCTGCTAAACTAAAGGGAAAATTCTATAGAGTGGCAGTTAGACCTGCAATGCTATATGAAACAGATTGTTGGGCCATCAAGAAGGCACAAGTGCGGAAGATGGAGGTAGCAGAAATGAGAATGCTACGTTGGATGTGTGGGCACACAAGGCTAGATCGAATAAGAAACGTTGTGTTTCGCGAGAGATTAGGGGTGGCGAACATAGCAGACAAGATAAGAGAGTGGAGATTGAGATGGTTTGGACATGTAAAGAGAAAACAGACGACGAATCCTGTTAGATCCGTAGAAAACATTACTATAGAGGGGAGGAGGGGTAGAGGACGACCGAAATTGACTTGGGATGAGAGGATTAGACATGATTTGATAGACCTAAACCTCTCCGAGGACATGGTTGAGGATATGAATTCGTGGAGAAGTAGAATTAAAGTTAAGGTTTTTTAGAGAGAATTGAATATCTTAGGGCTTAGACTTGACTTATTTAGGTCACATACCATAATGGTATTTCCCTTACATATATTATTATTATTATTATTATTATTATTATTATTAGCTTTTATATAGCTGTTAAACTGTGACCTTATTATTAATATTATTATAATTAGTAGTAGTTTTTATATAACTGTTAAACTTTGATTTCCTTTATTTTGCTTCATACACATGTACTTAGAGCCGAGGGTCTCTCTGGAAGCCACCTCTTTATTCCTTTGGATAGAGATACGGTGTGCCTACATCCCACCCTCCCCAAACCCTACCTATAGCTTTGCTGTCGGTGAGATTTTACTGGGTATGATTGATTGATTGATCTGATCCGTATTTATTACTTAATTGAACAAAGTACAATTTGCTTTGAATTCTATCAGCTTTCAGTTTGTTTCTTTAAACTTCTCGATCGGTTATTAATTATTAAACTATTAATAAGTTGTTCATAGTAGACAACTTTAAATATATTTTTTAATTACTGTATCAAAATGTAATAGTAGAAAACTGATTTAGTAAGCATCTTGGTCAGAAAGAATTCTGGTGTTCGTCAACAAGCTAATTTGGCAGCTTTTGATGCTCTTACAAAATATTTTAAAGCATGCGTTATTACAGACACCAGACTTTTATAGGACACGTGCTAATTTTTATGATTTTAATAGATTTAGACGGTTCGTATAAATGACAAGTGTATCAGGAGACGTTAACATGTAGAATATACGAATCGTATAGAGTTATACATGTCATATAGGCACATATACGAGTCATATAGTTCTATACGCGTCGTATATTTATTATTTTTATGTTTTATAGTTGAAAAAAAATTATAACTTCTAATAGGATTTCATAATAAATTCTAAAAAAGCATACCCTAATTTTTGTAATTTTTATACGATAACCAACCGGGTTACGTCCTCCGGAGTATAACAAGGCAAGAATCTCAAACAACACATATAGAGTAGGCATAACGTCTTTGTATCTATATGCGTCTATACAATTCATATAGGCCTATATACTTCATATAAGCGTAAGGTATAGAGTAGGTCTGACATCTTTGTATATATACGCCTCGTATAGGCCCTGAAAGATTGATGTCTAGAAAATGTTGGTGTCCGAATATAGCATCTCTATTTTGAAAATATATTTCAGATTTACGTTCAATAATGCTTTTTTAGTAGATAATAAATGAAATAAATGAAAGATTTTTTTATGGTTGCTTGGGAACTATAATTATATATATGTTTGCAAGTACATGTTAACTTGTGCCTTACAATTTGCAGAAGCTAACATTCGTTCACTTTTTAAGATTCTTTTATTTCATTTGTTTTGTGCAATTAAGGAATATAATCATATGAGTAGATTGTTTTTGATCATGTAGCCATGTTGTTAAAAAGGTAATGGTATATATGTTTATCCATATGTCTAATATATGCGATGTTTGACACATGAGTTAGATATTTTATTTTTTGTGTTTGAATCTTCTTATTAAGTTGATTTTTATACGTTCTAATTAGACATAGTGCTATATTTAATTAGGTATGCTACACATTTCTAGTAGCCTTTTGAGAGTTGTATTTTATTTTTTTTTCTAATAAATTCCTTGAAAATAAAGCTTTAAACTTTAGAAAATTTGTTTGTAATTTATTGTCATGAAAAGTCATTTAGGTAACTCGATTTACCTAGGATCAAAGAGACATAAGAATAAATATTGATCTATGTTGTTCCAAACCACAAAATCTAATAATATGTATGCGTGTGTATTGAATTAGTTTTCAAATAACATGAAGTTTTAAGTGATAGAATCACTTTTATGCCCAAAATTAATTGTTTATCGTTTAAAATCTGTAGGTGCTTGTAATGTCATTTGTTGTGATGGGTGATACGCGAAATATGATGTTGGGTTAAAGTGAAGGTAAATTATGAAGTAATATATTATTTAATAGTAGAAAAGTAAAAAGATAAGTCATACCCGTCCTCACACTCACGAGTCCCTTCACACCGCCCCCTCTAGTGCCCACCCGTGACATTATTGTTGTAGCTTGCCCTTTCACGACGTCCACATCAGATAGCCTAATATTATACATTTTTCATATAACGTGAAATGATCGATAACCATTAAAGGTATTTCACAACTAAGTTTATCAAACATATTCTTCATTTTATATGCTACAATAGGAAACACTTGATTTTTGGTTTTCAATAAGTCAAGGGTAATGATAGTAGTAACATAGATAGCCATTGAATGTGTTGTCACAATGTCACTTGCCTTAAGTATATCTCTTATAGACCCACCCTCTCAGCTCGTCAAACATCTCCTCTCTTTTCCAAGTCTATCATCTCATCTGTGGCTTCGAAAACTACTCGTTAATGCAATTATCCAATTTTTTCAACTTATAATTTTGTTAAAGCTAGCCTAACATTTTTGGACATATTTTACTTGATATATTTATGAGAGTCGTATGGGAGCAGTCTCTTTATTCTCTAATATAGATGTGATTTGTCTACATTCTACATTTTTCATACCCTGTGAATAACTTTGTTAAAGATGAGATTCCATCGGGTATAGTTGTATTTATGATAGTGGAAAAAAACAAGCTTTGACTGTTTGAACTTAAGGTGCCAAACATTTAGAAAAATAAATGACATGAATAATAATTGAAGTACGGGGACTGGAAAGAGAATGTATGGATAGGGATTGGGAAGAGAGGGTGGCAAGTGGACTGGTCTGAGATAATAGATACGACTAGATTCTCAATTATTTATGATGTAGGGCTCACCTACATAACCTATGAAAGTATACATCACTAGCTAGCCCGTTTGCTTGTGGGCGATATAAACTAGTCTAAACCTTATTTAACGTTTGCAAATTGGGACACGTCTACTTAATTAGTGATTTATCTTTTACGTGTGTTAGAAGAACTCTTGTTCTTAAGGATATATTATTATTAATATTCAAAGTAATTGTAGATGTGGCTGCGAGTGATGTGTTTGGTACGTCTAACGACTCCATCTTTTACTAACTTCTTTCATGTCAGACATATACGGCTTTATTAAAAACGTGTAAAAGTAACATCATGTTGATGCGATGATACCACACAGGTAGAATTTATTTTATTATGATTGGTCAATGCAATTAACCAAATACGCAAACACCATCACCAACCGCCCATGCTCGTTTGCCCCATCCATGCGTCCAGCACGCCCTATAAGATTCATGGTGGTGTTTAACGCCCAAATGGGCTGAGGTGTATGGGTGAAGCTTGGACAAGTTCGTCGCGGGGGGGTCAAATTTTAAGTAAAAAACGGGTAAATTTACACTATGTATAAAATTTTTCTGACGAAAACATGTAAATTTACACCACTACACAAAAAAGCAAGGCGCCCGGGCACTCACTAAACTTCGGCCCTGTTGACTTCTGCCCATTACACATATACCCTTATCTAGATTAGTTTTTCACTTAACCTATTCCATCCTTACATCAGTTTACAACCATTAAAAAACAAATCTTTCTTATACCTTCCCACATTTTTATTATAGCTTATAGCCTTATATTATGCATCAACTTTTATATATACAGTGTTTGGTGGTCACATCATAATAATTTAGTTGGAGTGAACCTTGACTAACATAGTTCTAGAAGATAATATATGGGTGAAGCAGTCCCCGGATACAACGGGTGGTTTAAAATAACTTTCTCACATGGTCTTCCGTGGTTTCCGCTGCATGCTATTTTTTCTTTTGTTTGCTTTTTGTGAGTTGAGCAATCAATCAATGCACCCCAACCACCACCCCCTCCTGTCACACGTACTCCCCCCACTCGCACATTCATGGTTTGGTTTAAAACCGTTAAATTGGTCATGGTTTTTGGTCGATTTTTGTACTAACTTCGGTCAGCTGGTTGGTTTTAAAAATTTCGAACACCCTAACGAATTGTTTTTGTACTAACTACTAACGAATGGTTTCAAAGTTTTCAAACCGTATAAAACCAATCCGAACTGTGAACTCCCCCACTCGCATATACTACAAATTAGGGTGTGCACTTTTTGTCGAGTATAGATACCATATCAAACTGATATCAACTGAACACCAATGGCACTTATATTCGTTTTTCATGTTTCCCGTTTTAATACCTTTTAGGCTTTTAGTTTAGATATTTTCACTTATTTTGTTATCAGCTGGTACCAAACCGACACAATCTGTACAATTTTTGGATTATACTTCCACTCGTTTCGGTTTCGTTATTTTTTGGTATGGCAGCGGTCTCATTACTGGTATTAATTTATGTTAGGTCTGTTAGACTGATCCATTCTTCTCACATGTAGACTTATTAGTTAATATGTCAAATCAGCTTTTCACTTAAATACCTTTTCACCCTAACGCTACTGTACGTACACATCTTTCTCAAATGCTACTTACTTTATATCTATTAAATATTATTTGTGTAATAGGAAATAAAATAGTTGGAGCTGCACTTAGCCTGCACCTAGCCAATGGCGGCACCCACAAATTGTTGATGCCTCAATGCAGCATATCCCACATGCGCATGCCACCTCACGACAGAGGGTGTAAGGATATGAAGGCTGCGATGCGAGTGGTCTTAGGGTTTAGTCCCGCTAGTGTTACTTTGTATTAGGGAGTGGTTCTTATTTCTATTTATACTGACGTACATTCATCTTATAACTTATAAGAGATAAAAAAAAAAAGACTTGATATCCCTTTTTCCTTTCCTAAATTTTTATATATACACATCTATAGCGACGTTTTCCGGCAGCAAGACCTTCTAAGTTCGGTCTCACATCTAAATGTCTACTGGCACCACAACCATTGTGTTCACACTTTCCCGAGCCACATATCAAAAACTCGTCGTTACACGACTACTCTTATGGGCTACACGTTTTTATTGTTCAGTATTTTGGATTTTATAGTTGTGGTGGGAGACTTAGAATTGAATAGGACAGGTCTGGTCAGGTGCACTGTTTTGATGTTATTCTACTGGTTTAATTAGTTTACTAGAACATACATGAGACTAGGACCCTTCACGATAACTTTACATAGAACATGCAAAATTTAATGTTAGGACAAGCGGTTGGCATTGCATTCAACTTTTCAATTTCCACTTCCATTAAGCTTTTGCAAAATGCACTACAAGAGTGAGAATTGTATTGTGACAGGGTTTTTAGTGAACTTTTGAAGAGGGTACTACAGTAACCAGTATGAAATTTTATTTATAGATAGTAGACTAGGTTTTAATTAGTGATTGTAAGGCCCCGAACCCGGTAGCCCTACTTTAGCGTCGGATTTACTCATAAACACAGTCCTTCAAATAAGAGTTTATTAAAACTTTTCGCGGAATATAAAACATCAATCATTTGTTACAAAACATTAAATCTTTTCTTTGATACCATAACACAAAACTTTATATTCAAAACATCTTTACTTCTTTCTTCAGATGCCAGCCGTTCAATCCATGCCATGCGTCATCCTCTTGCTAGCTCTGTAATCGGCTCACCTGCGTGCATACTAAAAGTCAGCTACGCTGAGTGAGTTCTAGTTAATCAGGTATCATACAATTTATTCCCATATATTACTTCCCGTATCCGAAGACACATATTACTACCTTAACCTTGTATAAATATCCATAGGAGGATCGTCACGTAATATTTATTAAAAGAACCATTACCATTACCCTACCATATATAATTTCCATAGGAGGAACACTATACTATCCATAAAAGGAACACTATACCTTCCATAAAAGGAACACTATACTTTATTATTTAATATCCATGTAAGGAGCTAGTCACTTCCCTTGACGATACGTGCAATATCCGAAGATCGTTCACGTACCGTCAAGCAATCATTCATATATTTCACATTATCCATATAAGGCATACACTTATCTCTTAGGATAAGTGTATTAACAAACATATTGAGTATGCACACAGCCCCGAAAACGTAACACATAAATGGGGCTAGAAACTCACCTGAATTCTGCTTCTTTTTCTGATAGCTGTAAATCCCTTCTCTAACTGAGCTCGGCTGACTGTACAAGTTACACGTATCAATACTCGTCTGATCTAATCTGGTGGCCTAGTATTAGCTTACTTTAACTTATCGCTTTATAATTTATTTTCTAATCAAACTTGGCTTTAGGCGAAGTTAACCCTCGGGCGAACTTAGCTCTAGGCGAAGTTAACCTTCGGCGAACTTAACTTTACAGCGAAGTTGCCATCAGGCGAACTTGGCATCAGGCGAAGTTGTCATCAGGCGAACTTGGCTTCAGGCGAAGTTGAACCTTAGGCGAACTTAACTTTACAGCGAAGTTGCCATCAGGCGAACTTAGCTTGCAGGCGAAGTTCATCAGGCGAACTTAGCTTGCAGGCGAAGTTCATCGCGTTGAAGGCGAAGTTGCCCAGATGAAGGCGAAGTTGCCCAGACGGCCGCTGTTCGGTTTCTTTCAGCATTTTGAGCGATTTTAACACCCTTGCTATGGTTCAATATCACCCACTACGCTTCCCGACCATTTTTGGTCGCTTATACACTAAAAAGCTTGGATCTTTAAACCTCAAAGATCAAGAATCATACCTTTTTGAGCTTGTTTGGATGTCGTTTAACTTGTTAACACAACTAATCGCTCTCTCTCGGACCTGCCCGATTCTTCCCTTGGCTCAGCCGGTTCCGGCGAAGTTAGTGGGTATGTGTGTGTTAGGGAGTTTGGTGAAATATGAAAGATATTTTGGGGTTTATGGGATATTTATATCCCTGAAATCCCATGGACCTAAGGCCCATTCTTATTTAACCCATCTCTATTAATCCAAATCCATAACCAACGTCCATTACCTGACACTAGCCCGACCCATACCAACTCCTATTCTTTTATTTATTTCCTGATAACCCGAGTAAATTTTCCCTCTATTATTAAGTAATATAATTAATATTATCTTGAAATTTCGGGATGTTACAAGTCTTCCCTCCTTAAAGAGGTTTCGTCCCCGAAACCTAACTTATTCCCTATAAAAGGAAAACTTCTTATATTTACACGCTTTATTGAATCGCTTTCGTTTTCTGAGTTACCCTTCTTACTTCCGACTTTGCAGTTATCGAATGGTGGTCACGTGTATTAGCTATTTAAGGTAGCTTGTCCATGAGGCCCTCAATGTACCAAGTCTCGTTTCGATCTTTAAGAGGCTTTGTCTTATATCATATTAATGCTAAAGCCTAAGTCGACACTCTATCACAACACGTCAATTTATCATGACTAACATGCATTCAGACAATTCGTACCATAATTAATAAACACCAGTCTAAATTTCAACATAAAACAACACGCATCGAGTCATCAATAAGTTACACATAGATTTAATACTTATGGCTAGCATCTAGCCTTCTTGTATGGCTTCTCTAAGCATACGGAGGAATCTGTTAAACCTCAAGCACTCTTCTCTCTTTCATGTCCTCCCTTTGGCTTCTTGCAATCCCTTGCTAGGTGCCCACGTCCTCCACAGTTGTGACACCTATGGTAATCATTACATTCCCAAGAGGAATGTCCTACTCTTCCACACCTGTAGCAAACACCTAATCCCTTTCTGCACTCTCCGGGGTGTCTCTTCCCACATTTTTCACAAGCAGTGAACCCCTCTTGCCTTGCCTTCTTTTTGCGTGGATCCACCTCATTGGCTTCCCCTGGTTCTGGGGTTAGGTTCTTTTTCTTCGGTTCCATCTTCTCCCCTTCACAGTTGGCAAGGTCCTCATAAATCATCTCGGCCAATTCCACGGCCGAGTCAAATGTTGCGGGCTTACTAGACTTAACCAAAGTGCGAACATTCCGTGGAAGTCCCCTTACGTAACACTTGATCCTTTTAGCTTCGGTGTTCACCATGTCAGGTACCAACCTACACATGCGGTTGAATTCAGTAGTATACTCCCGTTGTGTCATCCCTCCCGCCTTCAAATTCAGAAACTTCATCTCCACTCTTTCAACTTCTGTATCAGCGCAGAACCTCTTCATCACCATGTCCTTTAGGTCATTCCAACTCATCGCCTTGATCTCTTCACGGGTCTTCCTCTGCTCCACACTCTCCCACCAATACATAGCCTCATCTTCAAAAGATTGAGTGGCATAACCGACAGCTTGGTCAGGACGGCACTCGCTAATGCGGATAACCTTATCCATGGCGGTTATCCACTGAAGAGTAGCGATTGCGTCTGCTAAACCAGTCAGCTTAGGCGGGTCACAACCTTTGAAGGACTTATAGTTGCAACCGCCTCGGCCCCTCTTCCTATCATCATCTTTCACATACTTTACCTCACTCGAGTCACCCCTTTCCCTCTCGTCATCCTTTGTAAGGCCCCGAACCCGGTAGCCCTACTTTAGCGTCGGATTTACTCATAAACACAGTCCTTCAAAATCAGAGTTTATTAAAACTTTTCGCGGAATATAAAACATCAATCATTTGTTACAAAACATTAAATCCTTTCTTTGATACCATAACACAAAACTTATATTCAAAACATCTTTACTTCTTTCTTCAGATGCCAGCCGTTCAATCCATGCCATGCATCATCCTCTTGCTAGCTCTGTAATGGACTCACCTGCGTGCATACTAAAAGTCAGCTACGCTGAGTGAGTTCTAGTTAATCAGGCAACATACAATCTATTCTCATATATTACTTCCCGTATCCGAAGACACATATTACTACCTTAACCTTGTATAAATATCCATAGGAGGATCGTCACGTAATATCTATTAAAAGAACCATTACCATTACCCTACCATATATATACTTTCCATAGGAGGAACACTATACTATCCATAGAAGGAGCACTCTACTATCCATAAAAGGAACACTATACCTTCCATAAAAGGAACACTATACTATCCATAAAAGGAACACTATACCTTCCATAAAAGGAACACTATACTTTATTATTTAATATCCATGTAAGGAGCTAGTCACTTCCCTTGACGATACGTGCAATATCCGAAGATCGTTCACGTACCATAAAGCAATCATTCATATATTTCACATTATCCATATAAGGCATACACATAAAATTATATCCTTTCGTTCATACTTTCTTACTTTCTTTAGTATTATCTTACTTTCATATCTTACGTTATAAAGAGCATTACGCCCTACGTTCCTCGAGTATTACTAGGGCTCGGTACCCTCTTCGTAACCATACAACCATACGTTATCATTTCTTTCTTCTATTATCTCTATCATGTTCATACACATAAACATACATAGCATACTTACCTTATTCTTAGCGCTGCAACCTAACAGTACGTGCAATATCCGAAGATCGTTCACGTACCATCAAGCAATCATTCATATATTTCACATTATCCATATAAGGCATACACTTATCTCTTAGGATAAGTGTATTGACAAACATATTGAGTATGCACACAGCCCCGAAAACGTAACACATAAATGGGGCTAGAAACTCACCTGGACTCTGCTTCTTCCTCTGGTAGCTGTAAATCCCTTCTTTAACTGAGCTCGGCTAACTGTACAAGTTACACGTATCAATACTCGCCTGACCTAATCTGGTGGCCTAGTATTAGCTTACTTTAACTTATCGCTTTTAATTTATTTTCTAAACGAACTTCACTTCAGGCGAAGTTAAACCTTAGGCGAACTTGGCTTCAGGCGAAGTTATCCTTAGGCGAACTTGGCTTCAGGCGAAGTTAAACCTTAGGCGAACTTGGCTTCAGGCGAAGTTATCCTTAGGCGAACTTGGCAGTAGGCGAAGTTATCCTTAGGCGAACTTGGCCGTAGGCGAAGTTATCCTTAGGCGAAGTTACGCTTGAAGGCGAAGTTACGCTTGAAGGCGAAGTTCATCAGGCGAACTTAATCTTGCAGGCGAAGTTATCGCGCTGCAGATCTGTTTGCCCATAAGTCCTTCGTTTCTTAGCCAAATAACTCGATTTTGGTACCCACGGCATCGTATGATCG
Organism: Bidens hawaiensis; assembly: GCF_021521415.1. Taxonomy (NCBI): domain Eukaryota; kingdom Viridiplantae; phylum Streptophyta; class Magnoliopsida; order Asterales; family Asteraceae; genus Bidens; species Bidens hawaiensis. The sequence goes on from NW_027492146.1 coordinate 243,878, forward strand.
GCGCCTACAAATCCCAACCATCAAATCGGCCTAAAATCGACGTTTTAGGGGTCCGATTTGGGCAGTTTGGGTTTCGGGTCCGGTTAACCCATCCAATCCTAACCATTTTCAGTAATATTAGCTTTGTTGGATTTGTTCTTACCTTACCAACTCAGATCTATCAACAAAATCTCGGGTCTCGACTTCGAATCTTGATCGGTTAGAATGTGTGTTTTGAGTGTGTGAAGAAATAGATGTAAATGAAGATATTTTTGGGGTGTTAGGGTATTTATATCCCTGAGATCCCATGGACCTAAGGCCCATTCTCATTTAACCCATCCTAATTAATCCAAGTCCACAACCCACATCCATTACCCAACACTAGCCCGACCCATACCAACTCCTATTCTTTTATTTATTTCCTGATAACCCGAGTAAACTTTCCCTCTATTATTAAGTAATATAATTAATATTACCTTGAAATTTCGGGATGTTACATCCTTTCTATTATTACCACCTGCCCCTTCAACGGTTCGTTCACGGCTTCCAGCAGATCCTTCGGGATTCAGGTTCTTCACAGCAGCAACTACAGCTTGAACAATGGCTGCTTGAACTGCAGGGCTAAGTTGAACTTCTTCGTTGTTGTTCTGGTCTCCTCCAGCGGCGCTCCCTTCATCTTCGGTGTGGGAAGTTTCTTCTACCGAGGGTTGCCGGACAAGACGAGGCCTGCTACGACGTCCAGTGCGACCCCCAGTTCCCACAACTTCTCCAGCTCCAGCCATCAGTATTCTTAAAGGGACAACACAAACATCATCACTCAAGGAACTATTAGTACAAGGATAGCAAGGCTAACAGGTAATAACAGTGGCCAGCTGTGACTAGCTGATCACGTTGCTTTCCGTGTCCTATTCGCTTTCCTTTATGAGTCTATTTGTGCTGGTTCTACTTAAGCAGTTAGTCAAATCAAACAATCAATTACTTCTATCCTTATCGTTCACGTATCTTTTCTTTCTCATTAACATATATCATTTAATCATACACCTTACCTTTACTGATTTTTGCTTGAGCGACACATGGCATTCTTGAACTGGCATCTTCTTTCTTTTCTTACTTAAATCCCATTCTCTGTTCGAGTCTAAGCATGTAGGATGCTTAAATCTCTCGAACTTATGCTCTGATACCAACTTGTAAGGCCCCGAACCCGGTAGCCCTACTTTAGCGTCGGATTTACTCATAAACACAGTCCTTCAAATCAGAGTTTATTAAAACTTTTCGCGGAATATAAAACATCAATCATTTGTTACAAAACATTAAATCTTTTCTTTGATACCATAACACAAAACTTTATATTCAAAACATCTTTACTTCTTTCTTCAGATGCCAGCCGTTCAATCCATGCCATGCGTCATCCTCTTGCTAGCTCTGTAATCGGCTCACCTGCGTGCATACTAAAAGTCAGCTACGCTGAGTGAGTTCTAGTTAATCAGGTATCATACAATTTATTCCCATATATTACTTCCCGTATCCGAAGACACATATTACTACCTTAACCTTGTATAAATATCCATAGGAGGATCGTCACGTAATATTTATTAAAAGAACCATTACCATTACCCTACCATATATAATTTCCATAGGAGGAACACTATACTATCCATAAAAGGAACACTATACCTTCCATAAAAGGAACACTATACTTTATTATTTAATATCCATGTAAGGAGCTAGTCACTTCCCTTGACGATACGTGCAATATCCGAAGATCGTTCACGTACCGTCAAGCAATCATTCATATATTTCACATTATCCATATAAGGCATACACTTATCTCTTAGGATAAGTGTATTAACAAACATATTGAGTATGCACACAGCCCCGAAAACGTAACACATAAATGGGGCTAGAAACTCACCTGAATTCTGCTTCTTTTTCTGATAGCTGTAAATCCCTTCTCTAACTGAGCTCGGCTGACTGTACAAGTTACACGTATCAATACTCGTCTGATCTAATCTGGTGGCCTAGTATTAGCTTACTTTAACTTATCGCTTTATAATTTATTTTCTAATCAAACTTGGCTTTAGGCGAAGTTAACCCTCGGACGAACTTAGCTCTAGGCGAAGTTAACCTTAGGCGAACTTAACTTTACAGCGAAGTTGCCATCAGGCGAACTTGGCTTCAGGCGAAGTTGTCATCAGGCGAACTTGGCTTCAGGCGAAGTTGAACCTTAGGCGAACTTAACTTTACAGCGAAGTTGCCATCAGGCGAACTTAGCTTGCAGGCGAAGTTCATCAGGCGAACTTAGATTGCAGGCGAAGTTCATCGCGTTGAAGGCGAAGTTGCCCAGATGAAGGCGAAGTTGCCCAGACGGCCGCTGTTCGGTTTCTTTCAGCATTTTGAGCAATTTTAACACCCTTGCTATGGTTCAATATCACCCACTACGCTTCCCGACCATTTTTGGTCGCTTATACACTAAAAAGCTTGGATCTTTAAACCTTAAAGATCAAGAATCATACCTTTTTGAGCTTGTTTGGATGTCGTTTAACTTGTTAACACAACTAATCGCTCTCTCTCGGACCTGCCCGATTCTTCCCTTGGCTCAGCCGGTTCCGGCGAAGTTAGTGGGTATGTGTGTGTTAGGGAGTTTGGTGAAATATGAAAGATATTTTGGGGTTTATGGGATATTTATATCCCTGAAATCCCATGGACCTAAGGCCCATTCTTATTTAACCCATCTCTATTAATCCAAATCCATAACCAACGTCCATTACCCGACACTAGCCCGACCCATACCAACTCCTATTCTTTTATTTATTTCCTGATAACCCGAGTAAACTTTCCCTCTATTATTAAGTAATATAATTAATATTATCTTGAAATTTCGGGATGTTACAGTGATTTTTATTATTCTTGTTATTTTTTTTTGTAAAGAACGTTTTACAAAACTAAAATAAAGTTATTTCCCAAACATTTTTCCTTTACTATGGAGCATATTGAATTTATACACATTTTATGTTTAGTAATGGTGTAGATGAAATCGGGCCAAGTTTAATATACTGAGTTTGACTAGTTTCTCAAGTCTAATTTGTATTAATATAATAATTTATGTTCTATAATATGAAGTTCAAAGTGTAATATATATATATATATAGAGTTTGGATCAAATAAAAATTATATTAACGTGCTAATTGTGAGAATCAAATAGTGGAATTATATATACACTAAGTGTAACTATTTAATTACATCGTAATGTAATTTTAATTACACTACACTATAATTACACTGTGCTATATATATAATTGCAGCACTTCATTCTTATAATTAGCATGCTAATTTAATTTTTACGGTAACTTTCCCATATATATGTGTGTGTGTGTATATAAGTAATTATTTGTGTATATATATAAAATGTAGTTATACTAATAAATGATAAACTAGATGGGTTTGAAACAAGATCAAGCTTGAAAAATATTGCAAGCCATTGTCGAGTTTTAGACATAAATCTCGGAACATGAATACAAAGAATTAAAGAAACACTTACACTACTAGCTAATAGCCACTTTTATATCTTATGAGGTGTCGGTGTCTCACAAAATAACATTTTTATTGTAGCGAGGTGATATGTTCTTTAGGTATAAAAGTAATTATTTGATTATCCCATGTTAAGGCTTTTGAAGTTAATTGCTAACCATCATTATAGGTAAGTTAAAAGATAATGGTCTAGTATCTCTATCACGGGTATTCTCTCTTTTATGGGTATTATTCAATGCACCCCCCTTCCCTCCGATCACATCACTCTATCAAACAAATTAACATATACGATAACATTCTTTGCCTTGTTAAAATGTATGCCATCACATTTAATGCTATATGTATATGCAAGAGGCGTAGGCAGCTTTAGGAGAACGACTGAACCAATACAAGTTTTCGTTTTAGTGTTATATAGTTGTGTGTTTTGACAGCGTATAGAAATTTCAACATCGAATCCGTAGAAATCCAAATTTAAGTGATAAACAATCGGTCATCAGTCCCTTGAAATTTTCCGAACTTATAGGAAAAAGTTTTTAGCTACGCCACTGTGTATATGAGCATATACCATTGTACATTCACTTTCCCATGTGCTCGTTAAGTCGTTAAATATATCAAATCAACGTATATAGGGAATTGAATAGTAAAATACGAGCTGTTACTTTATGATTATGATACTCTTAATATATGTAGAAAAGTAACTTGTAGAAAGTGATGGATGGATGGATTTAATAGTTTGTACTTTAGGAGAAAGGTGAAATTAGTGTTGTTCGTGTGTCAACGTTAGAATAAAGAAATGGTTCATGAATGTTATATATTGGTGGTGACTGACACTTTGATCATCTGTTGATATATTGGTGGGGTATCTATGTATCTATCACCATCACTTTAGCCTTTCGTACATGCTGACATTGAAACGACCAAACCAGGACTTGTCCTTACCCCAACACAAACATTATCATCGTCTTAATTTCCCACCATTCACCATCACAATCCTAAAAACATTTCAATTTAGGTGGTTACTTTTAGCAAATATACTAAACAAAATATCTTTGTTGAGATGTTATCTGAGTACAAACTTGCATATATATACAAAGTTAATCATATGGTTACATAACCATATGATGTATTACAGTGATATGCAGATGCTATCTTAATCGTATAAACACTTGTATCATTTTTTTTCACTGTAATACATCATATGGTTATGTAACCATTTACCTCACCTTTTTAACTCACATCATATATTTTGTTTCTGAAACTCATATTCGTGGTTAGTAAACATGCATGTGTCACTTATATGTTATATCGGTTTATTTACGTATTTATCTAGATCAAAGATACATGGCTTTAGCAAGTGAGAGTGAGATAGAAGTGTACAATAAAAGTAACATAATACGTTAGGGTGTTATCTATACTATTACAATACAGATTATTGCGACTGTCGTTTGTTGTCGAAAATTAGGTGTAAATGGTCATTTGCGACTGAAAATGAGTCACAGACCCACGTCACATAGATTTATAAATATATATTTGTGTCAGTTTCGTTGAATTACTCATTTGTCAGTATTGTAAAAAATATCGAACTAAGTATTTGATGTGATATTAAATTGACATCTTTGTTCAGATGAAGATGGCATATCATCAGATGAAGAAGTTAGTAGAGGCGAGACTGATATGAACCAGGAACTAAAGGATACGTTGTTGCGTAAATTTGGAGGCCGTATAAGCTCCCTAAAGAACGAATTTACTAAGAAGAAGAAGAAAGGAAAGCTCCCAAAGGAGGCAAGGCAAACGTTACTTGATTGGTGGACTTCACATTATAAATGGCCTTATCCTACTGTAAGTATTTACATACAGTCTCTATTTGTGTTTATCGCATCGTCTCTTTGGATGGTCTTATATGACAATATACATTTGTCACTATATAGATTCTTCCTATTTCAATAAATTGAATAGACCGAAACTTTCAGCAATTTGCAAAATTTATAACCATTTATTAAATATTTTATATAAATTTAATAACATTAGTAATTTGTTACCCTACTTTTTATTTTATAGTTTTAATCTTTATTATTTATTAATGATGCTTTTCCCCCCATAATCCCACTAACTAATTACCTGTTACTTGTTAAACACTACTTATGAAGTTAAGATACATTTAATTAGCAAAACAAAAAGTTAATTAGTAGCTCAAACTGAAATAGGCTTGTTCAATTGACACATCTTAGGTTATAATAATTGAAATGATAGGGATTACAAGCTAACCTGAACTTGGCCCTGAACCTAACTAACAAACCTGAATCTCACGTGTATGATAGATATTAAGTGATATTTGGCCTGATTACTAGAAACATACATCTCCGTTTACATGAACGATCTATGTACTTTTTCCGACTTTATTTGTCTTTTGGTAATGGAATATCACTAGTTCGCTAATTTTTAATTTTTATATTTCTGGTTTTCTTATATAATAGAATTATGCTTTTTTTTAGAATGGCAAGTCACAAAGACAAGTACGTATATATTTAGAATTTCAATGGTTAACTTTTAACAAACTAACGGGCATACACATACCTGACATGCAATCACTCGAATGGTATGGACACTGTTTTGCAATCGGGCGAGAATTACCAATTCCCGTCCCATTGACTTCTAGCTTAAATCTAACCAGCATAATCGCATTATATTGACTATGATGAAATAATTGATAAATGAATATGCAGGAAGGTGATAAGATATCGTTAGCGGAAATAACTGGATTAGATCCGAAGCAAATCAACAACTGGTTTATAAATCAACGGAAGCGGCACTGGAAACCATCAGAAAGCTTGCAGTTAGCCATGTTGGGTGGTCTTCCTGTTCCTCACCAGTATATTTATGATGATTAAACAACATATATATGTATACCTATATATATATACATATATACACATATATACATTACATGCATTCATGCATGCATGTATATTCTCAACTAAACAACTTATATTCATAAACTACAATAACTTAATAATTATATGCCGAACTACTGCCTTCAACCTATACTTACTTAACTGTGTTAGAGTGACTTGTTATCTTGTTAAAAGTCTGATGAACTCATTTTCGAATTGTGTAAAATTGTTAATGTGGATAATCATTATACATATAACATCTGAAGTCACATCATTTTACTTTTAAGTAAATGAACTTCTTGTATTGTACATATGTATAGAAAAGTATGTAAATTTACAAGGATCATTAGTGTGTTAATTACCTAGGGGAGAATTGATAATGGGAAACCGTAGCAACCGAAAGTGAATCATCATAGTCATGATACCGTCGTATCTTTTCTTTTAACTCGTTTATGTCATCATCACCGATAAACGGAGGATTTGAGGGTGTAGGTAAGGATTCATCATCTTTTACTAGCATTTTTAGTACCATTGATATTGATGGTCTTAAAGATGGAGCTTGTTGGGTGCACAAGAGTCCTACATGTACCACTTTCATGGCTTGTGTTTTGAAATTGAGGTTAGGGTGTGTGTGGAACATTAGATTTGGATCAAGGATTTCTTCAACTATACCTTGTTGAAAATGTCTCCATACCTGATTTTATTACAAATAATTACATAAGATTAAAATAAGAAAAGAATAAAAAATTGCATTTTATGGATGGCTTATTTTGGAAAAATTTGGAACCTGGGTTATGTTTTATTTTTAACGGGTCAACATGGGCTGAGCGGGTACAAGTCACCCAAAACGTAGTTTAAACACTTACTAGCTTCTCTAACAATTTTTATCATTTAAAAGAGATTACACAGTTTCTTTTTTGTTTTTTTTATTTTTATTTTTTTTATCTTATCTTATCTGACAAGCTAATTATTTGTAAAGTTTGAGAAAAGACGGGACTAAAAAGTGTTTGTGGTTCGGCTCAACCGCTCAACCAACCAACTTGGTCCGCTATGAAAAATACCTTTTTGACCCATTACACTATTAGTTTGGTTACATTCAAAGCCTAGTTTGGTTGATATTCCCCAAATCCTTCTTTCTTTTTTCTTCCCCTCCATGGCTTCCTCTTCTTCAACTGATCCTCTCCCCATGAATGTCTTTACTCATATGCTTGCAATCAAGCTTTCACCGTCCAACTACTTATATTGGAAGGATCAAATGGTGCCTCTCCTTTCTTATCAACATCTTCTTCATCATGTTGATGGCACTCGCACCGCTCCTTCTCTGACTGTTATGAAAGACACTAAATCAGTCGAGAATCCGGAATTTATTGCATGGACCGAAGCCGATCAACGCACGGTCATTCTTATCAATGCCTCTCTCACCGAAGAGGCAATCGCTGTCACCGTTGGTTTACGGACTGCTCGTGAAATATGGACCGCTTTTGAGGTCGCGTATAGCAATTCATCTATTGAACGTGTCCAAAATCTTCGGGATCAACTCCGATTGACTCAAAAAAATGACCGGACCGTCTCCGATTATGGCCGCTCGTTCAAAGCCATATGTGATCAACTCCATGCAATCGGTCAACCCGTTGATCCTATAGAACAAGTTCATTGTTTTCTCTATGGATTGGGTTCCTCCTTCGAAAGCTTCTCGACCTCGGTTCGTGCCGTTCGCCCTCTACCATCATTTCCGGACCTCCTTGCTCGTGCAGAAGGTCACGAACTGTTCATGAAAGCCATTCATGCTACTGCCCCTCCATCGGTTGCCTTTGCGGCACAACACCCTAACCGTGGTCACTCATATCCTTCTGCAAACCGTGGACACTCAAACTATCGGAACCGTGCTCCATCAGGTTCCAATAACCGTGCCCATGGAAACTCTAACAATCGTAATCGCCGAACCCCACCATGCCAGTTGTGTCGTACCCATGGACATCATACTACAACTTGTCCTAAACTTCCATCTTTTGCAAGCTCAGTCACTACTCCAACTCAAGACCAATTAGCCCATGCATTTCATGCACAATGTCATGTCAACACACACATGCCAGATTGGTGTGTTGACTTGGGTGCCTCGGATCACATGACCGGGTCTCCAAACGTTGTTTCCAACCCTTCCCCTCCTCAAGGTAATGAAAAGGTTTATTTTGGTAATGTTCAATCCCTTTCAGTTTCTCATACTGGTAACACCAAACTTTTTGGCTCCCTTTATTTAAATAATGTTTTAGTTGTTCCTCATCTCACCAAAAACTTACTATCCGTAAGCAAATTAACCGAAGATAATGGTGTCGATGTATTGTTCTCTCATCCTTATTTTTACATTCAGGATCGTCAAAGCAAACAGGTTCTAGCTCGGGGTTGCCGTGAAGACGGCTTATATGTCTTAAACACCACACATGAAGCCTTCGTTACTTCATCTTATTGTCCTAAAGCCTCGTTTGAAGTTTGGCATTCCCATCTTGGGCATGTCTCTTTTGATATTATTAATATGTTAAGAAAATTTGGATATTTGTCGTTAACTTCAGTTTTACCTAAGCCGGGGCTATGTTCCCCGTGCCAATTAGCCAAAGCAAAAAGGCTCCCTTTTGTCAATAATAATAAGTGTGCTTCCGCACCATTAGACATAATACATTGTGATTTATGGGGTGCTTCACCGGTTAAGTCGGTTGGAGGTTTTTTATATTATGCCGCGTTTGTGGATGATTTTTCCCGATTTACATGGCTTTACCCGTTACGAGCCAAGTCCGAATTTTATGATGCTCTATCCATCTTTCTTCCGTTTGTTCAAACACAATTTTCATGTAAGGTTAAAACATTCCAAAGTGACGGGGGAACCGAATTTATAAATAATAGGGTTCGAGAATTGTTTGATAAAAATGGTACATTACATCGTTCATCGTGCCCCTATACCCCACAACAAAATGGCCGTGTCGAAAGAAAGCATAGACATATTGTTGAAACCGGATTAGCTATGTTGTTTAATGCCAAATTGCCACCGGTATACTGGGTCGATGCTTTTTCAACGGGGGTGTATATTATTAATCGGTTGCCTACCCTGGTTCTCAATAGCAAGTCACCCTTTGAATTATTATACAATTGTACGCCCACTTATGCCTCTTTCCGCGCCTTTGGTTGTCGAGTATACCCACTTTTACGTGACTATGCCCCGAATAAGCTTGCTCCTCGAAGTATACCTTGCATATTCCTTGGATATAGCCCAAGTTTAAAGGGTATAGGTGCTTGGACCCAGTCACCTCTCGCGTCTATGTCACCCGACATGCTAAGTTCGATGAAACCTACTTCCCTGCAGATACCTCCTCCACTGCTACACCTATTACAACTCTTGAAATATCCACATTGCTTGATATTTCAACTCCTACCCCATCTCCACAACAAATTCCTCCACCAAAACCCACCCATTACAACTCCCCATGCCACCTTTGCATGGATGCACTTCCCATGCAACAAGGCTGTAGAGTCCATGCACCAACTGCACCTCCATCTCATGAGCCTTCAACCTCAACTCCATCCTCCCCACCATCTGAATCTCCAACTCCTTCCGCGCCGCAAGTCACTTTTCCGCCACCCACTCCCCCGCCACAAGTCACTTCTCCGCCACCCACTCTCCCGCCACCTCCTCCCATTTCCTCCCATCCCATGGTAACACGTGCTAAGTCCGGCATATTCAGAACACGTCATCGTGCCGACTTATCTCACACTCATAATCTTCCTCTTCACCATGCTCTATTTACCACCACTGACCCTAAGACCTTTAAAACCGCTTCCAAAGATGGCAAATGGGTGCAACCTATGCATCATGAACTTTCTGCTCTCCATCGAAACAACACTTGGACGTTAGTTCCACGTCCTCCTGATCGTAACATCATTGGATCTAAATGGCTCTATCGAACCAAGATTCACTCTGATGGTACAATTGAGGGTTATAAAGCTCGCCTTGTGGCCCAAGGCTATAGCCAAATTCTGGGTCTTGATTATTCTCACACCTTCAGTCCTGTTGTCAAAGCAACTATGGTTCGGACCTTTTTGACATTAGCCGTAATTAACCAATGGAGACTTCATCAGTTATATGTAAACAATGCATTCCTTCACGGTCATTTAATGGAATGCGTTTACATGGAGCAACTTCCGGGATTTATCGACCCTAGATTTCCAAACCATGTTTGCAAATTAAACAAGGCCTTATATGGCCTCAAGCAAGCCCCCGGGCGTGGTTTCATCGTTTAAGTGCGTTTCTTCTACAAAACGGTTTCGTTTGTAGTTGTGCCGATACGTCTCTTTTTGTGTTTAAAAGAGATTCATGCATCATGTATCTCCTTGTTTATGTTGATCTCATATTAACCGGAAACCAACCTTCTGTTCTTACCAAATTCATCACTTGCCTAAACAAAGAGTTCACTATTAAGGATTCGGGGAAACTCAACTACTTTCTTGGGCTTGAAGTTACCTATACCACCAATGGTCTATTTGTAAATCAATCAAAATATGCTAATGACATTCTCACTCGTGCCAAGATGTTGGATGCCAAACCGGCCCCAACACCTCTTAGCATAAATGTTTCTTTTGTTTCTACTGGTGATCTATTTCCAGATGAAACTCATTATCGTTCCATTGTGGGTGCCCTACAATACCTGACCATCACCCGTCCAGACATATCCTATGCTGTCAAACAAGTCAGTCAGTTTTTACATGCACCTACCATTGCTCACTATCAGGAGGTTAAACGGATTCTCCGCTAACTTATGGGAACCTTAGCATTTGGCTTGCGTTATACCCGGCTTTCTCACACTTCCCTTCTTGGCTACTCTGACGCTGACTGGGCAAGATGCATCGAGACCCGTCGCTCAACTTATGGTTACTCTATTTTCTTGGGAGGTAATCTAATCTCATGGAGTGCAAAGAAACAACCGACCGTTGCTCGCTCTAGCTGTGAATCTGAATATCGTGCTATGGCAAATACGGCTGCAGAAATTGTCTGGATAACCCACTTGTTGAATGAACTTCATGCTTTACCACCTGATCGTCCAACTATCCTCTGTGACAATCGCAGTGCTTTATTTCTTTCACAAAACCCGGTCTCACATAAAAGGGGAAAACACATTGATCTTGATTACCATTTTATACGCGAGCTTGTGACTTCTGGAAAGTTATACACGAAGTTTGTCCCGACCAAGCTTCAGGTGGCAGATATATTCACCAAGAGTCTTCCTACTACTCAATTTCAACAATTTCGTCATTTACTTCACATCGGTCCGCCACCGCTCAGCTTGAAGGGGGGTATTAGATAACTTAAAAGTCTTTATTTATTACTTCATTACAATTGTATAACTTTAGTCTCTTTGGTTTCTTTTGTTGTACTATATATTGTTGTATGTACTCTCATTGTAATCACAAAAAACATATAGTTTTACAAAGGCCCTTGCACCTCAAATCTTGAAAAAAACAAAATTAAAAGTTGCAACATGTAATAATGGTTGAGTTTATTGTTTTGCACCTTAAGGACCATTTTAACCAGAACCTAGTTTGACCAATTATCGACCTGACCCACCCGTATTGCAAGGATAAATGCAACAAATATAAACCATCAAAATTCCTTTGAAAACCATAATTAAACAAATGAAGTTTGATACTTACAATTGATACTAAGTTTTCTGAGTATTCTGAGTTTTTACTTCTGTTGTTCTGTATTCCAGTAACTACCTCCAGCAACAATATGCCGTAGCTGTAGACATCCGCCTTTTCGGTTAGCTGACCAAGGGCTAAATACTCTGGAGCCATATATCCACTGAAATATAAAAGAATGTAAACTGTATGAAAGGACTATTATTTTTACAGCATAATACCTTTAGGTTTGGTAATGATTACAATATGGATATTAATATATTCTAATGCCATGATATTAGAGCAATCAAAATTCCGGGTACTTACAGTGTTCCTGCAATGGCAGTGCTGATGTGACTCTTATCATCTTGAAAAGATCTCGCCAAACCAAAATCCGCTATTTTGGGACGAAACCTCAAGTCTAATAAGATATTAGAAGCTTTAATATCCCTGTGAATAATCCGGCTTTTGGTATTTTCATGAAGGTAGATAAGACCTTCACTTGTGCCAATAATAATCTCAAATCTCTTTTCCCAATTTAGTTCCTTACCTTTTATTGCATCTGTAATAAAATAAAAGCTTGATTTTATTAACTTCATGAAATCAAAATTCTTGATGAAAAGATATGGTTTGAACTTTGAAGCATGAATTCAGCAGTAGGCATACAAGTGGCAAAATGAGCACGACACATAGATCGGGTAGCATATAAAAATGAGCAGTTGTTAAAACGGGTAACTTTTGATACCCGTCAAAAGGGGCCGGGTTAGATTGATAAACAAACACTTTTGTATTATAAAAATTGGTGAAACAAACATGATTTGAAAAATTACATGCTTTCTAGAGTATAATATTTTGAATAAAATGGTTTAAGAGGTATTATGCATTAAAAATACGTACACTAAGCATTTAAGAGGTTTTACATATTTTACACTTTTACCCCTATTTAACATGAATGGAGGTTAAACATAACCCAAATCGATCCAATCATGGACCCAAAAAAATGCCACCTTAAAACGTGTTTTTGTTATTATATTTTAACTTGTGTCTTTACCAAATATGAAGCGATCGAGGCTCATGTTGGGTAGATACTCATATACAAGAAAACTTTCTGGGCCCGAACAGCTGCATCCTAATAGTCTGACCAGGTTTTTATGTTCAAGACTATTAATCATGCTAACTTCATTATAAAAATCTTCTGCTCTGAATTTATTGTTGAAAAAAAAGCCTCTTCACTGCAATCTCTCTTCCATCCGGAAGAACTCCCTATATATTTTCAACAAATTGTTTAATATTAGTACTTGACAGCCGAAAATGATATAAGAACAGCTAACTTCCTTGTCTTGATATATATAATGTGTCATAAGATACTTCCTCTGATGAGGTTTCAATATGTTATATGTCAAAATATATTTATTTTTTTAATTTTAACTCAAGGGCAGTCTCATCATTCGGAATGTTTTTCGTCGGCATTGATATTAATATGATCCCTAAAGAGTTCAATAAAAAAAAAAAAAACTGATAATGCATAATGTGTCACAGGGTACTTACTACCTTGTATACGGACCCGAATCCTCCTTCCCCAAGCTTATTAGAATCATCCCAAGAGCTTGTTGTTTTCTCAATAGTTGAGTACTTGAAGTTCAAGCTACTATCACTAAGAATCTTTGTTAGTTTCTTAGTGTCATATGAACCTGAATATAATATGCGAAAAAACGGATATCAGAAGATTACTTATACAATATTGCATTTCATTTATGTAGTAAAAGTGACAATTTTGACCCATTTGCATACGAATTGTCATTCAGGTTATGCATTAGTCAAACAGGGTCGAAAGTCACCCAAACTGTATTTTTATGAAATAATATAAAATTTTGGTAAGCATATTTGACATACCATTACATTTTAAAAAATAATAAGGTTATACAAAAAGTGTTTTAGGACAAACCACTGACCGGTTTGACTCTTACTACTTTTGACCCATACCCGTCACCAACCCGCGGCCTGATTAACCCATTTCCACCTTAAAGCATGGATGGTTTTAGTCACAAAAGCTAGTCACAAGATCATCAAAGCATGGTATATATGCACCTGTTCTCTTTTTTTCTACCCATCTCCGTCTTCGTATATACAAAGCAATCAACAATGCAACTGCAAGAATCACAATGGAACTAACAACTGCTGTTATAACAACTATCATCCTCCCCGAAAAACCTATCAATATAAATTCATACATAATCACAAACATAAGAAAGATTTTAATGATAACTCAAACAGGGCAAAAAGTCCGCATAACAAACCCAACGAGACAAAAAGATCATCTTATAATGACTCAAATATATAAAAAAAGTACAGTGACTAAAACATGACAAAAGTGGATATATATAAATAAGTCTGCAAAACAAACCAAACGATTTTAACCTTAGCGGTCACCAATTTACATAATGACCATGATAGCACGTTGCTTAAAACTTTAATAACGAAATTTAAAACAAAAATAATTCTAGTACCATGATGGGACAATAGTGAACACACATTGTTATTCTATGACATTTTCCCATTATTAAACCGTAAAAAGAACTCATCGTTACCCTTGTTTTTCCTTCGGCTTGGCTCAGGATTGAGAAAATCAGTATCTGAATACCTCATAAAACATCCAGTCATCAAGGCACGCCCTTCGGACCAAGGCAAGCATTGCAGCACAGATACAGATGCAGCCTCCAAACAAATCCTACAAGAATTTGCATTCAAAGTCTTCCAACAATTCGCCAACACATAAGCCGACTCATTAACCGTCCCAGAAACCATCACTTCTTCTCTAGCAAAATAGTCAACATTAATCAACGCGTCCCTAACAGCAGTTAACACAGCCTGTTTAACCGAATCTCTAAACACACTCTTCTTCCTTGTGGTATTCCCACAAATAAACGTGTCCCCGGGTCCCACATACTCGTCATAAAAACTATAGTTTTGAAATCTCATAAAACAACCGTCTTGATAAACAGTAGCACCGGTATAAAGAAAGCAATGCGAAGTATCATAATGCGCTGCGTCATAGCACAAGAAGCAGTCGGTTGTGGAAAGATCACCGTAGCATTGAGCAAGTCCATAAGTAGCATCTGGACCCGAGCCGGTACTCGCGGTTGCAAACAATGAAGATTGCATTTGGTTGCCAAGTTTTTCAGTTGTTTGGATGAAGTTTGAGCTGTATTGTGTTGGATTGTTTTCTTTCTGATTGTTACATGATATTTTAATGATTTGGTTTCTAGGAGCACCCTCTAAATCATCTATCATAAGTAGGATTATGATAATATTCATAAAAACAGATGATGTCTCTATTGATCTCTTCATGTTTATTAAAGTAGCTTGACTATAATAATATCTTGTCTTCCTCTTCTATGCAACTTGAATCAGTGCTTTTTCTGGTAGTAGAAGCAAATTATACAAAAATAAAAAATAAATTTAAAACATTTGCTCACATTAATCGTAACGTTAATGGATTCGCAAATTCAACCTACAAATTAGGGGTGTGCATGAAACTGAAAAACCCGATAAAAAAAACCGAAAAAACAAGACAAAAACAAAAACTGACTGTTTGGTTTTATTTTTTGTAAGAAAAAAACGAACTTTCAGTTTGGTTTTGGTTTTGTTTGTAATTAAAGCCGAACCAAACTTACAGATTTCTTAACTTTTATTTTAAATTTAAGTTAATTATAATAATTTAATATACAGTTTAAACCAAATTATTTTAGCCAAAATATATAATAATCAAATAAATTTTTAACTAACAAAAATATTTAGGCTTAAAGTCATTTTTATGCCCAATTCAGCTCAAAATTCAAGTGAAATGGCCGGCAAAACCCAAAAAAAACAATAAAAAAAAATGAAACCGAACAGTGTCAAAAAAACTCAAAACCAAATTGAATCGAGCCATGCACACTCCTATTGCATATACATGTTTACAACTAACACATAGTCTATTCGTATTTACAACTAACACATAGTCGTGAATCGATATTCGATACATGGTTTTGCTCATCAGCAATTATTCCACCTAATTTTCAAAACAAATTTAGCAGAAACAAAATAAGAAAACATGAATGATTGCAACGAACAAATCGATTCAAGTAAATGATCAGCACAAAAATTGGAAGAATGATTCGAATCTTACCATTTGTTGCATGATAATTTGGAGCCAATTATTGGGTTTTGGATGAGAGAACAATGGGCAGATATGAATTTTGATTTTAATTGGAAGGCAACATATGATAACATAGCAATTAGCATGCATGTGCGATAGTTGAAGGGTCCACTCAAAGGTTGCTGATGCTGACGATACTCACCTTGTGTGGGACCCACCAACACGTTTGTTTGCCAAAACTGTAACGTATTTTAGCCATAACCGTAACGAACGATAGTACTTTTAATCATATGTTGTTGTCATGTTCGTTATCCTGTTGTGCTATCTTTATTATTATTTTCTAGAAACTAGAAATTTCACTTTCTTAATTATATATATTTTGTTTATCATGGTTTTATTCATTCATTCGATTTTGTTATGCAATCATATTACCGGCCCCAATCATGCGCATGTCTTAATCATATTCATGTTCATGACGGATGTTTACGTATGCATGAGTTCATGTTAAAACATATTCATTGACGGATTCAAGAGATTCTTTCCACATGTGTTGAAAACATCTGTTTTCGGATGTCTAGCACATAACTTTAGATCTTTCGGTTTGTCTCTGGTAAGACATAATCACATAATATAGCAGTGACGGCACCTGAAATTCTCAATTGGATTACTATATTTATTCCCCTTTACATGAAAAAAATATATGCTACATGAGAGAGCGTGTGTGTGTTTATATCATGTACGAAGGATAGAAATACAAAGAAAATACACAAATATTGAAATAAATAAAACGACAAAAATAATATAACGTACGCTAATAAAATGAAATAAAAACTTGATTTTTTTATAACTAATCAAATAAACTAATAAAACTCAAAAAAATTAAATACCTAGTACTTAGTAGATCACATCTCATCCTCTAGAACGAGACTTTATCGCATGTCTCCGGACTCCGGTTATAGCCATACTTGTATGTAAGGATAATATTGTCTTTTCATATCAAACATAAAAAACGTGTGGTATATATGTATTCGAACTTGAACCCAAGTCATATAACCACTTTAAACGCATTCCATTCTTGTATTGACATGGGTATCATTGTTAAAAAAGTTGATGGAGTTTTGATTTTGAAATCATCTTTCATTTTTTGCCACTTGTGCAAGTGTGCAACATATATTTGATATAAAGAGAGTAACAAAAAAATTAACCAATTCATAATTTATAAGGGGAAGGTCCTAGTTAATCAACGATAAGTATACAACGAAGTTAGTAGTCTTCGATTTTTTTTAAAATTTCACCAAAATATACATGTTTAACCATTTCTTTACAAGATTTCGCAATCGACTAAAAGAAGCCAAGCCAGCTAAGACGGCATCCTTTTTAATTTTAGTCTCTTGCAAAGGGCTAAAAACCGGAGTTGTATGGTAAACTTAGCATGTTTGAGACACGTGCTGAGTAATGGTTTGTCAAGGTGTGCACCTCTTTGACTCTCTATAACTATAGTGTCCAAAAGTTCCGGCTAAAATTAGCATCCTTAGCTAGATTGCCTCTCTGATGCGATCGAATAGATTTAGAATTCATATTTTTTCAATAGGGGTTTCGAAACCGAAAAACAGAAAAATCCAAACCTAGACAAACGACCGAAACAAAAACCTTCGGTTTGGTTTTATGTTTTTGTAAAAACCGAACCAGACCGAATTTCTAGATTTCCATTTTATTTTTTATTTTGAGCTATGTATATGAATTAGACAAACATGTAACTTAAATATTTTTAGCTAAATGTATACCTAAGTTTAATATTTTGAGCCAGCTTTTCTTCAACCCAAAATTTTCAAGCCCATATAGCAAAAACCAAAAAAATCAAAGACAGACCGAAATCTAACGATTTCAAATATCAAAAAACCAAAGCTTTAGTTGTTAGTTTAGCTTTAGCTATAAACCAACCCAAACTAAATCATGCACGCCTTTTATATTTCAGATACAACCGATAACGTTATCCTAAAACGTCGCAATACGCCAAATGTAAGAATGACATCATCATTGGACTCCATGGCCAGGTGAGTAGTCACCTATTGTTGTTATTATTATTATTATTATTATTATTATTCACTTCACTTGTTTCTAACTTCAATAGTTATTAAACTATACATGTTACTTTACTTGTTATCATCACATATGTCAATGTCAAATACCATTATTATTTGCAGGTTATTGGCTTTGACTTTTCAAGACCACTAGACATTGTTTCATCTCGCCAAAAATCACAATCGAAATCCTGCTATCGTAACCTCAAGTGAGCATTGATCGGTATATATACCTTTTGTTCCAGTGGTAATTGAGTAATAATTTAAGCCTTTTACTTATGAATGGTTATGTTTTGAAGAATTCTGTAAAGGTTTTGATTATTTTCTTCTCAAGAGAAAATACCCAAAAGAAAGGGTACAAATACAAGAACAAAACAATAAATAAGGAAACTATCATTTTCTATATTCCTCCGCAAGTTGGAGCATGAAGATCACAAATGCCCAACTTGTCGAGTAGAAACCGCAACTGTCGAGCACCAAGAGCTTTTGTGAACAAGTCTGCAATATGTTCCTTAGTATCAATGTGTAACGCCTCAATCTCTTTTGACTCAACGCGTTCTCTGACGAAGTAGCAATCTATTTCAACATGCTTCGTGCGTTCGTGAAACACCGGATTGTTTGCTATGTGTTTGACAGCTAGATTATCACAAAATAATTGTGTTGGAACGGTCTGGGTGACATCCAAATGTTTCAAGAGCCATCGAACCCATAAAACTTCACTAACTGTTGATGCCATAGCCCGATATTCAACTTCAGCGGAAGACCTAGATACAACAGATTGTCTTTTCGATTTCCAAAAAATAGGAGCCCCTCCTAGAAGTAAAACATAACCAGTTCGTGATTGCCTTGTATCTTGACACCCAAGCCAATCAGAATCAGTATACCCAATGAGGTTTACCCCACCACCTTTTGGTAGTAAAATACCTTGACCAGGAGTGGACTTCAAGTATCTGAGAACTCTTATAGCTGCTTCCATATGATTCTGTCGATGATCGGTAACGAACTGACTAAGAACATTAACAGAATAAGTAATGTCGGGTCTAGTGGCTTGTAAATAGAGAAGTCGACCCACTAATCTTCTATATTTGCTAGTATCAACAGCCACTTCTTCATCATCCCTAGCAAGTTTGGTGTTATGCTCCATAGGAAAAGCATTTGGTTTACAACCTAATATACCACTATCTTCCAAAATGTCCGTTACATACTTTTTTTGACTAAGGACAAGACCATCTTTCGTCCGTGCTACTTCGATTCCTAGAAAATATTTTAGGACACCAAGGTCTTTGATACTAAACTTTCTATCAAAAAAACTCTTTGTTTCTTCAATTTTCTTTGCGTTGTTACCCATTATGATAACATCGTCTACATAAATAAGAGCCGCCACAAATATACTTGTTGTTTTAAATATAAAAAGTGAGTGATCAGGTTTAGATTGTTCAAAGCCAAACTCTTGTATCGCATGCCTCCGGTTATAGCCATACTTGTATGTAAGGGTAATATTGTCTTTTCATATCAAACATAAAAAACGTATGGTATATATGTATTCGAACTTGAACCCAAGTCATATAACCACTTTAAATGCATTCCATTCTTGTATTGACATGGGTATCATTGTTAAAAAAGTCGATGGAGTTTTGATTTTGTATAACAATTTGCAATTCATTGAATAGTAAATCATCTTTTATTTTTGGCCACTTGTGCAAGTGTGCAACATATATTTGATATAAAGAGAGTAACAAAAAAATTAACCAATTCATAATTTATAAGGGGAAGGTCCTAGTTAATCAACGATAAGTATACAACGAAGTTAGTAGTCTTCGATTTTTTTTAAAATTTCACCAAAATATACATGTTTAACCATTTCTTTACAAGATTTCGCAGTCGACTAAAAGAAGCCAAGCCAGCTAAGACGGCATCCTTTTTAATTTTAGTCTCTTGCAAAGGGCTAAAAACCGGAGTTGTATGGTAAACTTAGCATGTTTGAGACACGTGCTGAGTAATGGTTTGTCAAGGTGTGCACCTCTTTGACTCTTTATAACTATAGTGTCCAAAAGTTCTGGCTAAAATTAGCATCCTTAGCTAGATTGCCTCTCTGATGCGATCGAATAGATTTAGAATTTATATTTTTCAATAGGGGTTTCGAAACCGAAAAACAGAAAAATCCAAACCTAAACAAATGACCGAAACAAAAACCTTCGGTTTGGTTTTATGTTTTTGTAAAAACCGAACCAGACCGAATTTCTAGATTTCCATTTTATTTTTTATTTTGAGCTATGTATAAGAATTAGACAAACATGTAACTTAAATATTTTTAGCTAAATGTATACCTAAGTTTAATATTTTGGGCTAGCTTTTTTTCAACTCAAAATTTTCAAGCCCATATAGCAAAAACTAAAAAAATCAAAGACAAACCGAAATCTGACGATTTCAAATATCAAAAAACCAAAGCTTTAGTTGTTAGTTTAGCTTTAGCTATAAACCAACCCAAACTAAATCATGCGCGCCTTTTGTATTTCAGATACAACCGATAACGTTATCCCAAAGCGTCGCAATACGCAAATGTAAGAATGACACCATCATTGGACTCCATGGCCAGGTGAGTAGTCGTCACCTATATATTGTTATTATTTTTATTCACTTCACTTGTTTCTAACTTCATTAGTTATTAAACTATGCATGTTACTTTTCTTGTTATCATCACATATGTCAATGTCAAAGACCATTATTATTTGCAGGTTATTGGCTTTGACTTTTCAAGACAACAACTAGGCATTGCTTCATCTCGCCAAAAATCACAATCGAAAGCCTGCTATCATAACCTCAAGTGAGCATTGATCGGTATATTTACCTTTTGTTCCAGTGGTAATTGAGTAAATAATTTAAGCCTTTTACTTATGAATGGTTATGTTTCATAGGGGACGGGTCAAATGAGTCATGCATAAAACCTACAAAATAATTTTATCTAAAAATTTTGAATTTTATTTTAGTATTGAAATAATACAAATTCAGCCATATATGACAAACTTATTATTAATAGAAAGAAAAAAACATGTTGGTAAAAAGTGTTTCGGGTCAACTCAAGTCAGTGGTGATTATGTTATGGTTTGTAGGTGGGTGGAAGGTGATGAACTTGATTTGCCATTTTCTGACTGTTACTTTGATGCAATTACTATGGCTACGGGTTAAGAAATGTAATTGACAAATGCAAGGCACTAAAGGAGGTATATCGAGTTTTAAAACCAGGATAAGTATTCAGGTTTGGTTTATGTTGTGCGTTGTAAATTTCATTTTGTGAGCGTCACGTGAAGTTTATGAGTTTGAGGTAGAGTTGGATGATAGACAATGTAGTTGTGCCTGTAGCAGCCGGTTATGGTCTTTCAGAGGAATATCGATATCTAAAGACCTCAATTCAAGACTTCTATGCAGGTTCGTTAATTTTATCCGATATGTGTTTATATATAATGAAACAGAACAATGATGATAACATGTCACCAGTAGGCATGATTTGGCCTTCAATTTCCATAAGTCAGAATATTATTAATTTGATGAGCTAGAGATCCTAAGATACTGCTATATTTACAGTGTGATACTGTTAAGTTTTATATGACTAATATACTCACTCCAGTGCTTGCAAATAATATATAGGCGAGGAGTTAGAGCGTCTTGCTTTACAAACAGGATTTTCAAGTGCTAAACATTTTGAAGTCGGGGGAGGACTCATGGGCAATTTGGTTGCTACACGATAAAAAGCCCCAAATAATACTCTGTATGAGGATTTTTAGGTATATGCAAATATTGCCTTTCATCACCAAAGGTTACAAACAAAATAATTTGGTTCTAAAACTTTACTTATGCATGGTACGTCATTCATGAACAATTGCGTGTCTCGTGTTATATATATGTTTCCTTGTTTTTTTTGGTCTATCTTCTTTAGTTATTTAGAGATGTAGAATAATTAGAGCCGGAACTACAAGGAAAATGTAGGCCAGTATCGTTTATTCAATTAGGATCATAGGAATGAACAATATGAGTATGCACACATTATGTGCAGGGACTCTTGATAGGAACAAAAACAAGAAAACACACAATACACTTGTACGTGCGCTAATATTAATACACTTATGCACGCTAATATTAACACAGTATATTCTTACGTAAATGTGCAGATGATTACAAATATATATAGGGTGTGAATGGTTGGCTACAAACCAACGGACACAATACTTAGTTAAATAACTAGCTTTCTAACAGTAACTACCCTTAACTAACTTAACTACCAATACTTAGGATAATTACAATAATACAATTAATAACACAAAACTTAGGACAAATCTTGATTAATCTTTCCAACAAAAATAGCTTCATGCGAACAAATTTGTAAAGAAAGAGAACTTGAAATCTTGTATTAGTTGACTTGTGTTACCTCGGGTAGAAACTACTGTGAGAAACTGTAGCAACTGAACTAGAGTCATCACCATTACAGTTATCCAATAACCTTTGTTTGATGTTGTTAAGTTCCATGGTGAATTCGTTTACAAACGGGGGATTAGAAGGGGCGGGCAGAGGGTCATCATCTTTTGCTAACATTTTTAGTGCTGCTGACATGGATGGTCTTAAAGATGGATCTTCTTGGGTGCACAAAAGTGCTACATGTACCACTTTAATGACATCTTTTTGGAAATTTATGTTGGGATAAATGTGCATCATTAGATTCGGGTCAAGTATCTCCTCCACTGTACCTTGCTCGAAATGCTTCCATGCCTGCTCATCCACAAATAACACAGTGGAAATACTTTTACCCACTCAGGAGTTGAATCACAAAGCTTGTGATTGATTGTATTCATAATTGGGTTACATATGCCTCTATATATAGTGTTAAATATTGCTCATGAACATCCTCTAGAGTCTAGACTATGATAATGAAATATAAAAAAAACATAACTTGCTTGATACTCGGCCCCACAAGGTGCATGTCAAAACAAGTAACTTTATAAATGGGTCGAAATAGGACAGGGTGGGTGGGTTGACCCCGAGCACTTACTGTAGACGGTAAACTGTCGGTATATTCTTTATCTTTGCTTTTGTTGCTTTCTATTCCAGTGACTACCTCTAGAATTAGAATACCGAAGCTATAGACGTCTGCCTTTTCGGTTAACTGACCATGGGTGATGTATTCTGGAGCCATATATCCACTGATAATATCAAAATAAAAAAGAAAAGGTTAGTAGACTATATATATAAGTAAATTTATAATTAAAATATATTTGCATTATTATTCTATATAAAAAAGGGATACTTACAGTGTTCCTGCAATACCCGTGCTGATGTGGCTTTTATCATCTTGAAAAGACCTGGCCAACCCAAAATCAGCTATTTTGGGGCGAAGCCTCGAGTCTGATAAGATGTTAGGAGCTTTAATATCCCTGTGAATAATCCGGTGGTTGGTATCCTCATGAAGGTAAACCAGACCTTCTGCTATACCAATAATGATCTTAACCCTCTTCTCCCAATCTATCTCCCTTCCTTTTATTTCATATGTACAATTTCATAATTACTTCTCAAATCATCAGGAAACCGGGCCAAACTAGTCAAACGGGTCAAACATCATGCTCACTAATTCATAATACATATTCATCAGCTTTGGAATTATTGAGGGGCCAGATAATAGGCTCATATTGGTTCCGGTTCATACGGGTCATTTCAGTTATGGGTTGGAGCGGGTGACCCGTTTGAGATAGAACATAATTCATACAGACAGTTCATAACCAAATTAATAGATAGTGTATTAATATTTTACAACTTACCAAAAATGAAGAGGTCAAGACTCTTGTTGGGCAAATATTCATATATAAGAATGCTTTCGGGTCCTGAACAACTGCATCCTAATAGCCTAACCAGATTTTCGTGTTCAACACTGCTAATAATATTAACTTCATTATAGAAATCTGCTATTCTGAATTTGTTGTTGAAGAAATGCCTCTTCACAGCTATTTCTCGTCCATCTTTAAGAACACCCTGGTAGAAATTTCATCATTCCAATTACTTATATAAAAACTAAACCATTCTTGTCTGACAAAGTATCAAAAGACTTCATAGACAATCTTAAAGGTAGGTAGCAATTTCGACCCATTTGATTTCGTTAAGTATTATCTCTAATGGGTCAAACGGGTCAAAAGTTTACTGAAATGTACCTTTAATGCGTAAAACGTCCTAAGTAAGTAACTAAAAGTTATATTAGATCATATTTGACCCTCTAATCAGATATAAAAAAGAACAAAAGTAGTAAACTCAATACTTTTTCCTAACTATACAAACAATAATCTCTTATTATAGTGAAATTTTTAACATTTTTGTTACTTGAATGACCTAAACGGAACAATTTAAAAGTTCTTGACTTTTTTTCAAAACATTTATAAAAAAACTTCACAACAGAATAATATTAAAACTTGAGTTTTTTTGAACTTGCAAAAACGTTTGAATGACTTTAGTGTAGAAGTTGGTTACTGCTAGATGGAATATTCGTTATAAAAAATCCAAACTCCCCCCCCCCCCCAAACACACGCACACACACTTGATGACGTGTTGTAGTATAAGTAACAATCTTGTACACAGTCCCGAATCCTCCTTGCCCAAGCTTATTAGACTCATCCCAGTATCTTGTAGCTTTTTCGACAGTGGAGTATTTGAAGCTCAAGCTACTATCATTGAGAATCTTTGCCAGTTTCCCAGCATCATAAGATCCTGGTAATTGAAAGCAATATTTAGTTTGTTTCACAGAAAAGAACATGTTTTTTTGCTATTACAAACGTTATAAAACAGAAACAACTTATACCTTTTCTCTTTTGTTGTATATATCTGTGTTTCCTGATGTATAAAACAATCATCAAAGCAACTGTAATAACCACCAAAGTACTAACAACCGAAGCCACCAAAGCTATTATCCTCACTGCCAAAAACAAAACAAGTATCACAAAAGCGCTATATGATTTTAGTATAATTGTGGTTACCTTTATTGCTAGACTCCTTGTGACCGATCCAGGATTGAGAAAATTGGTATCCGAGTACCTCATGAAACACCCAGTGTTCAACACGCGACCCTCAGACCATGGTAAACATTTCTTTATCGACACCGATGCATTCTCCAAACACGCCCTACAAGAACTCGGGCTCAAAGTCTTCCAACACTCTGCCAACACATAAACCCTCGAATCATCATGACCCGGCATTTCTTCCCTAGCAAAGTAGTCATTGTTTCTTAATGCACCCGATACAGCGTTGGCTAGAACTCGACTTGTTAACTCTTGAAACAATGTACTCTTTCTTGTTGTATTCCCACAAACCGTAGTGTCATTCGGGCTCGTGTACTCTTCAAAGAAGTTATAAGTTTGGAGTCGTAAAAAGCAAGCAACCGTCAAGATAAATGCGGCCCCCATTGCGAGGGTAGCAAATGGGAAAAGAAGTACGAATTTGGGCATAGCATAAGATGCAGTCTTGTGAAGAGAGATCACTGTAGCATTCGGCTAGAGCGTAGTTTTTGTCTGGACCCGTGCCCACGGCTGCTGTTACGTTATGTGAAGCTTGAATTCGGGTGCCAATTATGTCTGTTATATGGACAAAATATTGAACGAATTTTTCTCGGTTCTCAGCGAATGTGTCATCACAATGAAATTTGATTATTTCCGATCTAGCATTCCCATAGGATTTAGATACTAGTACGAGCAACACGATCAAAAATATAGTTGTATTTGCGGATTTCATCTTCTATTATATCACACCCGTTGAAGGGTTGATTGAGACGGGTATAGAATCGTGTTTTTTAAAATTACCGCCTACCTAGTAACCAATGTAAGATTCCACGTTAATTGTGACCGCTCACTATGTAATATGTATGTAGTTATTACTCGAAAACCTATCAAAATGAAAGTAGAAATAGTATAAAGCGTAAGAAGCATTCAGGATGTGATACGTGTATCACGGTGAGTTTTAGGGCGATGATGTTTTTATGTATTGGAATACACATGGTTTTATATGCGCAATTTGTCATAAATTAAATAAGGCGTACCGTTATAATTAGTTTAGACGCACCAATAGTTTTGGATACATTTTTGTAATCATGGTTCCTTTCAATATTGATGTTTATAAAATATAGCAATACTATGATTAAATTAAATAATAATTTTAGATTATATGATACAATTTAACAAAAAATAATTGAGTTTATGAAAGTTATAATTTATTAAAAACTTGATAAAGCTATAAGTCAGTTTAAATGTGATAGAGTAAAATGTCATATGGACCCTCCACTTTTCCCAATTATTGTCAATTACATCCAAATCACTAACTCCGTTAAATTGAATCGTTAACTCAGGGGTAGAAATATCTTTTCACTCTTTCTTTATTAAATGAGTACAGTGCCAAAATTGTCCTTGAAGTTTGGTCACATTTGCTAATTTCGTCCAAAAATATTTTTTTTCGCAATTAGACCCTCGATGTTTCCCAACTGTTGCTAATTTCGTCCAATTTGTTAGCTCGGTCTAAATTTAATGTTAACTCAGGGGTGTTACTGTCATTTTACATATTTGTTTACATTGTTATTATTATTACACTAAGCTAAAGCCCTTATATGACTAAAAATAAAGAATAATAAACAAACGGATAATATATTGGATTCAAACATAGGAATCGTGAAATGTTGTATATGTTAGGGATGAGCAAAATTGGTACCGGTACCGATTTGGTACCGTCAGTACCAAGGTTTTGAGTTTTCAGGACCGGGTACGATACGGTATTTCCCGAATTTTGCCTCAAATACCGGTACCGTCCCGGGTACCAAACATTTGCGATTTTCGGGATCGAGATTTTTGGTACTGGTACCGGTCGGTACCGGTACGGTACTGGGCTCATCCCTAATATATGTCATCAAACAAACACAAAATAACATTAATGTAAACAAATATGTAAACTGACAGTAATACCCATAAGTTAACGTTGAATTTAGACCGAGTTAACAATTTGGATGAAATTGGCAACGGTTGAGAAAAATCGAGGGTCTACTTGCGAAAAAAATATTTTTGGACGAAATTCGGAAATATGACCAAACCTCAGGGACGATTTTGGCACTTTACTCATATAATAAAGAAATAGTGAAAAGACATGTCTACCCCTGACTTAACAATTAAATTTAACGAGGTTAGTGATTTGGATTTAATTAGCAAGACTTGAGAAACATGGAGGGTTCATATGCAAAAAGTAAACTTTTTAAACTAAATTCGCATTATTTGTCAAACCACATAGACAAAAATGACACTTTAATCAATGTGATAAGATAGATGAATCATGAGAGGTCAATATTGTTCTGTTGGTGGTTTTCAAAGAAGTTTCCTAGTAAAAAAGGCAAAACTAGAAACATAACTCAAGTGGCCTTCTTCTAGTACAATATTGTACTTTTGTAATTATAACGAACCACCATATTCTTCTAGTAAATTGATGTATTTATTAATAAAAAAGGAATAAAATAGAACGGTGAGAAGTAATACGAGCCTATAACCAAATACGAGATATCTCTGAGAGATTTGTAATTATATAAGGATTAATAAGACTATTAGAGACAACTCTATGATGCGATTGACCCGTTGATGAGGCCACTCCTATGTAGTTTGTCATTTGTTATCTCGAATATGAATGATCAAAATTTTCGGGTGCTTTTGAAATAAAAGTCCGTGTTTCTTAAAATTTAAAGAACTGAATAATGTATGAGGATCAAGTTTTGTTTAGGATTTGAATATGCATCCTTTGATGCATTCGTGTGTATAATCCACCTAGTAATGAGGTGCAGAGAACCAAAAAAGTAAAAAACTATGGATAAAAAAACCATTATATACAGGTTACAAATTAAGTATAAACCTTGCAACTCAATGGTATGTTAAGCACATAGTTCATAGTTAATCATCATTCAAAACTATTTAACTTTTATGAACGACGATGGGCGTTCAAGACGTCTACCTTCGGACACCATTCGAGTGTCTTACCATTAGGCCATCTTGTGAGTTGTGATGGTTCAAAATTATTTTAATAAGTTCGATAATTATCAACGTCGTAATCCTTAATCCTGGTTAAAAGAAATAAAAAAGTTCTAGATTGGAGTTCATACCTTTTTCCTACATTTGAATCTAGCTCCAAGTGATGGATGGAATGTTCATTTTGTCTTCACCAGTTGGAAGGTAGTCTAGATTTATATAGAATTTGGCAATTTGCAATTTTGCATGTAAAGTCTTGGTCAATGGACGTATAGGAATTTCATTTATTTAGTTTTTATTATTGTTTAATTTAATAAATAT
Source organism: Bidens hawaiensis (assembly GCF_021521415.1). NCBI lineage: Eukaryota > Viridiplantae > Streptophyta > Magnoliopsida > Asterales > Asteraceae > Bidens > Bidens hawaiensis. Next base: position 272,493 of record NW_027492146.1, read on the forward strand.
ATAGTTTACTTAATACGTGTTATATTTAAAATACAGGTCTGAGTTTTTAAATAAAACTTTTTTCCTATGGATTTCACATTACCATTTCTTAAGTAACTTAGTCACTCTCTAAGCCTCATTTTTAAATCTTTTGAGTCGAAGAAATATACGAGGCCTTCGTGACCTCAACTCCCACTATTTGCTAGCGATAAAGGGAGTTAGATACGTCTTAATATTGATATGAAACGGCACCTGATAAAATCATAGGGGATTATGTCAAGGAATTCATTCACCAAGAAAACATCTTTTAGTGTCTTCTATTCTTGATTTGTATCAAGTATTAACCACATAGGCTAAGAAAGTTGATTTGCAGCTTTAAATGTGTTATTAAGTATGTCATTTTGTTGATTAAAACATGGATTCCCAAGGTTATAGAATATGCTCTAATTATGTTTTTTTCGGATGTGTTGGTATTCTTACCCCATATGCTACGTACCCTTGAATTCAAATGGCCTTTTGAATAGAAGTGCCATATAATTTGACATCTTGACCTTCGAATGGCCGTTTAATAAATCTTAAAATGGCCGTTTTGAAAATAAACGGTGTAAGATTAGATTAAGGATGGCATGCAATGTTTTACAAACCGGTATTTTACTCGTACCAGATTTAGTTGAAAAATGGTATAACCGGTTGAATCCTAATGTATCGGGAGGTTCAACCAGGTTGAGTAATTTACCTTGTAAGTCCTTATAAATGCAAGTTCAACTCAATAATAACCCAAAAGTACTTTAATGAATATCAAACTTACGCATGAGCAATGGCTGAGTACTCGAGTTAGATAGAAAGTTTGTATTTTGTATACAAAATTAGGCAATTATAAAAGATGTAATGCAAATAAACCAATATAGGATTTGCATAATACAAAATTGGTTGATTAACGAATCTTCGTTTACCATGTTTACTCATTTCAATTTTATCCGCTATGTTAAATGTCATTTTAAAAAAACATGGGCCGCAAAAAATATCAAAAATCTCTTGGATTTAAAACCGGTATTTTTAACAAAACCGACAGTACGATGTTCTAGCAAACCGCTCAAAAATAACGGGTTCTAAATACTGGTTGCCTTACGAAAATCTGGTATAACCGATTCAACCGACCGGTACGTACCGGTTTTTAAAACATTGATAGCATGTAGACATGCCGTGTAGAAAAATTACAAATTTGAAATAGTCAATGTAAGCGTTAAATGCAATTCTGAAATATGAAGTATTCATAGGCATTTAATTTCTGGGTCCAAGGAAAATGAAACGCACAAACGTATGAAAAAATTCTGGTTATGTGGTGGAAAAGTTCAATAACCATCAATGTTGTTGGTCCTAATAGTATTAGATTTTTCTATATTTCAATTTTTTTTTAACTTTTCTGACTTCACGGGGTCTATCTAGAATCGAATTTTTTAAAGAGCCTGAAAAAAATTAAATTGAAAAACAGGACCCAAGGATGTTTTGTGTTGGTCTTGGTGGGCCCGAAAGGGGCGCCAGCCGCCAGCCCTTACCCAACTTCCACTCGCTCGCACAATGGCGTTAGTCCGTTCCTCCCTCTTTCCTCCATCTATATGAGTGACGTAGTCAGGATTTTATTTAATGGGTTCGCTAATATTTGGTGTTCTGAAGAAACACTAACCGGACCCCGGGCAGATTACTGGTAACCTGGGGGTTAGATAGATGTTTCCCACGAGGGGTTAGACCCTTTGAAGATGGTTCTTCTGATAACCTGCAAAACAGACACCGTGAGCTCGTCACTGAGAAGGGGGGGGGGTTCCTCCTTGTGACCACCCTCCGGCGTGAGAATCAGACTAGATTGCTCTTTAAATATAAAAGTATATTAAGAGATTGCTAGAGCAGATATCAGGTATAATATGATGATAATGTGATATGATATGATAAGATAAGATGAGATGGTCATACCATTTGTGGTATTTATAGCCGAAGGTAGGTTTCCAAGGAGGTATGGCCGGCTGCAACAGTGTTCCTGTTCACCAACAGTAGCCTACGCACGTGCCCTGCTGTTAGTTGGTGGGTAGGTAGCGGCTGATAGCGACCAGGCCTGCTGTATACTATTCCTTTTCCACCAACTGCCGGCTACGCACGTGGTATGACAGGAGTTGGTGAGTAGGCAGCGGCTAATAGTGACATACAGTGTAGGAGCATGCTGCTCGCCATACTGTTGTCTATAAGCTGTCGTATCTTTAGTCAGATCTTTTTCCCATGCCTCGTCAGGTACAGTACAGAAGATCTTCCCGTATCGTACGGACTGGCTTATTTGGGCGGGAGTATTCCCCCTCCCGCCCTTGTGCGGGATTGTTCCCGGCTTCGCTCATTCCTTCAGGTGACACTGAACGATTGAGAGCTAAGTGCCTTGTGCGTGTAGCCTTGCTGCGCGGGTGGCCTTCCCTAATGGCTTGTATCCGAGGCTGCGGGTACAGGCGGAGTCCTTCACCATTGGGAGGCATTTCCTGCGGGACCAGCTTGCGTACTGCGCGTAAGGACGTCACGTCTCTGAGCATGGTTGGTCCTGCGGATCCAGTTGGTTTCTGCGCAGACGTCCTTGTTTAAGGTGAGTCTTGCGGGTCCAACTGGGCTCTGCTGGGACCTACCTCTTCAAAATGAAGAAACACTAACCGGACCCCGGACAGATTACTGGTAACCTGGGGGTTGGATAGCTGTTTCCCACGAGGGGTTAGACCCTTTGAAGATGGTTCTTCTGATAACCTGCAAAACAGACACCGTGAGCTCGTCACTGAGAAGGGGGGGGGGGGTTCCTCCTTGTGACCACCCTCCGGCGTGAGAATCAGACTAGATTGCTCTTTAAATATAAAAGTATATTAAGAGATTGCTAGAGCAGATATCAGGTATAATATGATGATAATGTGATATGATATGATAAGATAAGATGAGATGGTCATACCATTTGTGGTATTTATAGCCGAAGGTAGGTTTCCAAGGAGGTATGGCCGGCTGCAACAGTGTTCCTGTTCACCAACAGTAGCCTACGCACGTGCCCTGCTGGTAGTTGGTGGGTAGGTAGCGGCTGATAGCGACCAGGCCTGCTGTATACTATTCCTTTTCCACCAACTGCCGGCTACGCACGTGGTATGACAGGAGTTGGTGAGTAGGCAGCGGCTAATAGTGACATACAGTGTAGGAGCATGCTGCTCGCCATACTGTTGTCTATAAGCTGTCGTATCTTTAGTCAGATCTTTTTCCCATGCCTCGTCAGGTACAGTACAGAAGATCTTCCCGTATCGTACGGACTGGCTTATTTGGGCGGGAGTATTCCCCCTCCCGCCCTTGTGCGGGATTGTTCCCGGCTTCGCTCATTCCTTCAGGTGACACTGAACGATTGAGAGCTAAGTGCCTTGTGCGTGTAGCCTTGCTGCGCGGGTGGCCTTCCCTAATGGCTTGTATCCGAGGCTGCGGGTACAGGCGGAGTCCTTCACCATTGGGAGGCATTTCCTGCGGGACCAGCTTGCGTACTGCGCGTAAGGACGTCACGTCTCTGAGCATGGTTGGTCCTGCGGATCCAGTTGGTTTCTGCGCAGACGTCCTTGTTTAAGGTGAGTCTTGCGGGTCCAACTGGGCTCTGCTGGGACCTACCTCTTCAAGTCCCCCCAGTCCAATGTTCTTCTCATGCGTGTTTAATAAAGTGAGGTGAACTTTTGGACTTAAGCAAAGGGTTTTGAAAAGGGTTTTTTAAGGTTTTCCCGTGGAAGTCCTTGTCACTTGCAGAAATTCCCGAGTTTCCTGCTTGGTCTTTGGGTATGATGCGGGTAGGTCTGTAACCTCCTCGCAAGTCAGGAGCGTTGAGTCCCACTTGTGTGGACTCTCCATGAGGTTTTGGTAGTTTTGAACATAGTGATCAATTATGTTAAAACCACCAATTCCATGCTGAAGCTTCAAACAACGTAGTTCTCGACGTTCCCGCTATGCGGGGATGTTATTTCCGCTTCCGCAAGCATTGCCCAGAAGATCCTTCTTGGTTTCAATTCCCAGCGGAGCGCTAGGTATGTGAAGGGTTTTGCCTTAACACTGTACCAGCGCTCGTCTTACGGTTACTTTACTTCCAAGGTATTCCTGGCGTCAATTCCCTGCGGGTGCTAGGTATGTGAAGGGTTTTGCCTTTACACTGTACCCGCACCCGTCTTATAGTTACTTGGTTGCCGAGGAATATTTGGCTTCAATTCCCTGCGGGTGCTAGGCATGTGAAGGGTTTTGCCTTTACACTGTACCCGCATCCGTCTTACGGTTACTTGTTCGCCAAAATTTACTTGGCTTCAATTCCCTGCGGGTGCTAGGTACGTGAGTGGTTTTGCCTTTACACTGTACCCGCATCCGTCTTACGGTTACTTGTTTGCCAAGGTTTTACTTGGCTTCAATTCCCTGCGGGTGCTAGGTGCGTGAAGGGTTTTGCCTTTACACTGTACCCGCATCCGTCTTACTGACAACCCGTATTAAGGGTTTGAAGATCTGCGTGACCGAGCGCAGTCTCCGATCGTGGAAGCGGGAGTTCTTCTACGTTTCTGCCCGCGCCATCCCTATTGCCATGAAGTAAAATCTTGGCAAACAAGTAACCGTAAGACGGATGCGGGTACAGTGTAAAGGCAAAACCCTTCACGCACCTAGCACCCGCAGGGAATTGAAGCCAAGTAAAACCTTGGCAAACAAGTAACCGTAAGACGGATGCGGGTACAGTGTAAAGGCAAAACCCTTCACGCACCTAGCACCCGCAGGGAATTGAAGCCAAGCAAAACCTTGGCAAACAAGTAACCGTAAGACGGATGCGGGTACAGTGTAAAGGCAAAACCCTTCACATGCCTAGCACCCGCAGGGAATTGAAGCCAAATATTCCTCGGCAACCAAGTAACTATAAGACGGGTGCGGGTACAGTGTAAAGGCAAAACCCTTCACATACCTAGCACCCGCAGGGAATTGACGCCAGGAATACCTTGGAAGTAAAGTAACCGTAAGACGAGCGCTGGTACAGTGTTAAGGCAAAACCCTTCACATACCTAGCGCTCCGCTGGGAATTGAAACCAAGAAGGATCTTCTGGGCAATGCTTGCGGAAGCGGAAATAACATCCCCGCATAGCGGGAACGTCGAGAACTACGTTGTTTGAAGCTCCAGCATGGAATTGGTGGTTTTAACATAATTGATCACTATGTTCAAAACTACCAAAACCTCATGGAGAGTCCACACAAGTGGGACTCAACGCTCCTGACTTGCGAGGAGGTTACAGACCTACCCGCATCATACCCAAAGACCAAGCAGGAAACTCGGGAATTTCTGCAAGTGACAAGGACTTCCGCAGGAAAACCTTAAAAAACCCTTTTCAAAACCCTTTGCTTAAGTCCAAAAGTTCACCTCACTTTATTAAACACGCATGAGAAGAACATTGGACTGGGGGGACTTGAAGAGGTAGGTCCCAGCAGAGCCCAGTTGGACCCGCAAGACTCACCTTAAACAAGGACGTCTGCGCAGAAACCAACTGGATCCGCAGGACCAACCATGCTCAGAGACGTGACGTCCTTACGCGCAGTACGCAAGCTGGTCCCGCAGGAAATGCCTCCCAATGGTGAAGGACTCCGCCTGTACCCGCAGCCTCGGATACAAGCCATTAGGGAAGGCCACCCGCGCAGCAAGGCTACACGCACAAGGCACTTAGCTCTCAATCGTTCAGTGTCACCTGAAGGAATGAGCGAAGCCGGGAACAATCCCGCACAAGGGCGGGAGGGGGAATACTCCCGCCCAAATAAGCCAGTCCGTACGATACGGGAAGATCTTCTGTACTGTACCTGACGAGGTATGGGAAAAAGATCTGACTAAAGATACGACAGCTTATAGACAACAGTATGGCGAGCAGCATGCTCCTACACTGTATGTCACTATTAGCCGCTGCCTACTCACCAACTCCTGTCATACCACGTGCGTAGCCGGCAGTTGGTGGAAAAGGAATAGTATACAGCAGGCCTGGTCGCTATCAGCCGCTACCTACCCACCAACTACCAGCAGGGCACGTGCGTAGGCTACTGTTGGTGAACAGGAACACTGTTGCAGCCGGCCATACCTCCTTGGAAACCTACCTTCGGCTATAAATACCACAAATGGTATGACCATCTCATCTTATCTTATCATATCATATCACATTATCATCATATTATACCTGATATCTGCTCTAGCAATCTCTTAATATACTTTTATATTTAAAGAGCAATCTAGTCTGATTCTCACGCCGGAGGGTGGTCACAAGGAGGAACCCCCCCCCTTTCTCAGTGACGAGCTCACGGTGTCTGTTTTGCAGGTTATCAGAAGAACCATCTTCAAAGGGTCTAACCCCTCGTGGGAAACATCTATCTAACCCCCAGGTTACCAGTAATCTGCCCGGGGTCCGGTTAGTGTTTCTTCATGTTCGAATGTCAAGTAGCGGCCCAGCCATTTTAGTTGCCCAAAACGAACAAAAAATTTGAGGCCTTTTAGAAAAAAAATGGTTTTGTAATTTTCATTTTTTTAATTCATTCTACTTCACTTTTTATAAAATAAATAAGTTACATATAAAAACAAATTCATTTTCATTTCTCTTTAGATTTGTTTCTTAAAAGAAACCAACCAAAATATAAATTCATTGAAACACAACATTAAGGTAACTTGATTTGACGATATTCGACATTTTCGATATACGCATTTACAATTATAATGTTCATACATCATCATCCTAGTTTTGAGAGAAATAGACGTTGTATTTTGGTCTTCTATAGTCAGAAACAATTTTTGCTGCAATTGAAAACTATTGTGTATAATAATCGTTAAAAAAACATGAAGTGCTATATATTATTAAATCAATCCTTAGACAACTGCGCAATCGGAATTCAGAAAAATTAGGTTTTTTTCTTTAATTTTGGATTATAGGCACTACTATATCCATCTCTTAGGGTAAGATAAAAAGAAAAGAAAGAGAAAAAAAAATTATTCAGTGATGGGATTCGATGGATAAGATTAAAAGAAAAGAAAATGAAAAAATGTAAGTGGAGATGGGATTCAATACCAAGTACTCCCTAATACAAGTATGAAATTTTACCACTACACTAGAGTAATCCAACTATATAGTTGATTCAAATTATATATATATATATATATATATATATATATATATATATTAGAAATTGGGGCCTAAAAAACTTGGAGGCCCAAAGCTGCCCTACGAATGTGTGAAGGTGATTTAGTTATGTACAAATGATTCTGAGAGTGATTTGATCGCTTGTTTTAGGTTTCGAATAAACCTAAACTATATTACTCAAAAAGTTAGAATATAATACTAGAATTGAAATAATACAAGTTTATAATCATATTTGACACACTAATTATTTAAGCATAATCTGTTTGCTTTGCCACCTCTAAAGCCATAAATATTTTTTACAAAATATCCGAGGTTCATGTCGCTTATATCACCATCCGTCTTTCTTTTATTAGTGGTTCTACCATCATTTCTTCTGTAACAAGAAACAAACCTCACCTTGGCTTCTTTACATGCCCTATAAAAAGGATTCACAAAATGAAAATGATATATTACAGATTAAAATAGGACCTAATATATCCCAATATATTTCAGCTAAATATTTCCTATTTAACTTGTGTTACCTCAGGTAGAAATGACTCTGAGAAACTGTGGCAACTGAGCTAGAATCACCTCCATCGCGGTTATTTGGTAAGCTTTGTGTAATGTCGTTAAGTTCTATGGTTAATTCGTTAACAAAAGGGGTATTAGAAGGGGCGGGTAACGGGTCCTCGTTTGTTGCTAACATTTTTAGTGTTGCTGACATGGATGGTCTTAAAGATGGAACTTCTTGAGTGCAAAGAAGTGCTATATGTACCACTTTAATAATATCTTTTTGGAAATTTGTGTTCGGGTAAATGTGCATCATTAAATTTGAGTCAAGTATGTCCACCAAGGTGCCTTGGTTGAAATGATTCCATGCCTATTAATCAACAAATAAATAAATTTTAAAGATGCTCACATTTGCTCAATCACAAAAGAATTGCAGTTATATGTGTGTGAAGATGGACGTGTTGAGTAACTAGTTTATCATATAATACTTTAAATAAAATGATGTGAAAGATTTTATGTATAAATACTACACTTCACGCGACTTTCAACCCGGTCCCCTATGCTCTGTCCCAAAATAATGGTCTACTAGACTGGAAAAAAGAAAAACAGTTGTCGTGTGAGGTGAAGAGTATATACTTACAGTAGACAATAAGTTGTCTGTATATTCGGTGATTCTGCTTCGATTGCTTTCCATTCCGGTAACCATCTCCAAAATTAAAATACCAAAGCTATAAACATCTGCCTTTTCGGTTAATTGACCGTGGATTAGATATTCCGGAGCCATATATCCACTGGTATAATCCAAATAATAAAAATAAAAATAAAAGTCGTAGACCATATAAATGAACTTTTTTTATATCCAAAATAACTTGAACGAAAGCTAATTAACCAAGAAGGTAGTTACAGTGTTCCTGCAATGGCGGTGCTAATGTGGCTTTTGTCATCTTGAAAAGACCGTGCCAACCCATAATCAGCTATTTTGGGACGAAACCTATGGTCTAATAAGATATTAGCAGCTTTAATATCTCTGTGAACAATCCATCTGAAGAAACACTAACCGGACCCCGGACAGATTACTGGTAACCTGGGGTTAGATAGATGTTTCCCACGAGGGGTTAGAACCTTGGAAGATGGTTCTTCTGATAACCTGCAAAACAGACACCGTGAGCTCGTCACTGAGAAGGGGGGGTTCCTCCTTGTGACAACCCTCCGGCGTGAGAATCAGACTAGATTGCTCTTTAAATATAAAAGTATATTAAGAGATTGCTAGAGCAGATATCAGGTATAATATGATGATAATGTGATAAGATATGATAGGATGAGATGGTCATACCATTTGTGGTATTTATAGCCGAAGGTAGGTTTCCAAGGAGGTATGGACGGCTGCAACAGTGTTCCTGTTCCACCAACAGTAGCCTACGCACGTGCCCTGCTGGTAGTTGGTGGGTAGGTAGCGGCTGATAGCGACCAGGCCTGCTGTATACTATTCCTTTTCTACCAACTGCCGGCTACGCACGTGGTATGACAATAGTTGGTGAGTAGGCAGCGGCTAATAGTGACATACAGTGTAGGAGCATGCTGCTCGCCATACTGTTGTCCATAAGCTGTCGTATCTTTAGTCAGATCTTTTTCCCATACCTCGTCAGGTACAGTACAGAAGATCTTCCCGTATCGTACGGACTGGCTTATTTGGGCGGGAGTATTCCCCCTCCCGCCCTTATGCGGGATTGTTCCCGGCTTCGCTCATTCCTTCAGGTGACACTGAATGATTGAGAGCTAAGTGCCTTGTGCGTGTAGCCTTGCTGCGCGGGTGGCCTTCCCTAATGGCTTGTATCCGAGGCTGCGGGGACAGGCGGAGTCCTTCACCATTGGGAGGCATTTCCTGCGGGACCAGCTTGCGTACTGCGGGTAAGGACGTCACGTCTCTGAGCATGGTTGGTCCTGCGGATCTAGTTGGTTTCTGCGCAGACGTCCCTGTTTAAGGTGAGTCTTGCGGGTCCAACTGGGCTCTGCTGGGACCTACCTCTTCAAGTCCCCCCAGTCCAATGTTCTTCTCATGCGTGTTTAATAAAGTGAGGTGAACTTTTGGACTTAAGCAAAGGGTTTTGAAAAGGGTTTTTTAAGGTTTTCCATGGGGATTCTTCCCGCGGAAGTCCTTGTCACTTGCAGAAATTCCCGAGTTTCCTGCTTGGTCTTTGGGTATGATGCGGGTAGGTCTGTAACCTCCTCGCAAGTCAGGAGCGTTGAGTCCCCCCTTGTGTAGACTCCATGAGGTTTTGGTAGTTTTGGACATAGTGATCAATTATGTTAAAACCACCAATTCCATCCTGGAGCTTCAAACAACGTAGTTCTCGACATTCCCGCTATGCGGGGATGTTATTTCCGTTTCCGCAAGCATTGCCCAGAAGATCCTTCTTGGTTTCAATTCCCAGCGGAGCGCTAGGTATGTGAAGGGTTTTGCCTTAACACTGTACCAGCGCTCGTCTTACGGTTACTTTACTTCCAAGGTATTCCTGGCGTCAATTCCCTGCGGGTGCTAGGTATGTGAAGGGTTTTGCCTTTACACTGTACCCGCACCCGTCTTATAGTTACTTGGTTGCCGAGGAATATTTGGCTTCAATTCCCTGCGGGTGCTAGGTATGTGAAGGGTTTTGCCTTTACACTGTACCCGCATCCGTCTTACGGTTACTTGTTTGCCAAGGTTTTGCTTGGCTTCAATTCCCTGCGGGTGCTAGGTGCGTGAAGGGTTTTGCCTTTACACTGTACCCGCATCCGTCTTACGGTTACTTGTTTGCCAAGGTTTTACTTGGCTTCAATTCCCTGCGGGTGCTAGGTGCGTGAAGGGTTTTGCCTTTACACTGTACCCGCATCCGTCTTACGGTTACTTGTTTGCCAAGATTTTACTTGGCTTCAATTCCCTGCGGGTGCTAGGTGCGTGAAGGGTTTTGCCTTTACACTGTACCCGCATCCGTCTTACGGTTACTTGTTTTGCCAAGCTAAGGGGTTATTTTCCCGCTTACTTTTTAATATTTTTAAATTTTGAATTTTAAAATTTGAAAGGTTGGTGGAAAGATAGGAACAGTTCAAACCTCTGAAATGTCGTGCGACGGTTTCTCCTGACTGTGTCAGGACGTGCAGGAAGTTATGGTGACGTGACATTATATGGTCATTCCAGACGCTTTTTCAGGCGCGTGGGCGCGATTTTTCGGGTGCGTGGCCGCGAAATTACTGGCACACGTCCTTTCAACAGCTGTTTCCAGCTTGCTTTTTGCCACGTGTCATAGTTTCATTGCACCTTCGATTTCTCTCTCCTCCGCATTAAATTCACCGCATTAATTGCGATTACTATATAAAGGGGGAGAGGGTTCTTTGTAATCCACACTTTCACCCTTCTCTTCTTCTTCTTGGCGATTTCCGACAAATACTCCCCTTTTCAGGCAAGCATTTTCCCGAAATCGTTTTCTTCTCTCTGCAATATGTCTTCCCATGATGCTGAAGCTGTAGCCGACGATAGGAGTACTGCTGGCGAGTGCCAGTGTGCTCTACCTGTCGATCAGTACCAGTATGTCGTCAGGAAATTCATGCTTGAGTCTCTTGAGCCTGAGTTTCCTGAACCCCACCAGACTGTGTACGATGCCCCTAGTGGCAAGATCGGGGTATATGCTGCATTCTTTGTTTATGGGAACCTTAGGTTCCCATTGACAAAGTTTGTGTACCGTGTCTTGGAGAGGCACGGTGTGCACCTGACCGAGGCGCATCCGATGGCGATTGCCAAGATCCGGCACTTCGAATGGGTGTGCCGGATTCTGGGTATTGAGCCCTATGTGGACCGCCTGATGACCTTCTATACTTGGAGGTGCATCCAGGGGTGGTACACCCTGACAACCCGTATTAAGGGTTTGAAGATCTGCGTGACCGAGCGCAGTCTCCGATCGTGGAAGCGGGAGTTCTTCTACATTTCTGCCCGCGCCATCCCCATTGCCATGAAGTTTAAGAACGGACAAGCGCTTCCGAGCCTTCACGCTTCCAGCTACCAGGAGGCGGAATTGTTCGCGAAGATATCCCGGGTCCAATCTCCGGTTTACCGGTTTGCGGAGTCCGGGATGGTGATGCTGGGGATGAGCCGGGTATGGAAGGATGCGTCCCGGTTTCCCATCCTTCTCGAATACGGTTTGAACTCTATTCCTTATGGTATGTCTTGTCTTTCTTGCTGATTTGAGTTTGTCTTCTAACTGTTTTTTTTCTCAGAGGGGAACGATTTGGAGTCGCTCCTGCACCCGCGGGAAGCTGACGGTCCCGTGCGGGTGGGCACTCGTGCTCTAGATGAGAACGAGTTGCCCATCCTGGAGCAAACGGCGGATCGGTTTGTGGAGGTCTATCCGCTGGGCCACGAGATCCTGAGCCAACGGCGGCCAGGTAAGGCGATACTCTATCCTCAACCCCTCAATGCTGTACCCGCTGCTGGAATTCCTGACACCCTGTCTTCTGAGGAATCCGCAGATGGTCCTCCGCTGGTGCGGAAGAGGAAGGCTGCCGGCGGGAAAGGGAAGGAGAAGGTGGCCTCCACAGCTGATCCGGTGCTCCTATCTGACACCGAGTCAGGTAGTGAAGAGGTGGCGGGGAACCCCGGTGGTGAGAAGACCACTGTTCCGGAGGCTACGACTGTTACCTCCGGAGAACCATTGACGACGACGGTGACCGGTATCAAGAGACCGGCTCCATCGGGCTCGTCCCCGCCCGTCCGTACGTTCAGGCTCAAGAAAACCCGTAAGTACAAACATCCTTGTTTTTGTAGATTTATCATACTTCATAAATTTATTGTTAACACTTATCTTCTTGTGCAGGCGTGGATGTTGACGCATTCCAGGGTGGAGCGCAGAGGAGTACCTCTCCGCCGATGACGGTAGGCTCGGTCAGCCTACCTGAGGCGACGACCCAGGCGCCTGCGCCTGCTTCCGCTGGATCAGTTGCTCAGTCACTTGAGCCGACTGTTCCAGCCGAGATGACGTCACCGCCAGTGGTAAGTGCGATTTTTACAGCATCTTTCACCGAGCCGGCGGTTACGATTGCTGCGGATTCTGCGGCAGCGACTGCGGCGGCTGCCACCATGCCCCCGCCACCGGCACCGACGGCCGGCCCATCAGGTACGCATGGGAGTACTCGCCAATCTTTGCCACCTTCCCATCTGCCTGACCTTTTGGATGGGTTTCCTTTGGGTTCAGGTGATGGGTTCGGCGGCTATCGGCCTGTTATAGACCCTACAGGTGCGTAGGGTTCCTTTGCCCTTTCTCACTTATTTTTTATCATCTTTTTCCTAACTGCTTTTTTTGTTTTTTGCAGTGTCGGATTCCAATGACGTGTATGTTCCGCGATGGAACATACGCCGAGGAACAACCCTTCGTACCCCTGTGGAGTGCGTGGAATGGGCTCGCCACGCTGCTCCCCATGGTGCGTTGAGGGAAGCCATGGCTAGCTACCAGGAGGGTAGGCTAACCAATGAGCTTCGGGTTCTCCAGGCCCGGATGCAGCCGCGCGTCGAGCTGCTTTGTCGTGAAAACGACAAGTTAAAAGCAGCTCGCGCCAAGGAAGTATCCCAAGCGCGGGCTCTTCGGGAGGAGAACCAAAAGTTGGCCGCAGCTGCTGCGGAGAAGGAGAAGGCCTTCAAGGCCCTCGAGGTTGAGGTTCAAGCGCGACTCGAGGCCCGCTCCATGGCTGCCCAAGCTGTTAACGAACAGCTTCGACTGGCTAAGGAGACTGCGAGGAACGCAACCGAGAGGGCCACCAAGGCTGAAGCCGTTGCTGAGCCTTTATGCGTGGAGAACGAGGAGCTCAAGGCTAAATTGGAGGCTCTCCAACGTGCTCATGATGCCTTGGCGATGGAAGATGCCAAGAAGCTCCAAGAGATCCTGGACCAGAGGGGCGTGCTTGACCACACCGAGCGGAAGCTTAAGGGCGTTGAAGAGGCTGCTGCGAAGGAAGTGCTACTTGCCAACCTCAACAAAAGCGAAGCTGAACGCGCCCGCACCCAAGCTCAGGCCGCCCTCCAAGAAGCTCTGGTTGCCAAGGAATGGCTTCTTCGAGAAGCGTTGCCTCAGGTATGTTTAGCTTTACGTCTTCACGCTTTCCTTTGTACATAGAAAAGGTGACTTGACACTTGTATATTTTCCTTTGTAGGTTGTGCATCGGGTCTTCTCAGAGACATCCTACGACGATGCTATGAGCGCAGCCCTCAACGCTTCTCACGAGGATGGGGAACGGGCCGGCTTCCTGCTTGGTCTAGGGTTCGTTGAGAAAGGCTTCCCGCCTTCCAACTTCCCTTTGTACAATGTTGATACTGAAGCCATATATGACCAAGCAGTAAATCAATACGCCGCCTTCCCGCATCCAGTGGTGGAGAAGGTGAACCAAGTAGCTGCTGCTGATGATGGGTTAGCTATCCTAAAAGCCTTCCTCGAACCGCCCCGTTCTTCTGATGGAGTGGGTCCAAGTGGAAGCGGCCCTGAAGCTTGATCCTGAAGATCCCTTCCCGTTGCTAGGATAGTCTTGTACAGATGTATTTATTTTCTTTTCGTAGGCGGGTAGTTACCCGGCCATTCTTGTAATAATCCGTTTGTGAAATATTAATCTTTTTGCGCATAAGATTGTTATTTCCTTCTTTGGGTTTCTTGCTTTATAAACTTATGACTTGCATACTTAGTTTAAATTAGCAATTTTTCAAGTGTAGAATAAGTTAACCTGTTGAACGTGGTTGATAATGGGTTAAAGTTTTGCTTCCTCTTTCATGATTGTGCGGGTAGAACCGTCACTTGCACTTAGTAAGATGGCTAAACTTTAACCTTCATCTGACCTGCGTGTAGGTTTTCCTCATCTTTTGAGGATAAGTGAACCTTTGAACGTGGTTGATAATGGGTGTGAAGTTTTGCTTCCTCTTTCGTGATTGTGCGGGTAGAACCGTCACTTGCACTTAGTAGGATGGCAAAACTTTACCCATATCTGACCTGCGTGTAGGTTTTCCTCATCCTTTGAGGATAAGTTAACCTTTGAACGTGGTTGATAATAGGTGTGAAGTTTTGCTTCCTCTTTCGTGATTGTGCGGGTAGGACCGTCACTTGCACTTAGTTTGGCAAAACTTTACCCATATCTGACCTGCGTGTAGGTTTTCCTCATCCTTTTAAGAATTTTGTTTTGAACCGTTCGACGCGCGGTTGTCAATAGGTAGTGTTCAGTTTCCTTTCATGATTCATGCGGATAGACCGGCACTTTCATTTAATGGGATAATTGAACTCTTCCCCTTCAACTGACCTGCGTGAAGGTTTGTCACGTTATTGGGTTTGTGCGGGTAGGATCGCCTTCCCACGCAACGACTTCACGTAATGTGAATGCCGTTACCAGTGTTCAGAAAAGTATAAATGTAAAATCATCAGCTTCGATGTTCTAAAGAGAATCATTTCCATTAGAAGTGGCTCTTGGCCTTTTCTTTACAAATTGGAATTGATTTACATGCAAACTGTGTAAATAAGCTCCCTTCCATATTGTTGGGATGGGAGTGCCATCGAGCCGATACGCACCTGGCTCGGGATCTCGTTCTTTACGCAGCATGTAGTCTCGACATTGAAGCTGGAATTTTTATTCATGTTTTCCTCAGCTGGGGTTCTACACGCACCCGCCTGTTCAGCCTTTATTGCGCCACGAGGTGCGCGAGCGTCCCATCTCTGACAAATGCTTCGACCATGTCTTTTACGTCTATGCATTCTTCAGTGTTGTGGCCTTTTGTCTTGTGAAAGTCACAGTATTTGCTCCGATCAGCATCGTGACGATGTCGGATTATTGGAGGCTTTGGCCACGGGAGCTCTTCAGTGGCGAATATCTCAGTGACGCTTTTGGTGAGTGGCGTCCATCTGGAGTTTCGGTGCGGCTGTACATTATCCTTTCCGCCCAATCGATGTTGCAAGCCGGATGAGGTGTCAAAGTTTACCCTTGACTGCCAAATGCCTAGCTTCCGCTTTTTATTTAATCGGGCGGTGAGGACGTTGTCTTCTCTCGTCTTCTGAGTGTAGAGGTTTGTGCTCTGGGGGAGATCTCTACCCAGTTGCTTCTCCGTTTCCGCATAGCGTTTTGCTGCTGTCATGATGGCATCCCATGTGGATGGCATGCCATCTTTACCCGTTAGGGTGCGGATGAGCTCTGGGTCATGCGCGCCCTGGATGAAGGCAGCGCGAACAAGATCTTCGCTGATATTGCCCAAACTTAGCTTCTTTGAGTTGAAGCGAGTGATGAAGTTTGGCAGAGATTCATCTTCTTCTCGTATGCATTTGAGGATTGTCCATTGCTCCTCGGTATACTTCCGTTGCTGGCTGAAGTGTTGGCTAAACTTCTGCTGGAAGTCTGCCCAGTCGTAGATGTGGTTGACCGGTAGACGATCAAACCAAGCTCTAGCAGCCCCAACAAGCGTCATTTGGAACATGTAGCACCACGTGGGTTCCGTCCAATTGCTGACGGTTGCCCCCGCTATGAACCTGTTCAAATGATCGTCTGGATCAGATATACCGTCATATGTGCCTATGTTAGGCATTTGTTTGGCACTCTTTGGGGCGATTGCTTCCGCAATGTCCCTTGCAAACTTGGACGTTCCTGCATTTGCAACGTTTGGTCTGAACGTTTTGGAGAAGTCTCGTGGACTTCCACCTGTGCTTTTTGGTTTGAAGGCTTGTCCAAAATGCCTTTTCGGTTGGGATTCCATTTCCTTACGCTTCCCTTTTGCCCTATGGCGAGGGTTCGCGTCGGAGTCGGATTCCTCCGAGTCATCCTCCCAGTATTCGAATTCGTCGGCCTGTTGTACGGAACGCAAGCGTTCGTTCAACTCGGCCTGGAATTCCTTTTGTCGTGCCTCCGCCCATGCCTTGACTTCATCGAGAGTTTGGCGGGGGAGTCTTCGTTTCTCAACCTGGGTATCAGTGGATCCCAGTAGGCGATCATTTACTGCACTTGCCCCAGCATGAGTAACTGGGGTAGTGTTCGTAAAATTTACTTCACTTGCCCCGGCTTGGGTAACCGGGGTAGTGTTTGTAAAAACTGTGTTACCGGTATTCCCCCCAGTAGCTGGGGTTGTGGTTACCGGAATTTCTCTAACCATCTTTGTAGAAGTTTGAAAAAACTGGAGAAAAATGTAGTTCTAGCTTTATGCACGGATGGCGCCAATGAAGAAACACTAACCGGACCCCGGACAGATTACTGGTAACCTGGGGGTTAGATAGATGTTTCCCACGAGGGGTTAGACCCTTGGAAGATGGTTCTTCTGATAACCTGCAAAACAGACACCGTGAGCTCGTCACTGAGAAGGGGGGGTTCCTCCTTGTGACCACCCTCCGGCGTGAGAATCAGACTAGATTGCTCTTTAAATATAAAAGTATATTAAGAGATTGCTAGAGCAGATATCAGGTATAATATGATGATAATGTGATAAGATATGATAGGATGAGATGGTCATACCATTTGTGGTATTTATAGCCGAAGGTAGGTTTCCAAGGAGGTATGGCCGGCTGCAACAGTGTTCCTGTTCCACCAACAGTAGCCTACGCACGTGCCCTGCTGGTAGTTGGTGGGTAGGTAGCGGCTGATTGCGACCAGGCCTGCTGTATACTATTCCTTTTCTACCAACTGCCGGCTACGCACGTGGTATGACAATAGTTGGTGAGTAGGCGGCGGCTAATAGTGACATACAGTGTAGGAGCATGCTGCTCGCCATACTGTTGTCCATAAGCTGTCGTATCTTTAGTCAGATCTTTTTCCCATACCTCGTCAGGTACAGTACAGAAGATCTTCCCGTATCGTACGGACTGGCTTATTTGGGCGGGAGTATTCCCCCTCCCGCCCTTATGCGGGATTGTTCCCGGCTTCGCTCATTCCTTCAGGTGACACTGAATGATTGAGAGCTAAGTGCCTTGTGCGTGTAGCCTTGCTGCGCGGGTGGCCTTCCCTAATGGCTTGTATCCGAGGCTGCGGGGACAGGCGGAGTCCTTCACCATTGGGAGGCATTTCCTGCGGGACCAGCTTGCGTACTGCGGGTAAGGACGTCACGTCTCTGAGCATGGTTGGTCCTGCGGATCCAGTTGGTTTCTGCGCAGACGTCCCTGTTTAAGGTGAGTCTTGCGGGTCCAACTGGGCTCTGCTGGGACCTACCTCTTCACCATCGTTTGGTATTCTCATAAAGGTAGACGAGGCTTTCTCCTATACCAATAATAATCTCAACTCTCTTCTCCCACCCTATTTCTCTTCCTAGTAATTCATCTGACAAAATAATAATTGTTACCTTTCAGATTAGACATGCTAATTGGTCAAATAGGTAAAAACAACAAAAAGGTCCCTTGTAGGAATATGAGATAAGATAAATTTATCAAATGGTTCGAATCAGTTGCTTTTGAATCATTGATGGGTCGGGTTGAGCAATAGGTCATATGGGTTCGGACTCATACAGGTCATTTTAATTATGGGTTGCACTGATATTTTTTTTTATTTGGAAATGATTAAAATTACGTCAATAATAATAATAATAATAATAATAATAATAATAAACAACTAATGAATAGATAAAACAATTACGCAAGTTGTTTGCATCAGAAATGGAGGCTGGGCAACTTTCAACCTATTAGAGGCATTACCCTCTCAGTTGCGTTTTTTAACATGACCTGAATGAGATAAAACATAACAAAAATCGACCAACTTTATAAATAAACGAATTGAAATCGAACTTACCAAAAATGTAGAAGTCAAGGCTCTTGTTGGGCATGTATTCATATATAAGAATAGTTTTGGATCCTAAACAACTGCATCCTAATAACCTAAGAAGATTTGGATGCTCAACACTGCTAGATAATTTAACTTCATTAAAGAAATCTGCTACTTTAAATTTATAGCTGATAAAAAGTCTCTTTACAGCTATTTCTCGTTCATCATTAAGAGCCCCTTAAGAGAAATTTCATAGACTCATAGTTCACGTTAGCTGTCTTCACATGCTTAGTTATGAATGGGTAGATATAGTTTTATATAAATGGGATTAATAAAAGTCAACACAACTAAAAAGAATTACAACATGCCAACCCAACACAATTAGACTTGTATAAAAAACTCAAACCTTGTACACGGTCCCGAATCCTCCTTGTCCGATCTTATTAGAATCATCCCAGTGTTCGGTAGCATTTTCAACAGTGGAGTATTTGAAGTACAAGCCACTATCATTAAGAATCTTTACTAGTTTGCGAGTATCATAAGAACCTAGAAATTATAAGCAGTCAGTAGTTTGCTTCATAGATTTCGCAAAACATGTTTTTTTAATCAAATATTGTGGGTATACCTCTTCTTTTGTGTTGAATATGTTTGTGTTTCTTGATATATAAGATGATCATCAAAGCAACTGTAATTACCACCACAGTAGTGGCGACTGAAGCCGCGATTGTTACTATCCTCGCTGCCAACAACGATATCAATTTCTTCATCGCGTAAATAAGATTTTTATTGGAAAGTTTTTTCTTACCCGTGCTTATGTTACTTATTCTGTTTATTATCCTTTTGATGACATTGTTTATAACTTAGGTAGGGATGTAAAGTGACGGAACTTAAACATTTATATTGAGGGGTCAAAAATTTTAAAAATAAATATTAAGTTCTTACACATAAAACAACCAACTATTTTACCTATTAAAGACCATAAATTAAAAAAAAATAATAATAACCAATTCTTACATATATAGTATATCTACATATACGTTACACATTTTTAAAAAGTAAATTTAAAATTGCATTTAGTAAAGTCAGATAGGTTATAAAAATGATTCACATAATAAACATAAAAAATAATTTAAAAGAAAGAAGCATTTAAAGAAGGAAGTAGAACACTAGTACCTATATATTGTGAAAAACAAAAGTACATCAGTTTTTCTTTTTAAAATGACTAAACGACGTCCATTTTAATAATAAAATTACAGAATGTTAGATATTTTAATTCAAATTAAGGTTACACAGCTTATCATCTTCTTCCCTCATATTATGAACGCACCATGCGAGAGCTTCGTTGGAAAAAAAGTTAAGAAAAAAGTTATGGCTATTTCTAAGCCCAAAAACCAAATGGGCCACAACCCCTACTCGCCCCTAAAAAGTTCTATCCTTGGCGGATGTTCATCGTCCGCTTAGGCTGATTATATATTTGGTGGGATTTTAGGTGGAACCGTTAACTACGAACCGACCAAGTTGTCTAGTGATTAAAAAGACTTTATAAATTTTCAAATCTATAATATATATATATATAAACGAAACCTTTAAAAGCTCTCTAGTTGCTTCTTAAATTCTCTTAAGCCACCAGATTACTTTATTTGTAAATAAATGTTTATCATGCATTTGATCTGAATTCATAGATATGGGTCTCACTAAACCCAGAGAGCTCTTAAACGGGTAAATTAAAAATTAATCTTTCCAAATATTTGATATGAAAATCCTATAAAATAGAGATATACTAAAAATTAATATCTAATTTTTTATAAGATATTATTTATAATTAAGAAACAATTTTATAGTAAAAAAATAAGCGAGTCATGGGTCACCAAACCCAGATAGCTTTTAAACGGGTTGTAACATATCATTTATTTATGAAACTCTTTCATCATCAAACCCTAAGTATATTATTAATTTCCTTACAATAAAGAAAATTAAAATCCAAAAAATAAATATTAAAAAACAAAAAATATAAAACAACCCTCGTAATATGGGGGATAAAACCTAGTAAATAAATAAATAGTAGTTACCTTTATTGCTAGATCGTCCTTTGACCGGTAAAGGATTGAGAAAATTGGTATCCGAATACCTCATGAAACACCCCATGTTCAACACGCGACCCTCAGACCATGGTGAACATTTCTTTAACGACATCGATGCGTTCTCCAAGCACGCCCTACAAGAACTCGGGCTCAAAGTCTTCCGACATTCCACCAACACATAAACCGAATCATTAGTACCCGACACCAACAATTCTACCCTACCAAAGTAATCATTATTTCTCAACGCACCCGATACAGCATTGACCTCTCAACCAGTGACGGATTTAGAATTTTTTTTTATCTGGTTCGCTATTTTAAGATGCTCTAAATATATAAGAACGCGTATAAAAAAATTGGGTCGGGTTGACGATTCGGATTGGTTTAACGGTTCGGGTCAAGAAAGATTAATCATATAATAAAAAACGATATAATAACTAAAAAACATCATCATTAGAAACTAAAAAAACACGGGACTTAAAAACGATAATCTTTCGAAATAAAAAAAAAACTAACCTTATAGTTGTTCTTTACGAGTTTTCATCTTTTGAAAGCGTTGCATTACATCTTCGATCGAAACTTGTAGTAAAAACTCTCTTTCAATGTAGCAAATGCAAGAATCATTCATGTACCCGTCACCCATCCTATTACGTAGTTCCGTCTTCACATGCTTCATTGAAGAAAAACTTCTTTCAACACTAGCCGTTGCAACCGGTAGAACTAGTGACAATTTTATTAAACGATAAACCAACGGATAATCAATGTGTTTTCTTGTTTCCACCATCATTTTTGCAAGATCACTTACCCCTTTAAGATTGTCAAACCTCGAATCTTCTTTCACATTAGCAATGTAGTGGCCAAGTTAGCAAAATCTCGTTGCGGGAAATTATGCCCAATAGGTTGACATGGCCCTCTTAGCAAATATGTTCTTCTAATTTCATCTTTTTGATTAGGATGATATGATGAAATCGGCTTTCGATCTGAAGGATCCCATGGAAGATCATCCAATTCGACTCTTGCCAGATTATTACTACTAGATGGTGAAGGGTCTCGTGGCCTTCTCGATAAAAAACGGTCCATAATCTATCAAATTTAAGTTCTGTAAAAGCAAAAATAAAATTCAAAGCCCTAAAAAACTAACATCTTTTTTGAACACTCAATCATCAAAAGTCTCATTCTAACGAACTACAAAAGGGGCGGGATTCGGGAACGCACCTGAACGCGGAGGCCGGACTGCCGGAGGGTATCGGACTATCGGTGAGACGGCGACGGCGAGTTTCTGGTGTGACTGTGTGACTGTGAGTGTCGGAGTCAGTGACGGATTTAGAATTTTTTTTTATCTGGTTCGCTATTTTAAGATGCTCTAAATATATAAGAACGCGTATAAAAAAATTGGGTCGGGTTGACGATTCGGATTGGTTTAACGGTTCGGGTCAAGAAAGATTAATCATATAATAAAAAACGATATAATAACTAAAAAACATCATCATTAGAAACTAAAAAAACACGGGACTTAAAAACGATAATCTTTCGAAATAAAAAAAAAACTAACCTTATAGTTGTTCTTTACGAGTTTTCATCTTTTGAAAGCGTTGCATTACATCTTCGATCGAAACTTGTAGTAAAAACTCTCTTTCAATGTAGCAAATGCAAGAATCATTCATGTACCCGTCACCCATCCTATTACGTAGTTCCGTCTTCACATGCTTCATTGAAGAAAAACTTCTTTCAACACTAGCCGTTGCAACCGGTAGAACTAGTGACAATTTTATTAAACGATAAACCAACGGATAATCAATGTGTTTTCTTGTTTCCACCATCATTTTTGCAAGATCACTTACCCCTTTAAGATTGTCAAACCTCGAATCTTCTTTCACATTAGCAATGTAGTGGCCAAGTTAGCAAAATCTCGTTGCGGGAAATTATGCCCAATAGGTTGACATGGCCCTCTTAGCAAATATGTTCTTCTAATTTCATCTTTTTGATTAGGATGATATGATGAAATCGGCTTTCGATCTGAAGGATCCCATGGAAGATCATCCAATTCGACTCTTGCCAGATTATTACTACTAGATGGTGAAGGGTCTCGTGGCCTTCTCGATAAAAAACGGTCCATAATCTATCAAATTTAAGTTCTGTAAAAGCAAAAATAAAATTCAAAGCCCTAAAAAACTAACATCTTTTTTGAACACTCAATCATCAAAAGTCTCATTCTAACGAACTACAAAAGGGGCGGGATTCGGGAACGCACCTGAACGCGGAGGCCGGACTGCCGGAGGGTATCGGACTATCGGTGAGACGGCGACGGCGAGTTTCTGGTGTGACTGTGTGACTCCGACTCGGAGTCGTCACCGTCGGCGAACGCGGAGGCCGGAGGATGTGTATTGTGGATTTAGGGTTTTTAATTTGTGGGAGCTACAGATGGAATTGGAGATTTGGAGGTGGTCGGCGTCTGTCTGTGTGACTGTGAGGTGGTCGGCGTCTCGGCGAGTTTCTTTCTCTACGGTAGAGGTGGACAGACAGACAGTGAGGGAAATTGGGGGTGTTTAGGGTTTTTAAGAAAGGTTTATAAGGGTAATAGAGCACAAAAGAAAAAGGCAAAAAAAAATAAGGTTGTGTCTTGTGTGAGACTCGAACCCGGGTCTGCACTCAAACACAATGCACGCCTTGCCACTAAGCCAGTATATGTTTTATGTATATATTTGAAACGAATTATATATATGGTTCAGCCCAGAAACACATGGTTCGCTAAAAAAGTCGCTATTAAATGCTCCACTACGGTTCGAAAAACACCTGGTTCGCTTGACCCGGTACTCACATGAATAAATCCGTCCCTGCTCTCAACGCACCCGATACAGCATTGACCACTGCCTGACTTGTTGACTCTTGAAACAACACACCTTTTTTTGTTGTATTCCCGCAAACCATATCATCTTTCGGGTTCGCATACTCCTCGAAGAAGTTATAATGTTGGAGGCGCATAAAGCACCCGTCAAGATAAATCCACCCCCCCGCTTTGGGGGTAGCTTGCGGGAAAAGAAGTACGTATTTGGGCATAACATATGATGCAATCTTGTGAAGAGAGATCACCGTAGCATTCCGCTAGAGCGTAGATTGAGTTGGGGCCAGTGCCCACAGTTGCTGTCGCGTTATGTGAAGTTTGAATTTGGCTCGTAATCATATTCATTGTACGAATAAAATTCTTGAGGAATGTTGTTTGGTCAGTCTCTGAGGTGTTATCACACTGCATTTTGATTATTTCGGGTCTGGCGTCGCCGTTTGATTTGGATACTTGTATGATCAAAACAACGATGAAAATTATAGCTGTATGTGTTGATTTCTTCATCTTCTAGTCATGAAAACTGAAATAACATAAAACCAGTTTTGAGCAGTACGTGTAATATGTTCAGTTTTGGGAGATATACATACATTCATATATATATAGGCATATAATTGAGTGACAAGAGAAAATGATACATGAGATTGAGATTGAGATTGAGATTGAGATTGAGATTGAGAGAGAGATATTTAGAATTGTACTTATCGAATGGCTTTTTATAGAGAGGGAGATTCATTATTTTTTTCGGAACGAATTTCTTTTTTATGTTTAGGCCACCGTATGCTTTAATTTGAGGAGTTCCGTTGCTCTATTCTGGTTGGACTACGTTGTCTTAACTGGGCACACAGTGACTTAAGAGTTCAGAGTTTGGCTTGGCATTTCCCCGGGAAACCATACCACTGGTTACCACTTGACAGTCGTTGTAACGCCACAATAGCAGAACTCTTTGGCGTAACACACAGTGGGACAAAAACCCGAGTGGACTTAGGATTCGAACTGACAACCTCTCAAGGCCTAGCCAATATTTCATTATCAATGTCCATCCAAAGTGACCCAAGTGTGGATCGAACTTACGTTTTTACAGGAGAACCCCAACCTTCCTTTGTATCCACGTACTCCATATTATATGAACGAACATAAACAAACACAGACAAAAATAAACAAGCATAAACGAACATAAATGAACGAAGGGACGAAACATTTGTTCATGTTCATTCATTTAATTAAATGAACACCAGTTTTTTGCTCATGTTCGTTTGTTTATTAAATATACGAACATAAATGAACTTACCATTGAATTGTTCACGAATAGTTCACTGGATGATCGGTTCATTGCAAGCCTAGGAATAAATAGATATATGCATGCATTGTTTAAAATGTGATAAGGGTCTAACAGTCTCTCTTTTCTCTCCTACCACATTCAATTATCTTTCATGTAGAATGTAATATGGTTGCGTGATCAGGGCGAATCTACGTAGTGATTAGGGGGTTCATGGGAACCCCCGAGTTTTGAAATAACAGTGTAACGTTATATAGAGAAAAACTGAGTGGATCACCTTATAAAATAGGAGTGAACTGCTTAAAATACCAAGCAAGTGGCGTTGTGGATAAGGTATGAGTTTAATAAACTTAAGTCTCGAGTTTGATTGTTGTATTCATCAATTTCATTTTGAAACTTTTTTTTGCATATGTTTAGCAGTTCAGTGTTTGATGACCTAGTGAAAGTTGTACTTTACGTTTTATTATTAATAACATAATCAACTAAAATAATGAACAATTTTGGAATAACCAAAAACAATTTGATAATAAGGTGGGAAACTTTAAACGGAAGAAAAGAATAATTGATTGGAAGCAAACCCATGTAGTAAAATACAATATGATGAAATGATATAATATATAGTATAAAAGTATATATGCAAGAGATGAGCCAGCATAAAAAAAATTAAAAAGGAAAAAAAAACCTCGAAATTTTATTTGAATCGAATTCGAATAAATGAGACTTGAAAAACTCAAAATTAGATTTGATTCAAACTAGTAATCATATATGAATTCATATTTTCAATTATACATTTTATTGTTATTTTTATTTTACACATACACACAAATTAATAAATAAATAAGTTCACATATATACTTATTTGTACGGCTTAAGTGCAACTGTACTTGGAAGACTCTGAAAGGTTTACTATCCACATGCAACCCACCTTACTCGAGACCCACACTACGTATATTCTAACATTTTAATATTATTTTCTAATAACGAATTTCATAATCTTGAATTGATATCTTTAATAATATTTAGAAACGGAAATAGGACAGTGAGCTATAATCATCACCATTAAATACTTGAGTAACTTTTGAGTGACGTTATAAAATTTCATGGTTCCTTCATCTATAAAAGCGGGTTAGAGGGTGCAGGTAAAGGTTCATCATTTACGGCTAACATTTTTAGTGCTGCGGGCAAGGATGGTCTAAAAGATAGAGCTTACGGGTTGCAAAGTAGTGCCACGTGTACCACTTTTATGAGCTCTTTCTGAAACTTTATGTTGGGAAGAATATGCATCATTAGGTTTGGAACTTTGAATCAAATATTCCCTCCACTCTACCTTGTTTGAAATGCTTCTGTTGTTGGGTTTCAGTGGCGATCAGTTAAAATTTTGTTTATTAAAACTGGTTTAATAAACGTAGCAAATAATAATTAATCTCATTAATTAATAATTATACGCAGCGGAAAGTCTACAATCAATCAGCACCGAAACTAAACCCAACAGGATTCGGTTACCAACAATACGAGTACAGGTCAAACAATAAATATATAATTAAAACTTAAGAATATATTTAAGTTTACCTCGGTTAATAATTAACCGGTTGAGACACCGAAGGATAACGAACTAAGCTAGGTGACACAACGAGACAAGCGACCAACGGTGGTGGTGCACGACGACAACCCGACAGCGGTGGTGGGGTCCGAACAGCAGTTGGAGGCAGCGGCGGCTTGTGGCGGTGGACAGCAGCGGCTGGGCAGGTGTCTGGCGGCGGGGGGTGTCCGGTGGCAGTGACTGGACGGGCGGCAACGGTGAACAATCATCGGCGATGAGTCGGCGGTGATGGTGTTGACCGGCGGCTAGGGTATAGGAGGAAGGAGGTATGGACTTATCTTAAGATTAGTGTTAAGGTTATAAAATATCATATATTTATATAACCCCTTAATTAGGTTTAACCAATCTAATTAGTTATAAACCCAATGGGCCAATAAGTCCATCTCTTGCTCCAAGACCCGTTCCATGTAATTTTATCTCGTTAAAACGTCTATCCCGGTTAACTAACTTAAGCGAGTTTATTGCTCGTTACCTCACGGTGTAACTCTCACGGGTCATAACCCGGTTGGCCGTATTGACTTACCCGAACCGGCCCATAATTCCAACATCTATGTCTGTTTGTTTATCCACAAATAACACACAAGAATTGAATCAAAATGGACCAGGTCGGGTAAATTTTAACTCATAAGCGCTTTACAAATAATACATAATCCAAACCAATCCATTAATGAATAAACATGTAAAAATTGACAAAGGCTGTAAACGAGTCAAACAAATGGGGATGAACACTTGAAAGGAATGGGTTTGCTAGTTGTGTTTGTTTGTTAGGAAATAAATGTGTGTGTGTTCATTATGTTTGTTCCTTAACATTCAAAATGATAATAAATGAGTGTAAAAAATAAACGAAAATAACCATAGAAAATAAAAGTGTTGATTCACTTGCTACTCGAATATCAAGGTTTGGTTCTGAAGCTTGATTGGACTTATGCACGATGGGCCAACTAGTATTGCTAATAATTAATTCAAATGTATATGCAAATGAAGGTAGATGAACACACATAAATGAACGTTTACAAATGTAAATAAGTGAAGAGGTATGTACCCGTCTCAACACCGAGCAAGGCGGGTCAACCCACAAGATAAACACATTATGAAGGCACAAAGCCAAAACCTATGCGCATGGCACATACAAAACATGCTCAGGCATCATATGCCCAGGCACACATATGCGCGCGGCGCATATCACATGTTCGTGCATATCACATCTGCCCAGGCACACATATGCTCGCGCATCACATATGCGCGCGGCGCATATCACATGCTCGTGCATATCACATCTGCCCAGGCACACATATGCTCGCGCATCACATATGCGCGCGGCGCACCAGCGCGCGGCGCATATCACATGCTCGTGCATATCACATCTGCGCATGAAATATCTGCGCGTGAGAATAAAGAGAAGACCTCGCGCATCCTCAGGAGGGGCGCATATCACACGTGCACATAATCAACCTCGTCCTTATCCAAATCAGGATTAGGGCAACCTTGATTGTGCACGTCAGACAACCTTCCAGAAGGCATCTTTTTAAGGAATAAGGATATGCTGATGTTGACAGCTGCTAAATGAAAGGTGGACAGCTCAGCATGACTCATGGGTTACCACGTGATCATAACCAATGAAAAAGCACCAGGTGTCTCCAGGGACACGTGGCGCAAATCGATTGGAGGAGGCCAACAAAACCCTAATTTGGTCTCAGCTCAATCAGTGGAAACCCTAGCACTATAAATACATCATAACGTACACAGTTACGGACCAGACATTGATTCACATTGAAGCATAATTCAATTATATTCACTGACAGGCAACCCTAGTCAGTTACTTTCTCATACACAGAGAGACAATCACATAATCATACAGAGTAACATACAGTATTCAGCTATTAAGCAATACTCTCCCAATTCCCTTACTCACACATTATTATCTTCTCCTACACATACTTATTCTCACGCCGGAGGGTTACCCCAAAGAGGACCCCTCTGTCCCTTTCTGAGGGGTAAGTAACGGCGCTGTTCATTTTGTAGGTGGAAGAACACAGATCCAGAAGAACCATTGGTGAAATAGTATAATCACACCCGAGGAAAGTAGATCTGCTACCAGTGAGTAGATCCACGTTTCTTCATTGGCGCCATCCACTGTTACAAACGGCAATCAGATCTCATCAGATCTACATAAAAAAAAATCAATCACCATGGTTTCTGGCGTTCGTAACGTTGATCAAGCTCTGGAGGATATTGAACGTGAGGGTGTTAACGACGGACAGCAGGTTCTGAGGGTTCCGCGTGATTCTACGCGTACCACCAGCAACCGTCCCTTCGTCACAACCCCTCACGGCCAGACTGAAACTCCTCCAGACGATCTCACGTTACAAAATATGGCCGGCGCGAAACTGAAAGGACCAATGGGTCCAGAAGAAGAAACAAATGATCCGAATGAATGGCTCATAAACGAGCAGCGGCGTCTACTGGAAAAGTACAATGAAATGGTCAAATAGAAAAAGCTAGCCGACCAAACACAAAGGCAAGCGTTTGATAAGCAGACTACAAAAAGGCCGCGCGCGCCGGAAGAAGGACATTCTGTTCACACTGCACACACTGAGTTCAGTGATGAAGAAGTGCATAGCATGAGGAAGACGCGGGATACTCATGCAGGAGGCTCACAGCTCCGCGCGCCTGTGAACATGGCGCCTGGAGCCAGAGCCGATCTGGATCTGCACATGCCGTACAGCCCACCAGTCAGAGGGCAAGTGGACGTAACCACACCCTACAGACCAGCCATCTTGGTGAAACACTCAAAGTTCACTGCGCGCATCGCGCAGGCTCCCATCCAGCACAAGACCAAGATGCCGAGTGGTTTGGGTAAATATGACGGCACAACAGATCCAGACGATTTCTTGCAAGGTTTTTACAACACGGGAAACCTAGAGAGCTGGACGATGCCAACATGGTGTCATATGTTTGCTCGCTGCCTAACGGGCGCGGCGCGGGTATGGTTCGAGAGCTTGCCGACTGGGCAAATTGATGGGTTCGAGGAACTATTAGAAAAGTTCCAAGCCCACTTCGTATAGCAGCGCAGGCACACGCGCGATCCTGATGACATCATGCACTGCGTACGCAGGAATGATGAAACGATTGAAGATTACATCACTCGGTTCAATCAGGAGTCTCTGGCAATCGGAGGTATAACCGAGCAACTCCTGCGCGTGGCCTTTATACAAGGCGCGCGCAGTGATCAATTACGACGAGCTCTCGTAAGCAAAGATGGCATGCCCACCACGTGGGCCAAGTTAATGGAGGCATCGCGAGTTTTCGCGAGAAATGAAAAACAGATTGCCCAAGATAGGGCAAGAGAAAGAGCGCATCAGGCTGAATCACCGCGCAGCAAAGAGAAGAGGGCCAAACAGAACTCTGTATGGTCCAGGTTGCAGCCAACAAGTTTTTCTTCCGCAGAAAAGCAAGCGCAACCAAGCTCACCCCAGCCCCAAAAAGATGTTCGTAATCGCGGGGAGGGTGACAAGAGGGAGGGCGGCAGAGATCCTAGCAGACCTCTGCCAAGAATATGGACTCCCCTCACTAAAACACCTTCACAGGTGTTAAGTACTGAGAATGTCCAATTCAAGCCCCCCAAGCAACTACACTACAAGGGACCGCAAAACAGTGGCAAATATTGTAAATTTCACAGGTCCCCGGGCCACAACACCGACGCATGCCATCATTTAAAGGATGCGATCGAGAAGGATGTAAAATCAGGCAGGCTGGCTCACTTGGTGAAAAACCAAAGAATAGAAGATGAGCAACCGGAAGGAGCCTCTGCCAGCAAGAAATACAAAAGAATCTGTGTGGCTGAGGGGGGACGACAAGGGCAGACGTCAAAAAAGAGAAGCGCGCAAATCCACGGAGATTGGCGCGAGCAGCAAGTCATCTTCCCAAGAATCAGGGGAGGCCCTTCAATAAGCAGTCCTCTCGTCATCACCACACACATTGCTCATTACGAAGTGTCAAAGGTCCTGGTGGACACTGGAAGCGAATCTGACATTATGTATGAGCAATGTTTCAGAAAGTTAGACCCGGCAGACCAAGCGCGGCTCGAAATTGTGAACGCACCAATCTGTGGTGTTTCAAATGAAATCATCCATCCCCTAGGCCAGATTCAGTTTGAACTAACTATGGGGGATGATGAGCACAAGCGAGCCGAAGTTGTCAACTTCTTGGTCTTGCCCACCACATCATGCCACAATATGATCCTGGGTAGGGGAACGATTGCCCAATTTAATGCTGTACCGTCGCCAGCGCACGGCGCATTGGGGTTCCCTACACCAACAGGCGTAACATTTGTTTACCGCGATCATTTGTGCGCAGTGACAAGTACGCCGCGGGAAGGGAGAATGAAACTTCCAATGGCGGACAATGCGCCAGAGAAGTGGATTTTAAACTCAAAATTCCCAGAGCAAACGGTCACAATTGGCGCTACCATTTCAGACGAAACGAGATTGAGAATGAAAAGGTTGCTCACAAAATACACGTCGGTTTTCGCGTGGCAACACTCCGATATGACGGGGGTCCCGCGAGACTTGGCGCAACATTCTCTTAACACGTTCAAGTCGGTGGAGCCAATTGCTCAGAAAAAGAGAATCATGGGGGATGAAAAGGCGAAGGCCATGAATGAGCAAGTGGAGGACCTGTTGCGCGCAAACATCATCCGCCCGATCCGATACCAGACGTGGGTAGCCAATCCTGTGATGGTAAAGAAAAGCAACGGGTCATGGAGGATGTGTATTGACTTCAAGGACCTCAACAAAGCATGTCCGAAAGACTGTTACCCCCTCCCAAACATCGACGCAAAGGTGGACTCCGTGGCGCCATTCAAGCTCAAATGTTTCCTGGATGCCTACAAAGGCTATCACCAGATTCAAATGGCACCACAGGACGAAGACAAGACTGCCTTCAGAACCGACAAGGGTGTTTTTTGTTACACAAAAATGCCCTTTGGTTTAAAGAATGCGGGCGCAACCTATCAGAGACTTATGGATTCGGTTTTCAGTGAACAAATCGGAAGAAATCTAGAAGTCTACGTTGATGATTTGGTGATCAAGAGCAGGGAGGAGAGACAAATGCTCAAAGACATCGAGGAAACTCTTCAGCGCCTAACGGAAGTTAACATGAAGCTCAACCCGAGCAAATGTACTTTCGGCGCGGAAGAGGGGAAATTTCTTGGTGTAATGGTCACTAAGGATGGTTTCAAGGTGAACCCTGAAAAGGTGGAAGCCATCCTTGACATGCCTTCA
The DNA here is from genome assembly GCF_021521415.1 of Bidens hawaiensis. NCBI lineage: Eukaryota > Viridiplantae > Streptophyta > Magnoliopsida > Asterales > Asteraceae > Bidens > Bidens hawaiensis. Next base: position 303,936 of record NW_027492146.1, read on the forward strand.
CCATCCACCATGAAAGAGGTTCAGAAGCTGAATGGTAGATTGGTGTCAATCAACAGGTTCCTAGCGAACCACGCCAGCAAATCTACTCCATTCGTTAACACTTTGAGGAATTGCTTGAAGAAGAGCCAATTCAAGTGGACGCCTGAGGCTGAGCAAGCTTTCAGTGAGATAAAAGAATGTCTCATAAAGCTGCCCGCGCTAACAGCTCCACTTCCTGGCGAAACCCTTACATTGTACCTGTCAGCTGGAGACCGCGCAATCGGCGCAGTATTATTGGTGGATCGCAAGGGGATCCAAACGCCAATATACTATGTGAGTCGGGTGCTGACAGACCCTGAGACGCGCTATTCCATCATGGAAAAGTTAGTTTTGTCACTAACACACGCGTCGCGCAAGCTCCATAGATACTTCAATGGTCATCCTATTGAAGTTCTGACTGGTTACAACATCCAGCAAGTCTTGCGACGCCCCGCGCTCTCCGGAAGGCTGACAAAGTGGGCGCTGGAATTAGGTGAACACCCGATCACCTATAAGCCCCGTCCAGCAATAAAGGGTCAAGTTTTAGCGGATTTCATCACGGAAATCCCAGAGGGAAAGATTGAAGAAGCTCAGCGCGAGGTGGACCCTCCGCGAGCAAATGATGAAGAAGATGTTTGGAGGCTATTCACTGATGGGGCCTCTAACAGCGAAGGGTCCGGCGCAGGCCTCAAACTGGTGGACCCTGATAATCATGAATATACTTATGTTATTAGATTGGACTTCAAGAGTACCAACAATGAGGCTGAGTATGAAGCCCTGCTGGCTGGTCTGCGCATTGCGAGCAAGTTTGGAGTTAAAAGGCTAGAGGCCCATGTTGATTCTTACTTGGTAGCTGCACAGGTCAACGGCCTTTATGACGCCAAGGAGAACACAATGCCTCTATATCTAGAGCAGGCAAAAAAGCTCGTTGAGCAGTTTGACTTCTTCAGAATCATACACATCTCGCGCAGCGAAAATAAGTCTGCTGACGCGTTGAGTAAGATGGCTTCAACTAATTTTGATCACTTTGGCAAAGATGTTAGGGTGGAAGTGATGAGCAACCCGTCAGTGCAAACGCAATCTGTCCTTGTAATTCATACAACCCCTTCATCCTGGATAACTCCAATAATGGAATTCCTGAAGTAGGGGAAGTTACCGGACGATCGCGCACAGGCGAGAAAGATAAGACACAAGGCGCAGAACTATGAACTACTTGATGGTACATTATATCGACGCTCTTACCTTGGACCGCTCATGAAATGCCTGGATGCTGAAGAAGCAAGCTATGTGATTAGGGAGATTCACGAAGGAATCTGCGGAATACACGCTGGCCCGCGCATGGTGGTTGCCAAGGCAATGAGCTCAGGCTACTATTGGCCAGGCATGTACTTGGATGCGCTAAAAGAAATCCAAAAATGCAAGGCATGTCAGAGCTACGCGCCAAACACCATGCGGCCAAAGAACAACTTGATTCCGGTGACCTCTGCATGGCCTTTCCACAAATGGGCCATTGATATTGTGGGGCCCCTGCCGCAAGCGCAAGGGCGAGTGAAATTTTTGGTAGTGGCGATAGACTATTTCACAAAATGGGTTGAGGCCAAGCCACTAGCAAAAATCACAGCTGAGGCGATGAAGCAATTTATCTGGAGCCACATCATTTGCCGTTTTGGCCTTCCTATGGAAATTGTGAGCGACAATGGCAAACAATTCACTGACAGGAAGATATCCAGCTGGCTCAAAGAATTGCACATCAACCAAATCTTCACTTCGGTCTACCACCCTCAAGGGAATGGCCAAGTGGAGCGCGCGAATCAAAGTTTGTTAAATGGGCTGAAGAAAAGGTTGAAGGGAGAATCCCATTCTTGGGTCGAAGAGTTACCTAATGTCCTGTGGGCGCACAGGACATTAAGCAAAACTAGCAATGGCGAATCCCCGTTCAGCCTAACCTATGGGACAGAGGCTATGATCCCAGCAGAAATTGGATGCCCATCCCATAGGGTACTCATGATGAGCAAGACTGATAACGAGCGCGAAAGAAGATTGGACCTCAACTTGCTTGAAGGGCGCAGAGAAGCGGCTATCATCAATGAAGCCAAATACAAGAAAAAGCTGGAAAAATATTATAATCAGCGCGTTAAAGAATGCCACTTCAAGAAAAATGATTTTGTCCTTCGAAACAATGAAGCTAGCCGCGCGATACCCCCAGGAAAAATGTCCCCCAATTGGGAGGGACCTTATCAAATTTCAGAAGATTTGGGGAAAGGTGCGTACACTTTAAAAGATTTGAATGGAAAAAAGATACCGCGCGCGTGGAACGCGGCACAGCTTAGAAAATGCTTCATGTAAAAGTTCAAATATGTAATCAAGGCTTTTAAGCCATCATGAATGATGATTCGCGCTATCTTTCAATATTTGTTCTATTACCTTTGCATACATGTTTCACACTTCCTTTATTAATTTGGAGCAATATGACAACACTATATTGACTTCAAAACAAAATAAAACGAAGTAAAACATACATGCGCGAGCCTTAGCTCAAACGCGTTAACGAGTCTTAACTCTAAAACGTCAGGGCCTTAGCCCAAACCTACGAGCCTTAGCTCAAACACGTTAATGAGTCTTAACTCTAAAAACGTCAGGGCCTTAGCCCAAAACAAAGAGCCTTAGCTCAAAACACTCACAAACATCCATCTTACATCCCGCGCAGCCTGATCATAAAAATCCTTAAACACAACTAAGGCAAAGTACATGCCATATCATAGTTGTTAAGGTCTCAGGTCGAGGTCGCGCGCGGAATCATAGTGGATATCTGAGTAACACATGCTGACATGTAATGGCTAAAACTCATACTTCCATATAAAAACCGCGCGACAACGACGCGCAAAAAAGGAATTGAGAAAAGATATCGCGCATGTCAGCATAAACAAGATACTGCGAAACCACTTACAAAATAGGACTATGGTTAAGTGAATAATTTCCTTACAACCTTGTTCTTATTTTAACGTGCAAGCATATCTTATATCTATACAAGCAAACATGAAGAGATGAATGGAAATGCGCAAGATGTGGAAAAGGGAAAACAAATTTCATTCCATAGCATTGAAATTTACAAGTATGATGAGTTACAAATTACAAGTATAAAAAAAATATATATAAAATTTGATGAAGGGCTTCTCAAGTCTCCACGTCGACGTCAGCCGCTTCTTCACCCTCATCATCTCCCTCAGCATCTGGCGCAGCCCGCTCCTCATCTCCGAACTGACCATAGTCAAGTTCTTCCTCCTCAATGGAGTCTTCTATCACGACGGTGTCAGGAGCAGATTTTTTCGCCGCGCCAGAGCCGCTGGCAGGGGCAACATCCCCCGCGCCACCATCATCGCCACCAGCCCTCTCGCATTCATCGAGCAACTTCTTTAGCGCGCCGAGGTCGGGCTGGTCAGCAAGCGCAGCTATCTGCAAATCATTAGAAAAGGATTGAGTACAAAAAACTTGGAAAATTAATCAAGAAAAATTCATTAAGGTCAAGGTACCTGCACAAGGATGGGGATGGGAGTATTCATATACTTCTCCCCCACCGCGGCCATGTCCGCGCAGGCCGCGTCGCTCTTGTAAGGGTACTCGGATGGGTTCTTCTTCAACATCCCATATTCATACCCATCCGTAAACCCTTCAGCTCGACCCACAAGGCGCGCGGCAGCATTGCAGTCCATCACAAGGGCCTGAAACTCGGAAGAATATTTCATCGCCAAAGCGCAACGAGTCATGCCCTGTGACACCAGCCATTGGCGATCCTGCGCGAGGCCAGCAACAGACGTCTCGAGGGCAGGAACCTGGGAGTTTAATAACTCAACAGTTTCCTTGGTCTTTTTTAGCTCCTCTTTATCAGACGCTGCTGCCAGCCAAAATTTTTTCTTTCTCCGCCTGCGCAGCATCAAGTGCTTCCTGGCTAGACGCTGCCGTCGCCAAGGCCTCATCTCTATCGGCCTGCGCGGCCGCCAACTCCTTCTTCAGACGCGCAACCTCACTCTCCAGTGATGATTTCTCAGTGATACTCTGGACGATAGCTTGGTCACGCACCTCAGCCTGCTGTTCCAAGACACGCACTCTCCGCGCGTACTTGGCAACTTCGGCCTCCGCCACCTGCTGCTTCTCCCGCGCAGCTTGGAGCTCATGCCCGCGCTTAATAAAGGCGGTGTTGGCACTTGCTCGGTTTTCGCTGAGCTCCGCCTGGAGTTTCTCAGCTCGTGCGCGAGCATCAGAAAGGTTCCAGGCAGCCACCTTAGCCTCTTGCTGGGCTGCCACAAGAGCATCGTGTACTTTAATATAATCACGATGAAGCTCTTGGGAGGCAGCAAAGAAAGCTGACCCAGCGAAAATGTGATCGTTGAGCAAGTCAGCGCGGGTGCGCTCCTCCTGATACCTCCTTTCAGTAGGAGGCACGGCATGAGCCCAGAAGTCCTCGCATACGCCCATGGATTGGAAGGAACTGTCTTCATTAATATTCCATCTCGGGCGGTAAACGTGGTGACCTTCCTGCAAAACACAAGAAATGTTCTAAGTCATAAAACATACTTATATGGAGGTACGCGCAGCGGAGCAACAAAATTAAAACATACCTGCGGGGATGAAGCAGAAAATTCAGCGCCAGCCCCACCAGAAGTCTGCGCTGCGAAGTCTTGTGGCATCGCAGGGCTGGCGCGGTCTCCCAAGGAGTCTTCAGCTTGAGCCCCCTCATCCTCCTCATCTTCTTCAATAGGCCTCTTCTCCTGCGACCTGGAGGGCTCCAAACCAGCCTCGCGGAGAGGGCTGCGCGTAGGAGGAGGCGAGGGAGGTCTCGACGCCGCCAGTTCGGCGCGCAATACGGCTTCCTGCTCCTTTGTAATCCCAATAAGGGGAGACTCAGCACTAGCAGGAGCAGGACCAGAACCAGCGGCGCCGGCAACGGCGCCAGGAGTGTCACCAGCAGCTTGTACGCCAGCTACAACTCCTATGAACAAATCAACAACAAAAAAGGGTTTATGATTTGATCAAAACAAAAAATTCAGAAGACAATGGCGCAAAACATACCTTCGCGCAATTCTGTTCGCGCGTTGAACATCGCCATAAAGTTCATTCTACCCTTTTCTGAGGGTAGAACAGGGGACTTCGAAGCAGCCCCCGGCGCGGCCTCAGCACCTTGTTGCGCCTGAGGCTGATCTGCTACCGTCGCCGGTCCTGCAAACATTCAAATGCGAAAAGATGTAATAAAAGTTCAATCAGAATTATGGGTAAGCAAAGTATACCTTTTGCAGGCGCGGCACTGCTTCTCTCTTCAGCCGCGCGAAGGGAGGAGGGCACGCCACCATACCTCAAGTGGACAGGAGGTCTGCCCACTTTCACAGGCAGGGAAGCTAAACAAACCTTGGTGGTAAACACCTGGGTTTCCTCAGGTCCCTTCGTTTGAGCATGGGGATGAGCGACAGGGGTGTCGTCTTTTTTCTGTCTCTTACTGCCCCCTGCGCCGGATTTCCCCTTAGCTTTGCGCTTTAGTAGGGGCGCCTCCTCTTCCTCCTCCTCCTCTTCCGCGAGCTCCAGCTCGTAGTTCTCCAGCGCATCTACAATACATGCAACAGAACTGTTAATAAACTTTGGTATTCTAAAGGAATGAGCATAAGTGCGAAGGCTTACCAGGCGCGTCGCTATCAAAGTCAAATTCCAGATCCACTGGGATGAACATGTCATCGAAGCGATCTGGGAAACCAACCTCCCCAGCGCCAAGCGCAACGGAGCCACCCTCCACTTGATCATCATAAGCGGCATGGATATAATCCTTGGTGACTGCGCAAAAACAAGTCAAGTGATATCAGCAAAAAGAATTATGTTCGCGCAGAAAAAGAAAAAAAGCAATGAAATAAACTTACACAACCCGTCGACTTGGATAACGGGCTCAAGCGAGCTGTCCGCCCACCTCTTGCTCATACCAACCCCCACCAGCGCCTCCTCACGAATGCTCTTGGCGGGGGATGGTTCAGTGGACAGCTTCTTAACCCAGGCGCCAGTTGGGTTCTTGAGTACACCCACATCCGCAGGCGCAGAAGAGATGGAGCGCATGGTCATACGGATGGGTATCACACCAGCCCTAATGTAGAAGAACCTCTCAGACCAGTCATGAAGGCTCTTGAATGAAACAGTGGAGCACTTCACCTTCTGACTGCGAGGAATAAAAGAGAACCAATTGTCTTGGATCTTGGGCTTGTAAAAATACTGAAAGCGCCGAGGGGTAGGCTCCTCGCGCTGGGATTTGCACATGAACTCAAAGTGAGTCATGCGCACAAGTCCAAAAGGATGGACTTGGGATATATGAATCCCATAGAACTGCAGCAGTGCACCCACAAACCTTGTCATCGGGAGACGAAGGTTGCAGTGGGTGAAAAAATGGCTATATAAGGATATATAACCGGCAGGCGGGTCCGCCGCCGATTGCCCGGCCACAGGCAACATGCAGCCAAACAGGGTGGGAAAGCCCTGAGAGGCGATAAGGCTGTCAAGATCAGCCCGCCTCAATTTGCAGGGGATTTCATTCCACCTCCTCACCACCTTGGTCCTCCTTACTTCCTCCGATGTGGTCTCAACAACCCTCTTCCCCTTGCCCTTTTGCTTCAATGTCGACATCACCACAGATTTCACACGGCGTCTTCGAGAGGCAATAGAGGTGATTGAGGGGTTAGAGGAGTCTGAACTATCAGACATACAACTACAGCAGCAGATAATCGAGGATTCGAAACGATGAATACACTCAAATCAGAATATGAAAGGCAGAAATTCAAAAATTATCAACAATGAAGATGAAGATAAAAAATTTCCTAAGGGCCTGCTTTTATAGGCCCAGGAGAGAGAAATGTGGCAACTGATCGGATTTCACGCGCCCCCACTCGCAGGTGCAAGCCAACGAGGGCGCGGCACGTGTCCCTAACACTGTTGAGGGGACATAAAAATGTAACCGACCTGCCACGGAGCAGAGACGCGCCCCCACTCGCAGGTGCAAACCAATGCGAGCGCGACACGTGTTCCAGACAGCTGTGCGAGGGGACATGAAAGGCAACTGTAGCACCTCGAGCACACGAAACGTCTGACACGTTTACGGCGCACGTCACCACCAACCAACCACGTGTTTGGACCCTTCGTTTCAACCAAATGGATAGAACTTCGCGCAACGATGAAAACAACCAAGAAAACGACAAAACCCCATTAAAAGACCAAATCAGTAAGTCTAATATCTATCTTACCGCGCTCGCGCGAGATAAGACACACATTAGACTGGGGGGGCTTGAAGAGGTATGTACCCGCCTCAACACCGAGCAAGGCGGGTCAACCCACAAGATAAACACATTATGAAGGCACAAAGCCAAAACCTATGCGCATGGCACATACAAAACATGCTCAGGCATCATATGCCCAGGCACACATATGCGCGCGGCGCATATCACATGCTCGTGCATATCACATCTGCCCAGGCACACATATGCTCGCGCATCACATATGCGCGCGGCGCACCAGCGCGCGGCGCATATCACATGCTCGTGCATATCACATCTGCCCAGGCACACATATGCTCGCGCATCACATATGCGCGCGGCGCACCAGCGCGCGGCGCATATCACATGCTCGTGCATATCACATCTGCGCATGAAATATCTGCGCGTGAGAATAAAGAGAAGACCTCGCGCATCCTCAGGAGGGGCGCATATCACACGTGCACATAATCAACCTCGTCCTTATCCAAATCAGGATTAGGGCAACCTTGATTGTGCACGTCAGACAACCTTCCAGAAGGCATCTTTTTAAGGAATAAGGATATGCTGATGTTGACAGCTGCTAAATGAAAGGTGGACAGCTCAGCATGACTCATGGGTTACCACGTGATCATAACCAATGAAAAAGCACCAGGTGTCTCCAGGGACACGTGGCGCAAATCGATTGGAGGAGGCCAACAAAACCCTAATTTGGTCTCAGCTCAATCAGTGGAAACCCTAGCACTATAAATACATCATAACATACACAGTTACGGACCAGACATTGATTCAATTGAAGCATAATTCAATTATATTCACTGACAGGCAACCCTAGTCAGTTACTTTCTCATACACAGAGAGACAATCACATAATCATACAGAGTAACATACAGTATTCAGCTATTAAGCAATACTCTCCCAATTCCCTTACTCACACATTATTATCTTCTCCTACACATACTTATTCTCACGCCAGAGGGTTACCCCAAAGAGGACCCCTCTGTCCCTTTCTGAGGGGTAAGTAACGGCGCTGTTCATTTTGTAGGTGGAAGAACACAGATCCAGAAGAACCATTGGTGAAATAGTATAATCACACCCGAGAAAAGTAGATCTGCTACCAGTGAGTAGATCCACGTTTCTTCAATAAGCAAATGGAACATGAGTTCATGTTTGTTTGTTAATTTAATGAACGTTTACAAATGTAAATAAGCAAATGGAACATGAGTTCATGTTTGTTTGTTAATTTAATGAAAAAAAATTCTTCACATTCAATAAAGTAAATGAACTTCACGTTTAATAATTCTCAAGAACCGATTATAATCACAAATAGTTACTAGAAACAGTGAGCCACTTATGGTGTGAGGTGAGGTTTCCATACTTATCATGGATACTAAGTTGTCAGTTGTCAGTTGTCAGTATAAGATTATAAAGTATAAACCTTGAAACACAACGGTATGTTAAGCATATAGTTCATATATGATCGTCAATCGTCATTCAAATTATTTTAATTTTTTTAGAACGATGATGGGCATTCATGGCATTTACCTTTGTATACCATCTGTGCCTTGTAGGACAAGGGTCACTTTTTTATTAAAAATAAAATAAACACTAACGATACTATCGTTAGTAATGGGAAATATATGAGTACAATACCGTTTCCAAAATCGAATAAAATGAATATAATATACACTTATTTTTATATTCAAAATAGATAAGATAATGCGCCTTCATCAGGTACTTCATGTAATAGCTTTGTCACCACATTGGTCATCGACTAAGCTCCTTGAATTGCGTATTCTTGAACGATCGTTTGTTTAGTCTTCAACGAGAGCTTGATGTATGATCCTTTGCTACAAAAACGAATAAACTAATGTTGACGGTTGAGGCTGAGGCACGTGTTCAACACGCTTCCCTTAAAACAGATTTCGCGCCTCTACATTAGACAACGCGCCTGTCTCCCAGGGTACAACAGCCGAAGCAGTTCGTACTGCCGGGGAAGACTACACGCCCGAGGTTACACCGGGTAGATTAGTGTATTAGAACTTGGAAAGATGAATATGAAGTTTAAAGAGTACTCCTCTCTAATTATTCATGGAAGAAATGAATATGTTATGTTTCTTTGGTTGGTGGAATTAGTGGTAAAGCTTATTCTTTTCTACCTTATAAAATGAACCTTTATGTTCATTATAAGAATACAAACCATAAATTCTATGTCCATTAATCATGTCAGAAACAAGAGTTAATTGGCATATTAAATTGTAATAAAAAAGACTCTTGAGCTCATATGAAACATTTTTAATAGGTTACATGAACCATCAATTTGAATACAAGATAGTATTGGTCATGACATGATTAGTAACATAGCATTATTTACACCGACCACTCATTCGATATCTCATTCATTATTATATTAGTAAAAACACATTTTACTAAATTTTCCAACTGTGCCTTACCACTAAGGAAACTTGTGATGGTTCAAAATTATTTTAATAAGTTCGATAATTATCAACGTCATAATTATTAATCCTGATTTAGTAAAAAAACAAGAGTAAAAACAATTCTAGGTTGGATTTCATGCCTTTTGCCCACATTTGAATCTAGCTCCAAGAGATGGGTGTTTTGTCTTCACCATTTGGTAGTTAGGCATATATTATATTAGTAAAAACACATTATTTACACCGACCACTCATTCAATATCTCATTCATTATTATATTAGTAAAAACACATTTTACTAAATTTTCCAACTGTGCCTTACCACTAAGGAAACTTGTGATGGTTCAAAATTATTTTAATAAGTTCGATAATTATCAACGTCATAATTATTAATCCTGGTTTAGTAAAAAAAAACAAGAGTAAAAACAATTCTAGGTTGGATTTCATGCCTTTTGCCCACATTTGAATCTAGCTCCAAGAGATGGGTGTAATGCTCATTTTGTCTTCACCATTTGGTAGTTAGACTATGGCAATTTGCAATTTTGCATGTAAAGTCTTGGTCAACGGAAGAATAGAATTTCATTTATTTAGTTATCAATATTATTATTTTTTTACAATGCATTCTCGGGTTTAAAATACAAGAAAAATAAATGATAAGATTGGACAAGGGAAGAAAGGAAAAGAAATTATATACGTAAAAGACATTCTTGAATTAAAAGAAAAGAAAAGAAATTGTTAATTACATTATTAAGTTAGATAGGAAGGAAAAGATAAAAAAAATTATAACTTTACAATTATGCCCTCATAACCAAATGAAAAAGAGAATCAAAATAGAGTAAATTAGTAATATTGTAATAGGCTATAAACTTTCATTTACAATCCGGTCATATTTGGCAGGAAACTTTTGGAGGAAAAAAGACCCAACTTTTCATTCCATTCTTATTCTTTTCTTTTAAAATAAAAAATCAAGAATGAAAAAAGAATTTTTTTTTATCTTTTTTTTCCAAACTTTTAAATAAAAAACTCAAAAATACATTGTTAATTTCAGAAATATTTTACTTAATATTAGGTTGCAAGGAGACATGATGTGGTGGCAAGAATAGAAAATACAAGGTCCTTATTCCGGGTATCTTTTGTAACAATATTATATATTATTCATATTTTTCTTACGGGTAATATTCTTCTCTATCTAGTTTTGGATTTCAGCTCCATAGTTCCTACCGATTATACCAGAAGTTATCGCTATCTTGCTTGAATAAACAGAAAAAATGGACGATTATGTCTTTTGATTATCCACATTTTGATCCTCGAAGCAATAGATGAGGCCTTAGTAACCTCAACTTCCACTATTTGCCAACGATAAGTGGAGTTAGATTCGTCTTAATATTGATATGAACTTTAACTTCCAATGGCGGCAACTCGATAAAATCATCGATGATTATATGCCAAAGAATTCATTCACCAAGAGAATATCTTTAGTGTCTTCTCTTTTTGTTTTGTGTTAAGTATTAACTATTAAAAAGGCCAAGAAAGTTGTTTTTTAGCTTTAAATGTTTTATATGTATGTAATTATGTTGATTCAAAATTCAATTGAAAAACTAGTTAAAATGAGTAAATATGTAATTTTAAAAGTTTTCTTAGTAAATAAGTGTAAAATAGTAATTATATAAACTAATTTTAATTAAATAAAATGAAAATGGGTAAATTTGTAAGTTTATTATATTAAGGTCGGAGAATATGCAATCAAATTTTTAGAATGGGTAAATATGTGATTAAAAAGGTTTAAGGGGGAAATGTGCTATTGAAATTTTTGGGTAAGTAAACTATAAATATGCAATTAATATCTATACTTTCTAATAAAAAGTTATAAGTTTTGTTGCTTGTTACTTCTACATTAAATCTCATCATTTTAACACATTTATAATAGTAAAAATAATATTTACTATTCTTAAAATTTATGCTTCAAAATTTGTTAATTTAATATTTACTTCATATTTTTTTTTCCAAATATTTGATATTTATTATATCTTTTACTTTAAAAATGTTTTAAAGACTATTGTACAATGACTTGGTATTAATAGTGTTTAATATGTTTATTGTTTATTGTATATCGATTATTTATTAAATGTTGTATTTTCACGAACTACCCGTATAGTAGACGGGTCTCAAACTAGTCGAATTTATATAAAGGCAGGAATGTTCGGATGATTTTGGCCATGATTTTACCGCCTATTTGAGATTTCTAATTAATCTTTTCATACTAATAAACAAAAATTATGATTTTTAGTTGTTCTCTCCACATTCAATCCTAGCATAAAGTTTCTTCTTAATCTTCTAATCTCTCTTCTTCTTAATTCATGCTATCCATAGGTCATAGGTGAAAATGGTTTGAGCCATGAGTTACAACATTTTCAATATTTTTCAAAATATTACGTACACATTAATAACCATTTACAACAATTTAATACATAAATATTATTCATGCTAAATGTATAACTTATTTTTATTAAAAAAATCAATATTTTTTAACAGTAAGGGCTCGTAAATTCACTTTCAATTATGAAAAGCTTCTCACTTAGTGTATATAAAGTATTAATTATGCTATTTAATTTAATTTTCAGTTAATGTGATTATTTAATTTTGAATCTTTAATTTAATTTTCTTAACATAATCATTTTAAATCCGAGATGTTTGTTTTTTTGCAAACCGTCAATTCTCGTTTTTTTTTATTTCATAAACAATTACCACATAATCAATTTCAACAAAATAAATAGGATCATATACAAAAACAACATTTTTTGGCAGTTACTTTTATATGATATATGCCAAATCATTTTGTGTACTTCTAATATTTTGGTTTTATTATTGTTGTTAATCCGTTTGAATCCGTTTTTGCTGCTTCTTCGAACTCATAGAATATTAAATCTGTTTCTATGTTTTTCATATGAATGTAAATTTAAGATTCTAAACTTTTTATTATTTGTACTATATATTTTATTTCTTTTTTACCTTTAGTTTTGTATCTTTATTTCAAATAATGGACTTTATGAATTTTTTTCCGATCATTTGATAAATCCCGTGTAATACACGGGTTCAAAAGTTTGTTTGATAATATATTATAAACCTAAATTATAATAGTGAATATGAATGGTCAATCCAAACTATAGACATGGATGGCCAGTCCATTAGTTTTTTTGTTTACATGCATAGATTTTACAATATACTAACTTTTATCAAATGTAGAAGGGTTGCTTGTCATTCACTTTTGCTTAGAGTATCGCTATTTAAAAACACACTAAGTTTCATCACAATAAATTTCTGAAGATTATATAAGAACAACGTAATAATCATTATTCAAATAATTAGTTAATTAATACAAACCAATAATAATTTATTTTAAATAAATAATACTCGCATAAATATCCTGATTGTTAGTTGCTCATAGTGTAACTTTTTTTATCGCATCTTACTAGCAGTGTTGCTGGATATATGTCGTTACTCGAGCATACAAGTCCAACACCTCCCATATCCAACGAATCTTAGCATCATCATTAATCCTTCTACAATCTTTCGCAAGAACAATGAGGATCTACCATGTGATTGTTTTCACTAAACTGACCCACCCATTTTTCCATGGATCCATCACTGGTAATGACATCATGCTTCAATTCTCATTTGCGCCTGTTGCCTGGCTATGACAGTGAATTATTGCCTACACCATCCGCCAATCACTTTTCTCTTTCAAGTTTATTATCTTTCGATAAGTGCATTTGAGAAGTGGAATAAATGTTATCTGGAATGGAAGAGTGATTTATGTATCCTTGAATCTGAATGCATGTATAATAGCATGCATTCATTTTACTCAAAAAGATTGAATATAATAACAAGTTTATAATAATATTTCATATTTGACACACAAATTATTTAAGCAACATCTGTTTAGACCTAAACATTGTGGCACGCTTCCAACCCGACCTGACCTGTCTGTTTTCATTTCTTCTGTAACAAGAAACCAACCTCACATTGGCTTCTTATCATGCCCTGTAAACAGGATTCACAAACTGAAAATGTTAAATCACATATTACTATAGGACCTAAATTATCCCAACATGTTTTAGCTAAACATTTCTAGTTCACTTATGTTACCTCGGGTAGAAATGACTCTGAGAAACTGTGGCAACCGAAATAGAATCACCACCCTCGCAGTTATTTGGTAAGCTTTGTGTAATGTCGTTAAGTTCCATGGTTAATTCGTTAATAAATGGGGGATTAGAAGGGGCAGGTAGTGAGTCCTCTTCTGTTGCTAACATTTTTAGTGCTACTGACATGGATGGTCTTAAAGATGGATCTTCTTGGGTGCACAAAAGTGCTACATGTACCACTTTAATGACATCTTTTTGGAAATTTATGTTGGGATTAATGTGCATCCTTAGATTCGGGTCGAATATTTTCTCCACTGTACCTTGTTTGAAATGCTTCCATGCCTGTCCATTCATAGTGGAAATATTTTTTTATAACCTAAATAAATGCATTTTGATGTAAAAATAGTTTATGTTGTCAACTGATATGTTAAGTTTCGGTAAAAAAAAAAGTTTGTGATTGTAACTTGGAAGTCTTCTAGAAACCAAAAGGAATGTTTATTAGGTAAAATGTATATACTTACGATAGACAGTAAGTTGTCGGTATATTCTATGGTGTTTATTCGGTTGCTTTGCATTCCAGTGAAGACCTCCATAATTAGAATACCAAAGCTATAGATATCTGCCTTTTCGGTTAGTTGACCATGGGCTAGGTATTCCGGAGCCATATACCCACTAGTATAATTAAAATAAAAATAGAGAAAATATTAGTAGACTATATAAGTTAACTTTTTTAATATCGAAAATGACTTGAATGAAGGGATGATCAACCAAGAAGACACTTACAGTGTTCCTGCAATGGCAGTACTGATGTGGCTTTTATCATCTTGAAAAGACCGTGCCAACCCAAAATCAGCTATTTTGGCACGAAACCTATGGTCTAATAAGATATTAGCAGCTTTAATATCTCTATGAACAATCCGTCGTTTCGTATTTTCATGAAGGTAAACAAGGCCTTCTGCTATACCAATAATAATCTTAACTCTCTTCTCCCACCCTATTTCTCTTCCTAGTAATTCATCTGTACATATTTCATAATTGTTACATCTCAAATCATCATATTATTGTATTAATGATTTCAGAGTCACTGGTTGACGGGTCAAGTCCATTTAAATGGTTTGGTTTGATTTGGATCGTCACTAACATGTCAAACAGGTTAAATAACAAAAAGTTGCTTCAAGGAAAACGAGCCAAAAAGTCAAATGGGTTAAAAAGTCATATTCACAAAGTCAACATACATAATCAGCTGCTTCAAAATTATTAACAAATATACGAGTCATTGTAGTTAAGGAAGAGTTATAATGAAAATCCACTTTGAGTTATAAAAATTCTGAAAACTAATTTTCCACCATATGTTTTAAATCAAAAAGTTGGTTTGTGTGTTTGTGAATAAAAGGGAATACAAATATGTAACACAAATGTAACAATTAGCAACATATACATTTTTTTTCAAAATTTCTAGATTTTATATTAAATATAATAGCATATACTACATATGTTTAAAAAATGATTGTTACATCTGGTTTCACAACTCGAGTGAGTTTTCATTCTATACCTTCCACACACATACATACATACATACATACATACATACATATATATATATATATATATATATAATTAAACTATTTATTAAAAAAGGAAAAAAAAAGTATTGAATAAATAACCCAAATAGACCAAATTACAACTAAAAAAATCGAAATCGTATTAACAATTTTTAGTACGTACCAAAAATGAAGTAGTCAAGGCTTCTGTTGGGCAGATATTCATATATAAGAATAGTTTCGGGTCCTGAACAACTACATCCTAATAACCTAATCAGATTTGGATGTTCAACACTGCTAACTAGTTTAACTTCATTATAGAAATCTGTTGTTTTGAATTTGTAGCTGATGAAAAGCCTCTTCACAGCTATTTCTCGTCCATCTGTAAGAACCCCCTGAAATAAATTTCGTTGTTCACGTTAATAATTTCCACCAGTTTAGTTATAAATTGGTTGGTTTAGTTTTATATTATCTCTCATGTAATTGTAAAACCACAAAAATTAGCCTGCGGAATATGGGCAAACATTTACATGTTGATAGTTCACTCTAGCATAACAGTTTCAAACTTTCAATGCCCTAAAGTTGATAAAAAATAAATAAATTATTACGTACAAAAACTAATATAGTTTTTTCATAAGCATATTTGAGCCTAAAATCAATCAAACCTTGTACACTGTCCCGAATCCTCCTTGTCCAATCTTATTAGAGTCGTCCCAGTGTACTGTAGCTTTTTCAACAGTCGAGTATTTGAAGTACAAGCCACTGTCATTAAGAATCTTTACTAGTTTGCGAGTATCGTAAGAACCTAGAAATTATAAGCAGTCCGTTTCATGGATAATGACGAACATTTTTTTTGTCCAAATTAAATGTTTACCTTTTCTTTTGTGTTGTATATATCTACGTTTCTTTATATATACAATAATCATCAAAGCAACCATGATAACCACCGCAGTACTAACAACCGAAACGATGATTGTTATTTTCCTCCCTGCCAATACCAACATCATTATCGCGTTAACAATCTTTTCTAGCCGGTTTTATGTTATTATGCTATTTCTTATCATCCTAACAAGAGGTTGTTTGGAATTTAGTGAAATTCTAGGATAAACTGCTAACTACAGTTTTGAGGAGCAACAAGCAAAACCAACTGGTTGAGTGAGTCAGAAAGTTTTACAAGTTTCACGTTAATGGTACCATTTTTTTCAGTTTCCATCAACAATAAGAAGATTCATTAATAACCAAAATTCTTTTAATTTTATATATATGACACTGAGAATTAAATTTTCAATAAAAAGAGTGTTCTCAGGTACGTTTTTGCACGTACATTTTTTTATTAAGTTTATTTAAAAAAATCATTTTGTGATATAAATAAAATCATTTATGTACACATACTATTGATACAAACATAAATGTAATATATTTTTTCAAATAAGTTATGTAATTATTTGCTTTACTTGTAATTATATAATTTAAATCATCCCGTGTGTGACACGGGCTCTAAAACTAGTTAACATATACTTTTAAAAAAACAATTGCGCCTATAACACGTAAAAAATAAAGTTTTTTTTTGGCATAGTGCTTTACATCTTTTTAGGCGTGATGTTACACGTTGACACCATGCCAACAAAATTAAAACCTCATTTTTAACTTTTTTTTAGGTAAAACTGACTTTAAGTCTAGCTTCACCATAAAGGCGGTATTCATTGGAACTAATAGCCGCTAAATAATTAGTTTAAAATTCAAATTGTTATCTAGTCAAATATGGTTACATCTTGTATTTTAGTTAGGAGATAATTTCTCCTTAATTCATGCATTATAAAAGTGTATATATCATTTGTTTGTGAATAGAAAATATCAAATCATTTACTCTCACATGGTATCAGAGCCAACCTTCCTAAAAACCTCTCTCACCCTTCCCTTGCTCTCGTCTATCTTCTCCTTCATTTCCATAGCTGCCTCCACTGATCTCCAAAATATACCTCTCTACTCTCTTTGTCATCTTATCAACATTAACCTCACATCTACCAAGTATATTAATTGGAAGAACCAAGTCCATCCCGTTCTCTCGTATCTAAACCTTCTCGGTCATATAGATGGCACTGCCATAGCTCCTCCAGAAACCATCACCTCAGATGGCAAAACTAGCATCAACCCGGAGTTTCTTTCATGGAAGGAAGCCGATCAACGGCTCGTCCTTCTTCTCCACTTCACCCTCACGGAGGAGGCTATGGCCGAGACTATTGGTCACACATCCGCACACCAAGTGTGGAAGGCTCTTGAAAACGCCTACAACCATCATTGAGTTGAACGCATGCACACTCTTAGAGACTCTCTAAGCAAGCTTCAAAAAGGAACATCCTCCGTATCCGAATATGGCAAAAAATTCAAGGCACCAAGTGACCATCTCACCGCAATCGGGTATCCCGTCACTGAAGCAGACAAACAACATTGGTTTCTATGTGGTCTTGGTGCTTCGTTTGAAAACTTCTCCACGGTCCAAAGAACCGTTCGCCCGGCTCCTCCATTTCCTGATCTGCTCGCATCTGCAGAAAATCATGAGATCTTCCTTCAAACGTTACATGACAATCACACTCCTCAAGCCGCTTTTTCGGCTCAAAATCATCACTCGCACACTAACTCCAGGCCATCACGTGGACGTTTCCGAGGTAATTTGTCAAACCGCGGACGGTTCACATCAAATAAACAACGAATAATCCGCTGCCAACTCTGCAAAAAAGAAGGACATGATGCTCCCACCTGTCCCAATCTCGCTAGTTATGTCCAACGAGTTGCTCCGCTTGATGCACATATTGCGCAAGCATTTCAAGCTCAATGTGGTGTTAATCCCGCGGCACCGGACTGGATAGCCGACACCGGAGCAACCACTCATATGCTCCGTTCCACACACGGCTTAGATGAATCTCACCCGGATTCCGGTAATACTCGTGTCACTTTCGGAAATGGTCAGTCTTTGCCTGTTTCCCGTATTGGAACAGCGAAACTTAACAATTCCATTCCTTTACAAAATGTGCTTGTAGTCCCTAATATTACAAAAGATCTACTGTCTATAAGTAGATTAACAAATGATTCAGCCGTTGATGTATTGTTTTCTAACAGTTTCTTTCATATCCAGGACCGAAAAACAGCGAAGGTCCTTGCTAGAGGAACCTGTGAAAACGGTTTCTATGTCCTTTCGCAAAGTCACAAGTCGTTGATTGCTGCTCTTTCCGCTTCGCATCTTCGTGCATCCTTTGATAAATGGCATAGTCGTCTGGACATGTCTCATTTGACACACTATTTCTGCTTTGAATAAGTTTGGACATGTTTTTCTTACATCTTTATTACCTAAACCGGGTTTATGTTCATCTTGTCAATTATCCAAAGCACATCGTTTACCATTTATTGAAAATTCTAGGCGATCATTGCATGTTTTAGACTTAATTCATTGTGATCTTTGGGGTCACGCACCTATCATGTCCACCGATGGGTATTTATATTATGTGATATTTGTTGATGATTTCTCTAGATGCACATGGTTTAACCCATTGAAAGCTAAATCTAACTTTTTCAATACACTAGTTGTTTTTTTAAACTTTGTTCAAAATCAATTTTCAACCACCATCAAAGTATTTCAAAGTGATGGTGGAACAGAGTTTACAAACAACCGGGTTCAACAAATTTTTCAACAGCATGGCATTCAACATCGGCTTTCTTGTCCCCACACTCCCCAACAAAATGGGCGAGCCGAACGAAAACACCGTCATATTACTGAACGGGGTTAGCCATGATGTTTAATTCTCATGCACCGACCAACTTATGGGTTGATGCTTTCACCTCCGCCACGTACATCATCAACCGTTTACCGACACCTATTCTTGACAACAAATCCCCTTTTGAGGTTCTCTTTAATCATCCACCATCATATGCTAATTTTCAAGTATTCAGGTGTCGTGTTTTTCCATACCTTAGGGATTACACAAAACACAAGCTTCTACCCCGAAGGGCATCATGCATATTTATTGGGTATAGTCCAAAGTACAAAGGTTATCGGTGTCTAGACCCTACCACATCATGAGTTTACACTACTCGTCATGCTAAATTTGATGAGGACACTTTCCCTTTTACAGGTATTGTTCCTTCAATTAATGAACCCAAACTCGTTTTCTCAAATTTTGATGACACCTTACCATCACTAACACCATCCACCACCTTACCAAAAGTTTCCCCTACCCATTCACCATCTTCTACTCCCTTTCTAATTTACCCAGATTACTCCCATAATATGGCCCCACCCCAAACTCACACAGACCACACCTTTAATATTTTATCTCCAACCCACATCTCTCCAAACAATTACAAACACCACCTATCTCACCAACCCAACAAACCAATACCATCTCACAAACATCACCCTCGGCCCATACTCCTTCACCATCACATTCCACTCAAGCCAACACCTCTCCTATCCCAACCAACACTATCTCGTCCGAATCCACTTCCTCATCACAATCATCCTCCACCAACACTCTCCCGTCCCAAACTCATGCGCCATCCCACCCGATGACTACGAGACCCAAATCAGGCATTTTTAAACCAAAACACTTTGCCGATCTAACGGGCTTTTACTCAAACCAACTTCATCATGCTCTACTTGCTCGTCACATTCGAAAAGGCTACAAAACAGCTGCAAAAAATACCAAATGGGTCGATGCTATGAATGATGAATTAAATGCTCTTCGAACCAACAACACTTAGGAGCTTGTAAAGCGAGCTACCCACTCGAATGTGGTTGGTTCAAAATGGATATACCGGATAAAATACAAAGCCGATGGATCTCTTGATCGCTATAAAGCTCGTTTAGTCGCTCAAGGATTCACACAAATTCCGGGTCTCGATTTCAGTCACACTTTCAGTCTAGTGGTCAAATCTTCTACCATTCGGGTAGTACTTAGCCTTGCCACTATCTTCAATTGGAAACTTCGTCAACTCGATGTCAACAATGCTTTTCTCAACGGACACTTGACTGAAACCGTTTACATGGAATAACCACCGGGTTTTATCAACCAAAAATTCCCGAATTATGTTTGCAAACTCAATAGGGCTTTATATGGCTTAAAACAAGCTCCACGAGCTTGGTTTCAACGTCTAAGTGCCTTTCTCCTCACACTCGGGTTCCATTGCAGTCAAGCCGATCCTTCGCTGTTTGTCTACAAAAAGAACGCGACTCTAAATATCTAATTTATCTTCTTGTATATGTAGACGATGTCATTCTCACCAGAAATGATGAACAAATAATTAATTCCTTCACCGCTCGTCTACATACAGAATTTAAATTAAAGGATCTTGGTTCATTGAGTTACTTTCTTGGTCTTGAAGTAGCTCACACTTCATCCGGTATAGCCAAGCCAAATATGCTTATGACATACTCACTCGAGCTGGCCTTCTTGATTCTAAACCCGTAGCGACACCACTCACTACCACCGATACCTTTACCTCTAGCGGCACTCCGTTTCATGACCCAACATTCTATTGATCGCTAGTCGGTGCTCTCCAATACCTCACCATCACCAGACCGAACCTCTCCTATGCCATAAATCAAGCCAGTCAATACCTTCAAAACCCAACCAACTCACATTTTCAGCTTGTCAAACGCATCTTACGTTACGTCAAAGGAACCTTATCCTACGGTCTCTCGTTTGATCGTCCTACCAAAACAACACTGGTCGGTTACTCTGAGCAGATTGGGCTCGTTGTATTGAAACGAGACGTTCCACATATGATTACTCTATTTATCTAGGTGGCAACTTAGTGTCATGGAGTGCTAAGAAGCAACCTACAATGTCTCGCTCGAGTTGCGAGTTGGAATATCGAGCTATGGCAAATATAGTTGCGGAAATCATATGGTTAACTCACTTGCTACGGGAACTACATGCCCTACCACAGGATCGACCGACTCTTTTATGTTACAACAAAAGTGCATTATTTTTAAGTCAAAACCCAGTATCACATAAACGAGCAAAGCACATTGACATTGATTTGTTCGTGAATTAGTGTCTTCCGGTCGCCTCTACACTAAATTCATTCCCACCAAGCTCCAGGTGGTTGATATCTTCACTAAAAGTTTACCAAGACCGCTGTTTGAACCCTTCCGCACAATGCTTCGCATCGGACCCCCACCTGTTCGCTTGAAGGGAGGTAATAGTCGCTAAAATAATTAGTTTAAAATTCGAATTGTTATCTAGTCAAATATGGTTACATCTTGTATTTTAGTTAGGAGATAATTTCTCCTTAATTCATGCATTGTAAACGTGTATATATCATTTGTTTGTGAATAGAAAATATCAAGTCATTTACTCTCATAAGAACCCTCTCGCATATATAGGGAATATATTAGATAAAAATCACTAAGATACATGCATAAACGTTATGAGTTAAATAGTTCCAAGTTACAAACCGTACACAACCAGCTAACAATTAAAACCTAACTGAGAGCCAAACCTAGGGATGTGCAAGGAACCAAAAAAACCGATCCAAAAACGTACATAAAAAAACTGAAAAATCCAAACCAAAAAAACCAAACCGAAACAAAAACCGACGGTTTGGTTTTAGGTTTTTGTAAAAACCAAACTAGCGATTCGGTTTTGGTTTTGCATGAAATAAAAAATTGAAAAAACAAACCGAACCGAATTTATTGATTTTTATTTTTTTATTTTAAATAACTATAAGAATTTACTAAATTTGTAGCTCGAATAATTTTGGCCAAAATGTATAATAGTCTATTAGTTAACAATCAACAAAATTATTTATACCTAAATTCATTATTTTCAGTTAACTTAAAAAATCCCTATAAGTAGTTCAAATCATTTTATCGATATGAGTGCTTTATATTGATAAAATATTTATTTTGAAACCATCTCTATATTAACATAGTGGTAGAAAGAATACCATGCTATTTATTTTAAAGCTCAAATAGCAAAAACCAAAAAAACCGAACCATTTGGATCTCAACCATGTTTGTTATTTTATTATGATATTAATCAAGGTTTTTGCATAAGCTTATTTTATGTGGTTTGGTTTAGCTAGTATAAGTAGGGTTACCTTTATTGCTTGATCTTCTTTTGACCGATAGAGTATTGAGAAAATTGGTATCCGAATACCTCATGAAACACCCCGTGTTCAACACGCGAGCCTCAGACCACGGTAAACATTTTGTTATCGACGACGACGCATTCTCCAAACACGCCCTACAAGAACTCGGGCTCAAAGTGTTCCAACATTCCGCCAACACATAAACCGAGTCATTACTACCCGATATCACAACGTCTTCCCTAGCAAAATAATCACTATTGCTTAATGCACTCGATACAGCATTGGCCACCGCTCTACTCGTTGACTCTTGAAACACCACATCCTTTTTTGTTGTATTCCCACAAACCGTAGTATCTTTCGGGCTTGTATACTCCTCGAAGAAGTTATAATATTGGAGACGAAAAAAGCAACCGTCAAGATAACACTTCCCTCCGTTAGGGTAACAACCGGGAACAGTAGTACGCAATTGGGCATAGCATAAGATGCAATCTTCTGAAGAGAGATCAGCGTAGCATTCGGCTAGAGCATAGATTATGTTAGAGCCAGTACCCACCACTGTTGTCACCTTACGTGAAGTTTGAATTTGGGTTGTAATTATATCCATAGTATGAACAAAATTCTGGAGGAATATCGCTTGATCGGCTCCTAAGGTGTCATCACACTGCAATTTGATTACTTCGGGTCGAGCATCACCATTTGATTTAGATACTGATCAAAGCAATGATGAAAATTATAGTTGTATGTGTTGATTTCTTCATCTTCTAATATACAAGAAGACTTAGCCGAGAAAACTGAAATAATACAAAACCAATTTTGAGCAGAGAACTATAAAAACTGTTTAATATATATAGTGTTATGGAGATGTAATTGAATAGGAAAAAAGAGTAGGGTGAATAGTTAGATAACTGTTTTATGTATCATAGTTAAAGAAAACGATACATATGTTATACAGTTCTCTATTTAGAATTGTACTGTATTGAATTGAATGGCTTTTTATAGTGACAAATATCTATTAAATATGATCATGAACAAAACACGACTCTATGCTAATCTTGCAATTTGCATTGTTTGACTTTACTAATAATTGGATTATTAATATTTGTGTGAGTTGGATAACAATAATTGTACCAGGAAAACATGGGAATAATATTTGCTAACATGTCCCCGATTGATTGATAACATATTATGCAAGATACTTTTTTTTTTTTTTTTTCCCTGAACAGCTGTATTTTGTAAACCAACCACAAAACAAGATCTAGCAAGGATTTAGAAAATTACAAAACACTGACTATTCTTAAAAAAATGTTGAAATGTATGGATATTTCAATTCAATAACAAATATTATTGAAATTATGAATGAGCTAGGTTGTTATTTCTATTTTTGTTTTGATGTTAATAATAATATTATTCTAATATGGAGTAACTTTGTTTGTTTTGTATAATGGATTGGGCCGAAATCAGTCTGGGCTAAATATAAGTTGGTGATGGGTTGAAAACTGGTGTTGCGCTTGTGGGTTGGACTTAGACTCGTCACGGGTTTATTAAAAGTATATTAACTATGAAGGGATCTAGTACAAAATCAGGCCCATCTCCAAGAGTTATTAAAAAAAATTAGGTATTAGCCGATAATAAAGTCAACCCACTGATGCATTCCTCCTATAACTAAATAATAAAGTGAATGCATGCCACCCAACCAAAACCACAAGATCCAACCATCTACCACCTCACGCCCCTATGTTTTCCGACAAACCCATGCACCCCTCTACCAAAGCATGACCGACAAGAAGACGAGGATATGTGGGAGTGGCTGGGATTTTTTGGGTAGAAGTGAAATGGTTGTTTTGACCAAACCACTTGGACTAAAACTACGATTTACTCAAAACAAAACAAAACAAAACAAAATTTCTATAACGCAAAACCTATTCACCAAGTTGGCGGATAGATGTTGATGAAGCAAATCACAACTTATATATTTGTAATTTATGTCAAAGTAATCAACTCTAAACCGTTCACGCTTGAATCAATGCAACTTAGACATACTTTACCAGTGTCACGTTTATCTATATAGATCAAACGTATTGGCACAGTAAGTCGGTAAACGGTATGTAAGTTGGTTGATGGATTGAACTTATAATTACAATCCTAATATGTTATATAACTCATAATAACTATACACATAACAAAAATCCAATTAATTAATATAGCATAGCTCATACCTTTCGCCTACATTTGAATCATTAGATCTAGCTCCAAGTGATGAATATATAGAATGTCTCATTAGTCATAGGTAAAATGGGTGGAATCGATAGACTTATATAGAACTTCATTTATTACTTTTTTTAAGTTAGTTAAATTAAAAAATAAATAGACTTTATTTATCAATTAAGTAGGAAGTTTGAAGTAGTCACTTACACTTGATCATTTTAGTTCAACTGTTAACTTATGCAGTATAATTATCTTTGTGGCGTTTAACTCAAACCCGCCGCCGACTCATTTGTTCGATCAGGACAGCAATGGCTTCTGGCGTGTTTTCAAAACATTTATCAAAAATTTACAGACTACAAAGTTGGATTCCAAAGGCTCAAATGCATTCTGAAAATAGGCTCTAAGTTTGTATGTGATGGTAACGTTCAACATGATAACGTAAGTGACTATAATAATCTTTGTTTTCAGATGTTATCTGGACCAGACCTTTTGTTTTGACTTTTGGTCTATCTAAACAAGTTTACTAATCTAGAAACAAATTACCTTAAATAACATCTTATTGTTTTCATCAATTATTTTAAGGGTAAAAATAAATATATGTTAGTTTTCATTTTAGAAAATGTGTTCATATATTATGGGATTATCATTTTTATTATTTATATTTATCAATAACTTGTATTGATGTTTCGGTTCTCATGTATCTGTTGGTGACACTGCGTGCAAACGGGACTAATCTCAGATAAATTTTAATGGATGGGTGAGACTCAAGACGACGATTATGTTGAATACGTTAATCTTGAATTAAGGAGATAAAGCTCAAACATATTATAAATTATTTATTGATTGAGTCTTCTATATATAAATTGGTGATAATTGTTAGTTTAAATTAATAAGGTTTATCTAGGAGTTTCTTTATTTATTTAATTGAGTTTGAGTTGGGTTAGGACTACTAGTTAGTATGAGTATATAGTATAAAGAAATAGATGGTTAAGGCTATTGTAATTTGTGTGCTTCCACTGATTAATAATAAAAGATTCGGATGAGTTTGTTCAATATCTGTTTGTGCGATCGGTGATCAAGGGCCTGATTTTCTAACATAAGTGTCTTCCCATCCAAGAATTACGACCACCCTTCTTCTAATATTTACATCCAACTTTAATAACGAATTTCGTAATCTTAAATTAAATTGAAATTTTTAACAATAACCTTTAATAGTTACATCCACATATTTATATACATTCAAAAACGGATATGGGACAGTGAGCTAGAATCATCACCATCAAAGTTATTGAGTAACTTTTGTGTGATGTTATTAAGTTCCATGGCTCCTTCGTCTATAAAAGGGGGATTAGAGGGTGCAAGTAAAGGTTCATCATTTACTGCTAGCATGCTGACATCGATGGTCTTAAAGATGGAGCTTCTTGGATGCAAAGTAGAGCCACGTGTACCGCTTTTATGGCCTCCTTTTGGAACTTTATGTTGGGATGAATATGCATCATTAGGTTTGGCAAATATTTCCTCTACTCTGCCTTGCCTGAAATGCTTCCACGCCTATTTATTCATAAACAACACACGGGAATTTATTTAATATATTAAAACGGATTGGTCGGGTCGATTCATGTTATCTTTAACTACTCTTCTTATAAATAATATATAATTCAAACCAATCCATTTATAAATAAACATATCAAAATCGAAGGGAGTGTATTAATGAACCGAACAAATGTGAATCGAGGTGTGTTCGTGTCCGTTCTATTGACTTAACCAAGCAAACGAATGGATACAAACACTTAAAGGAACGTGTTCGTGTTTGCTTATGTTCATTGCTTAACATTCAAATGTACATAAACGAGTGTAAGTGAATGAATATAAATAAAGAAAATTAAAGCGTTGATTCACTTGTTTCTCGAATACCAAGGTTTAGTTTCTAAAGTTTGATTGGGTTGAAGCACGGTATTCCAATTAGTGTTGCTAATAACTAATTAATAAACTTAAATGAGTATGTAAATGAATGACAGTAGATGAGCAAAAATAAACGAATCTGCACAAATGTAGATAAACAAACATGGCAGGCGTTCATATTCATTCGTTTAGTTAAATGAACAAAAAACTCTGTTCATGTTAAAAATCTGTGAGCCATTTATGGTGTGAAGTGAAGTTTCAATACTTACCGTAGACACTAAGCTGTCAGTACATTCAGTAGTTTTACTTATATTGTTTGCTTGTCCAGTAACCACCTCCAAAAGTAACACGCCAAAGCTATACACATCTGACTTTTCAGTTAAATGACCATGGACTAGATACTCTGGAGCCATATATCCACTAATTATGTTGAAAATAGAAAATAAAAAAGTTAACTTGCTAATTTAATTTTTTTTTTCTAAAGATGAAATCACAGTACTTACAGTGTTCCTGCAATCGCGGTGCTGATGTGGCTTTTATCATCTTGGAAAGACCTAGCCAACCCAAAATCAGCTATTTTGGGACAAAACCTCAAGTCTAATAAGATATTGGAAGCTTTAATATCCCTATGAATAATCCGGTTTTTTGTATTTTCATGAAGGTAAACCAGACCTTCTGCTATACCAATTATAATCTTAAATCTCTTCTCCCAGCTTAATTCCCTGCCCTTAGTTTCATCTGTAACAAGTAACAGTGACAATAAAAACCAAATAACCGAACCATAGCTGAAAGGCTTGAACCGATTGGTTCGCTTATGGTAATGTGTCTATATAACCAAATTACAAGTTATATAACCAACATTTACATATTTTTTTTTTCATAAATAAGACACTGTGCGTCAAAACAATTTTGAGTAGCATGTTAGTTGTTGTTCATGCATCCTTATATTTAACCAAAATTATAATTGGCATGATTATTGCTTTAATCCACCAATGTCCAATGCTGGCAACTAACATACCAAACCATATTTTCCAATAATCGAATAACCAAACCGTTTATCACTAAAGCCAATCGGTTACAAAAATCTAAAAACTGAAACATCGGTTATAGGTGGTTTAGCCCATAACCTACCCGACCCATGGTCACCCTTAGTAACAAGTTCACATTTTCATATCAGATTACTAGTTTCATATAAGAGTTCTTGAAATTACCAAAAATGAAGAGGTCGAGACTCATGTTAGGTACATATTCATATATTAGAATACTCTCGGGCCCTGAACAGCTGCATCCTAACAGCCTAACCAGATTCTTGTGGTCAACACTGCTAATTATGTTCACTTCATTGTAGAAATCTGCTGCTCTGAATCTGTTGTTGAGGAAAAGCCTTTTCACAGCTATTTCTCGTCCATCTGAAAGAACCCCTGAGACCAATTTTGTTGTTAAAACTTTATTCTTAAGAGATAAAATCATGAAATAATTCACATGTTTCAGTATTATTCCAACAAAGTCACTTGTACTTCTTGAGTTTTTCTAACATCCAAATAGACTTAAGTTTCATTGTCGGTTCAATCTGATGAAATTATTTATAAATGTTTTAAGCTTTTTAAGAGCCAAAATCAAGCTCAAATTTCATCTCGTTGAGAATAAACGAGATCCTGAGCCCAAGCTAAAGCTGGCTCGGCTCGCTTGTTAAGCAACCCTAACTCATGTGGTTGTATTATGCAATGTAGTACCTTGTACACAGTCCCATATCCTCCTTGTCCCAGTTTATTGATTTCATCCCAATTTCCTGTAGCTTTTTCAATAGTGGAATATTTGAAGTTCAAGCTTACGTCATTAAGAGTCTTTACCATTTCCTCAGCATCATAAGAACCTGAAAATTTTAATCCAATCGTTAGTTTGTTCGTTTCGCGCGTTATAATACAAGATGGATATTATTATACCATTTCTCCTGCGCTGTATGTATCTGCGTTTCGTGATGTATAAAACCATCACCAAAGCAACCGCAAGAACCACCACAGAACTAAAAACAGAAACTACAATAGCTATTATCCTGCCTGCAAATAATTCATCAGACATTTAGTAAGCTTTTTTTCTTGCTACCTGTAATGGTTTCATTTGAGTTATATTTTATCTTTGACTGGTCAAAAGAAGGAAAAGTTTGCTCCATGTCAAATGGGTCAAAATACACCAAATGTATCTTTTTATGTTAAAACCACAAAAATCATTTTTTTGGTTAACTATATAGGCCATTACTGAAATAATATAATTACACACTATTTCTTTTTTATCACCTCTAATTCTGGAGTTTGATTCAATATAACCATCATTACCTCTATTGCTATTGCTCGATCTGCTTGTGGCTGGTATGGGATTAAGAAAATTTGTATCCGAATATCTCATAAAACACCCAGTATTCAACACGCGACCCTCAGACCACGGTAAACACTTCGCTATCAACATTGATGCATTCTCCAAACACGCTCTACAAGAGCTCGGGCTCAAAGTCTCCCAACATTCCGCTAACACATAAACCGAGTCATTACTACCCAACACCAACATTTCTTCCCTAGCAAAATAATCACTATTTCTTAATGCACCCGTGACAGCATTGGCCACCGCCTGACTCGTTGACTCTTGAAACAACACACTCTTTTGTGTTGTATTCGCACAAACCGTTGTATCATTCGGGCTTGTATACTCCTCAAAAAAGTTATAATTTTCTAGTCGCATAAAACACCCGTCAAGATAAACACGCCCCCCACCAGGGTAGCAATTGGGAGAATAAGTACGTAGCTGGGAATAGCATATGATGCAATCTTGTGAAGAGAGATCCTGGAAGCATTGGGTGAGCAGATAGACCTTGTTGGGCCCACTACCTAATGTTACCGTTGAGATATGTCTAGTCCGAATTTCGTTGCTAGTTATTGTCGTGGCACGGACAAAGTTTTCGATGAATTGGGTACGGTTTTCAGAAAATGCCCCATCACAGGTGTATTTGATGACTTGTGTTCTTGCATCTCCATTGGATTGAGATACTAGTAGTGAGATTATGATCAAACTGATGAAAAACAAAGTTGTATGTGTTGATATCTTCATCTTCTAGTCCATAAGACACTTGTGTTAGTATGTAGTTGTAGCTGAAAAATGATAAATGAGATACAGAACACATAAACCTATAATATATTATATAATAATGCATGAAACAATGTCATCTTAAAATGTAAGAGCTATCATGCTTAGGCTGAGGGGTGTGGGGGGGGCGCGAGAGGGGGCGCGAGTGGGGGCGCCAGCCAATAATATTGTGACGTGTGGCAGAGAGAGAAACTTGATAAGATGGGTGTTGGTAGTGGTGCTCGCGCCTCGGGACATGGTGTGGAGGGGCGCGAGAGGGGGCGCGAGCGGTTTTTTTTTTATTTTTTTATAAATGTAGTAAAAAAACGTATTATTAAAAAAACTCAAAAATTATTTAAAAAACACACATTTTTTGAAAATTCATAATAAAAAAAAACATACTAAAAATTAAACAAAGCGTCCGACGAGATGCAACCCTTTTCGACATCTGTAAATACTCATCCAAAGCGTCCGACGAGATGCAACCCTTTTCGACATCTGTAAATACTCATCCAAAGCATCCTCCCTTTGTTGGAAAAAGGGATACCGTGCCTCTAAATCACTCGCTATACGCGTGAACAATTGCCTGCTCATTCGAAAACGAGTTCGAAAATCCGACTCCGCGTATACCGGTTGAGGGCTAAAATAATGCCTCATCAAAGTATCGTTAGCACCCGATCGATCACGATCACGAGGTGGTGCTCTAACCCTCGGGAGTCAGGGTTGATGGGCTTGATTTTGCAAGAGATTGACCACGGTTGCGGTCAAAACTCCCCCTACATGAAGAAGCAAATCATCCTCTTCGGAGGAGTCGGAATCAGACGAGTACGACGACATTATTTTTAAAAAAAAATGGGACGATGGGTTGTTTGGAGATTGAAGTTGTGTTTGATATGGTAAAAATGGGTTGATTTAGGGGTATTATATAGGATTTTGTAAAGGTTTTTTTAAAAAGTTTGAAAGAAATGGGTAATATATAGGAAGTGTTGTATAAAGAAATGGGTAAGTTTGGGTTTTTTTGAAGTTGTGTTAGTGTTGTATAAAATGGGTAATATATAGGAGTAGAAAAATTTTTTTTTTAAAAAATTAAAGAGCCAACGGCTCATTTAAAGGTATCCAACGGCTCTTTTCACCATTCCCCAAGCCCTAAACGCCACACAGGTCCCGCGAACCCCCTTGCGCCTGCCTCTTTTTCCGCGCTCGCGCCCCTCTCGCGCCCCTCTCGCGCCTCGGTGGTGTGGTGCTCGCGCCCCGGGGCGCGAGCGGCTGGCCTCTTGCGCCCTTTCTAGCGCTCCACACCCCTCAGCCTTAATGTGCAACTATTAGTTAATAGAGTAACGGGACAAAATAGTCTTTTATGCGTCACTTCATTTTTTTAGTGATTTAAAAAATACTTACACTTTTATCCCTCATGTTTACTCAAATATATCTTTTTTAATGTCATTGTTAAACTAATCTCTCCACCCCCTTCCCCCCCCCCCCCCCCCCCCAAAAAAAAAAAAAAAAAAAAAAAAAAAACCACCACCACACACACATACACAATAACTTTTTTCATGCATAACTACTAGCATTTTTATTCTCTTGTATTTAACTATTTAAGTATAGTATTCTTACAGTTTCATTTAACTTAAAATAAATTAACATGCTACGTTTACCCCATCTAGAAATTATGAGTAATAATAAAATGTTGAGGCGTTCGGTGAGTTGGTGGAGAGCCATAGTCAAATAAAGAAACTTAACACCCTAAACTTCGACTTTTCTATCCAATTTCAAAGTTGTGGGCCGGTGAGATGCAATTAGAAAAAAAATTAAAATTAATCTATAGCTGGCCATAGGTAAGAATGCTTGCCAATTTGAGCACGTCTAACAGACAAAAACGTATATGTGTAAGTGGGTGAGTATACATCGGTTCGGTTCAATTATTCCACCTCACTAAAACCGAAATCGGTTTGATTATTCGGTTAAACTTTGGCTAATACTTTTGCTTAAAATATACATAAAATTTTTAGGTATAAATGTTTGAAATATATGAGATTATCAAATGGTTGTTCGGTTTGGTTAATTTCAGTTAACTGAGGTAAAAAAACGAAAACCAATTTTCAGTTAATTTCTGTTTGGTTTCGTTTAACGTTCGGTTATCACTCCCTATTAACACTAAAAGTATATTGTAGAAATGAAAAAAAGATGACGAGCTTGGAAAATGAAGCATCAAAATAGAAGACGTTAATAAATAATAAGCTTTTATTGCTATTATAACTTATAAGTTATTTATAGCGAATTTAGCATGGCATATAATAGAGACGTTTGAATAAGAATAATTAAGGGTATAAACGAGCCAAGTTGAGCGAGCCTGGCCTCGGCTCGAGCTAACCTAGTTTTAGCTCAAGGCTAACTCATAAGTTGTTACATATAGCTCGCCTCATTTATTATCTATTAATTAATTAATATACGTTTTTAATTAATTTTATTTATTTTGATAAAAAATTTTAAATGAGCTTAAGCTTGGCTGTATAGTGTAAAATTAATACATAATAAATATTCAAAAGAGATAAAACTTAAAAATACAATAGAAGACTCGACTCGACAAGTCTAAATAAACTTCTCATACAAAATTCGACCTCAAACACAGTAACTAAACAGACTATATATGAGGCTTGGGCTCTTAAAAAGCTAGGCTTGTTTCAAGCTATTTATCGATCCGAGCTCAAGCGTTTGCACACAGGAATCGTGTGAATTGTCAAATAATTTACAAGCAGACAGTTATCTCTATTGAAAACGATTCATGACTCGCAATAATAACTGCCAAATAGTTAACGATCATCAATGAAAACACCAGAATCTAACGCCATAATAACTGTATTCCCGCCAAAAAGCAATAATAAAACTAAATTGATAACTTTAGATCGGATTACATACCTTTTGGCTACATTTGTTGAAAATTGAAATATTTTAGAGAGAAAAAGAATTCACGTTTCTTCTTTCAATTGGCCACAGGCTGCGGTTTTGAACAGAAACAGAGTATATGAAGAAAGCTTATATTTATATGTGTACGGAATTTATGGATTGACTCAATAGTCGACAATTTCTATTTGAGCATTAAAATGATCGCTTTTTAAACTGTTGGGACTAATAAATAACAACTGACATTTAATGGATCTATCTAAGTATCTCACATATTTTTGTTTTTAAACCAATCGCATCTAAACACACGTATACACTTAAACGGTCGCTCATTGATCTATTCCGTCGGGGGTTCATATCTATTCTGTCGGGCTTGACGGAATAATATTACATACGAAAATTTTAGTTATATTAATAACTTTTAAAAGATAAGATTAAGTTAACGTTAGTTATAAAAATATTATTATTTTATTTAAAAATGAAGGAGAGTGGTGAGTTGGTAATCATTTTCATTGTATTACAAAAGATAGTAGAGTGGTGTAGGGTATGATGTAACGCTAGCATAACATTTTAAACTGAAATGCAAAATGGTATCCACACATCTGATGATCTTAATCTTATAAGCATAAAAGCATTATCATCTTAGAAGAATTGGTCAACTATTGACTAATGAATATCTGGATGTGGCCCACTGCCCCACTTGAATCTGTGGTTAGGCTAATTACATCGAAAGATCACAGCTTGCGTGATTGACCGTCGAAGACTTGACGGTCAATAATTTGTGGGACTAGTATGGTTTGGTGTGTCTGTTTGGTATTGAATTTGCACCAAGGATTTTATAATTAAATTTATCAAACAAATTTTAAATATTATATATATTTATTTTTTTAACGATGTATTCCTAACCTTACTCACTTCTAAATTAAAACAAATTATTCATAGTCCACCACTCACCCAGTGATGAAACTTGGACGAAAATTCTGGTCGGCCTCAAATTTTTGGCTAAAAATGGCCTCTGGGTGGGGAGGGGTGGGGTGCTTAAATTTTGGATGAAAACGGGTAAATTTACACTGCGTATAAAATTTTTCGGACGAAAACTGACACAACTGCACAAGAGGGGGGGGGGGGGGTTTGACTCACCTAAAAGACTTGCACCTTTTCTGTGTTGACTAGACCCACAATAACAATTAATTTTTTGACTGAAACAATTATAAATAAATTGCACCTACCTGCAACCGGTAGGTTAATGGTTAGCTTGTGGCGGTTTAGCAAAAAAAATATAAATAATAAGTTAAATGGATGTTTCATAACTGATTCCAAGTTCTAAACCGGAAAAATATACAAATTGTTTCGTAACCGGTTCCAAGTTCTAAACTGGTTAACCAGACATGACGAGGTCAAACCTTTTGTTAAACCAGAAAGTCGCCAAACTGAACCTTTTGGATTTCAAACCGTCCCACATGCTTTGGCTCGATATTTCAGTTAGTTTCAACTATCTATGAATAGGCAAAGTATAATCCAAGAAAAAAGAGAAACATAAGTACATAACCCAAGCCAAGTGTAAGAGAAATCATATTCAATTTAAAGCATTTATAACTTATAAGTACTAGTATACAGAAAAGAAAAATAAATAAAGAATATTTGGGTATTATGAATCTCAAAAACAAGTGGCTACCCTTTGAACAAATCTTGTACACAACTAATGTGAACAAATGTAAACAAATCAAAACCAAGTCTTGAGTAAACTTTAAAAAATTATAAAAAATAATAATAGAAATAAAGAAGGAAAGTTACTTCATCCACAGACAAAGATATCATAATTGACATTTGCTTCCAAACCATAAATAGTTGATTTAGAAACTAACCATGGTTAATTATCTAGGATAGAAATGACTGTGGTCAACTGTAGCAATTGAACAAGAATTATCAGTGTTAAAGTAGTGATGTAACTTTTGTGTGATCTCATTGAGTTCCATTGCATCCTCATCCATAAAAGGAGGGTTAGAAGGGGCAGGTAATGGTTCATTATCTTTTGCTAACATTTTTAGTACTGTTGACATTGATGGTCTTAATGACGGGTCTTCTTGGGTGCAAAGAAGTCCTACTTGTATCGCTTTTGTCGCTTCCTTTTTGGTAAGTGGTGTTATGATTAAGTTCGGGTCAAAGATTTCTTCTGCCTTATTTTGCTGGAAATGATTCCATGCCTGTTATAATGATTAGTATTCTCGTATCAGTTTCATTTATGCCAGTTATCAACGGAAAGCTGTTAATGACAAATATGCCCCTGAATCTAGTCAAATACAGTTGATAGTGATTTCTAAGGCATTTTCTTGTTCATTTTTACAACTCATAGACATGTCAAAAATATAGTATTCATAAAAGGTTGAAACCGACCGAACCATCCAAACGGTCAGGTTTTGATGGCTTGACAGTTTAACAGTTTGGTCTGGTCTGGAACTTAGAACAGGCCATTAACCTTATTATTCATATATACTTTTTCATATTATTTCGAAAAGAAAAATAAAAGAGCCAGTTCAAACCACTAAAACTGAACCGTTAAACTGTCAAACCAGTAAAACCTGCCAGTTGGGTCGACCCACCGACCTGACCAAACCGAACAGTAAACACCGTAACCAAAAAGCTTTTTAAGTTATGGGTATTTTTGTCATTTATCAATCCTTCACTTAGTTTTAAGCGAGTTTCATACGATTAGTAACGTTGTTTCAAAATCTAAGAAGGCCTATGCATACAATATCCCGGCAAAAACTAAAAAAATATATAAAAAATAAATAAAAGAAAATTATTATACTTACAATAGCAACTAAGCTTTCCGTATACTCAGTGTTTTTGCTTTTATTGTTTTCTATTCCAGTAACCACCTCTAGAACCAAAACACCAAAGCTATAGACGTCTGCTTTTTCAGTCAACTGACCATGAGCTAGGTACTCTGGAGCCATATAGCCTCTGTTGATGTTCAAAAAACAATAAACAAACTAGCTACTAATATAAAACTTTTAAAAGGGGAAATTAAGATACTTACAATGTTCCTGCAATCGCAGTGCTAATGTGACTCTTATCATCTTGAAAAGATCGGGCCAACCCAAAATCAGCTATTTTAGCACGGAACTTCAAGTCTAATAAGATGTTAGCGGCTTTAATATCCCTGTGAATAATCCGACATTTGGTATTTTCATGAAGGTAAACAAGGCCTTCTGCTGTACTAATGATGATATTATATCTCTTTTCCCAGTTTAGATTCCTTCCTTTTATTGCATCTGCAGAAGTTTACAAATTCATTACATGTATTATATAATACTAATAGTTAATAAAATTTTGATATAAGATGGCAAACTTTCAAAAGAAAAACATAATGATTGACAATATTAAACTTACCAAAAATGAAGTGGTCGAGGCTCATGTTGGGTAGATATTCATAAATAAGAATGCTTTCGGGCCCTGAACAGCTGCATCCTAACAGCCTGACCAGATTTTTGTGTTGGACGCTGCTAATCATGTTGACTTCATTATAGAAATCTGCTGCTCTGAATTTATTGTTGAAGAAAAGTCTTTTCACTGCTATTTCTCGTCCATCTGAAAGTACCCCCTGAGAAGATTTAAATGTTCTGCTTTAGTTATGTAACAGTGTCTATAACCAAATTTAAGCGGAAGTGACAAAATGTGCAAGTTGTATAACAGGTCAAACTACTTTAGTATCTATAACTTGATTTCTATTTTGCTAAGTTTAAACTGGTTACTAAAATCAGAAAAAATGTAAAGTTTGTTTCTGTTTTGTGCAATTTTCTCTTAAAAACGCACTTTAGGCGGCTTTTGACACATTTGAGCTATATCTTTTTATCAATTTTTTTGTTATCTTACCTATTTGGCCCATTAGAGATTAAGTGTAACCTGAAACATGGGTCAAAATTATCAGTTTTAGTTTGAATTACAACCTTGTAGACGGTCCCGAATCCTCCTTGTCCCAGTTTATTTAACTCATCCCATTTTCCTGTGGCTTTCTCAACAGTGGAGTATTTGAAATTTAAGCTGCTGTCATTAAGCATCTTTGCCATTTTCTTGGCATCATAAGAACCTAAAACATTGAGCAATCATTAGGATTTTACAAGAATCCTGCAAAATATTTATGTTACTAAAATTATAACAAGCCCAACAATGTAATAGTTTTAAAAACTGGCTTATACCTTTTCTTTTCTTCTGTATATATCTGTGTTTCCAAATATATACAGCAATCATTGAAGCAACTATGATAAGTGCCACAGAACTAACAACAGAAACAACAATTGCAATTATCTTCCCTGCAAAATCCGTAAACAAAAAACATATGAGACGCAAAGAAAACTCGAACGATGATTATGCTGATTTTATTTGTAACTGTTCAATTAATTTCTTAAAATTTTATTAACAATGGTCAATGGTATCATTACATGTGAGACTGCAATATGGCAAGTCACATATTCCAAATGCTCTTGTGGTAAAATCTTTACAATTTGAAGTAAAGATTCAATAATATATTAATTTTGACTTAGATTTTAACTATATATTCATCATATTTTACCAATGCATTAAGCAATTACCTACTACCTTTTCTTGTTAATAAATGGTTATCGGTATACCATGTTAGAAAAATCTAATTGAGTATACATTGTAATAGTAGTAACACTTGTTTCTTTCGGTTAGAAATAGAATTTGCATTTCGATTAATTTTCCAATGAGTGCTTCATTTCTTTCGGATGTCATTTGTTCGTTTGGGAGGTCACTCGTTCGTTTGGGATGTCATTTTTTCGTTTATAAGGTCATTTGTCGTTTGGGATGTCATTTGTTCGTTTGGGAGGTCATTCGTTCGTTTGGGATGTTATTTGTTCGTTTGGAGGTCATTCGTTCGTTTGGGAGGTCATTCGTTCATTTAGGATGTCACTCATTTGGGAGGTCATTTGTTCGTTTGGAAGGTCATTCGTTCGTTTAACTACAGGAAATTTGGTCACACAGGTTTAAAAATCAAAGACCTCAACTTATGTTTTTTAAAGCTCATTATGTCCTACAAAATCATTTTAAATTAAATAGAACCTATTTTTATAGTAAGAGCATTATAATCATATACAAGTATACAACTCATCAACTTTTCATAAAAAGTTTAGCAAAATATGACTGTGATTACCGAGCCCAGCCTAGCCCAGCCCAACCCAACACAACTACCCCAGCCCGGCCCGGCTCAACACAACTACCCCAGCCCAACCCAGCTCACCCCAGCCTAGCCCCACCCAGCCACCCAGCCCAGCCCAACCGAGCCCACTCAGTCCAACCAAACCCATCCCAGCCCAACCGAGCCCAGCTCAATCCAACCAAACCCAGCCCAGCCCAACCAAGCCCCGTCCAACACAACCCAACCCAGCCCGGTCCCAGTTATATAATTTAATTCAGTAGCATTATTGTTACCTCTATTGGCAGAGCTGTTTGCGAGCGGCCCAGAATTAAGAAAATTAGCATCCGAATACCTCATAAAACACCCCGCGTTCAACACACGACCCTCAGACCACGGCAAACATTTCGATATCTCCATCGACGCATTATCCAAACATGCAAGACAAGAACTCGGACTCAAAGTCCTCCAACAGTCCACCAACACATAAACCGACTCATTCCCACTATCCACCAACATCTCACCCCTACCAAAATACTTACTATTTCTTAACGCATCCGTTACAGCATTCGACACCGCCTGCTTCACAGCAGCTTGAAACGTTACATTCTTTCTTGTTGCATTGCCACAAACATAAGTGTCATCAGGCCCAGTATACTCATGGTAAAAACTATAATTCTGTACACGCATAATACAACCATCGAGATATATTCGACCACCGTTGTTAGGAAAGCAACTGGGGAGAACAGTACGTGCTTCCGCATAGCATAACATACAATCTAGTTGAGAAAGATCACCGTAGCATTGAGCAAAACCGTAGTTACCATCGGGTCCGGTACCGACAATAGCGGTTGCACTAGTTGAAGTACGCATTTGGGAGCCCAGGCTTCCCATCATGCCAACGAAGTTTGGGATGAAAAGGGTTTGATTGTGTTCTTTTTCTGGGTCACATATCATTTTGATGACTTGGGATCTTGCATCACCTTCTGTTGTTGATACTAGTTGTAGAGTTATGATTAAAATGGTGAGAATTGAAGCTGTGTGTGTTGATGCCTTCATCTTTGGCTAGAGAAACAAAGGAACTGAAATTATTCAATTATTGTAACATTAGAGCAACAAGGACGATATAAAGGAGTACGTTTGATTCGTACTCATGTGTGAACCCATGCTTATAATTATGGGACCAGTGACGGATTTAGAATTTTTTTTTATCTGGTTCGCTATTTTAAGATGCTCTAAATATATAAGAACGCGTATAAAAAAATTGGGTCGGGTTGACGATTCGGATTGGTTTAACGGTTCGGGTCAAGAAAGATTAATCATATAATAAAAAACGATATAATAACTAAAAAACATCATCATTAGAAACTAAAAAAACACGGGACTTAAAAACGATAATCTTTCGAAATAAAAAAAAAACTAACCTTATAGTTGTTCTTTACGAGTTTTCATCTTTTGAAAGCGTTGCATTACATCTTCGATCGAAACTTGTAGTAAAAACTCTCTTTCAATGTAGCAAATGCAAGAATCATTCATGTACCCGTCACCCATCCTATTACGTAGTTCCGTCTTCACATGCTTCATTGAAGAAAAACTTCTTTCAACACTAGCCGTTGCAACCGGTAGAACTAGTGACAATTTTATTAAACGATAAACCAACGGATAATCAATGTGTTTTCTTGTTTCCACCATCATTTTTGCAAGATCACTTACCCCTTTAAGATTGTCAAACCTCGAATCTTCTTTCACATTAGCAATGTAGTGGCCAAGTTAGCAAAATCTCGTTGCGGGAAATTATGCCCAATAGGTTGACATGGCCCTCTTAGCAAATATGTTCTTCTAATTTCATCTTTTTGATTAGGATGATATGATGAAATCGGCTTTCGATCTGAAGGATCCCATGGAAGATCATCCAATTCGACTCTTGCCAGATTATTACTACTAGATGGTGAAGGGTCTCGTGGCCTTCTCGATAAAAAACGGTCCATAATCTATCAAATTTAAGTTCTGTAAAAGCAAAAATAAAATTCAAAGCCCTAAAAAACTAACATCTTTTTTGAACACTCAATCATCAAAAGTCTCATTCTAACGAACTACAAAAGGGGCGGGATTCGGGAACGCACCTGAACGCGGAGGCCGGACTGCCGGAGGGTATCGGACTATCGGTGAGACGGCGACGGCGAGTTTCTGGTGTGACTGTGTGACTGTGAGTGTCGGAGTCGTCACCGTCGGCGAACGCGGAGGCCGGAGGATGTGTATTGTGGATTTAGGGTTTTTAATTTGTGGGAGCTACAGATGGAATTGGAGATTTGGAGGTGGTCGGCGTCTGTCTGTGTGACTGTGAGGTGGTCGGCGTCTCGGCGAGTTTCTTTCTCTACGGTAGAGGTGGACAGACAGACAGTGAGGGAAATTGGGGGTGTTTAGGGTTTTTAAGAAAGGTTTATAAGGGTAATAGAGCACAAAAGAAAAAGGCAAAAAAAAATAAGGTTGTGTCTTGTGTGAGACTCGAACCCGGGTCTGCACTCAAACACAATGCACGCCTTGCCACTAAGCCAGTATATGTTTTATGTATATATTTGAAACGAATTATATATATGGTTCAGCCCAGAAACACATGGTTCGCTAAAAAAGTCGCTATTAAATGCTCCACTACGGTTCGAAAAACACCTGGTTCGCTTGACCCGGTACTCACATGAATAAATCCGTCCCTGTATGGGACACGTGTAAGATGCAGAGCTATTAGAGTTTCATGGACTGTTTTCAGATCCAAGAATCTTTTGACTAAAGGGTGCACTTTCTGTTGGTAATTTCGAACCGCATTCACAAGTAATATAAGTAATATGAAAGGACTTACGTTGATAAGTCCGTCAAGGGGGTTTAGTATACTAATTGTAATATGATTAATATAATAATGTCTTGGTTATCAAGTTAGGATTAGATTATAAATATAGGGGCCTGATTAGAGGCTTTAGACGTGATCAATACAGAATTATTGTAACGAGTTTTTGAGTCAGTTTTCTCTTACGATAATAAATTATTGATTGACCTTGTGCCTTAAAGTGATATCAAGGCTTGGTGTAATTGTGGTCCAAGCTCGAGTATGGGGTGAGAAGAAGAATACTGGTTATGGAGTGCTTCATTAAGATTCCTTAAAATTTTGAATAAGTAATATAAAACTGCATAAAAACAAAACCATGTGTGTAGAAAGTGTGAAAGTTAGAAGTCATGAGCATTTTAATAACCAGAAAGAATGGCTCGTATATTGTTACTTAGCAGACTGGTTGGCTTCGTGATTGTAAGTAGTAAACAAAGTCAACAATAGGCACCGACCCATGTGGTTTATATTATTATTTTTATGTACTTCTCAAATAATTTGCATTTCATGCATCTTGGAAAAAGTATAAAAGCATAATTTCATAACCTTTTTCATAAGGTAGTTATGTGAACATATATCAATAACATACACATATAAAATTTATAAGAACTACTCAACAAGAAAATGTTAAAACATTTTTTAATGGCATAATAATTATTAAACAGAGAACTACAAGAATGATTCAACAAGAGAATGTTTTTAATTACCTCGTCCATTGTTGATTCTTTATGTTACTTTATGCATGAAAGATAATTAATAGCATTATAACAATAATACATAAAAGAATATATTATATCATTAGCAAAAAAGTAGCTTAAGTTCTTGCAACTTTTTTCAACTTTGATCTATTATGGACTTATGGTACACCTTGATTTTGTGTTATCATGTTCAATATGTCTTGTAATGGAATATGTATGAACATGAATATAAGTTCATTATATTATATGTATGAACTATGAAGTTGTTACCGACGAATCAAACATTCAAATCAGACTCCATGAGTCCATGACACATTGCATTTCAATTGATCATCAAATGGCTGTGGGCCAAGGGTTGACATTTAGCAATATGCTGTACAGATTCTAAAAGAGTTAAATAAACAATATATTGAGATTACGTATCGACGTGAACAATAAAAAGTGATACACACCAAAAGTTTACTTTTTTGAATCATCGGACGAAGAAATGAGGTTTCGCAATATTATTATGTTCCGATTTCAATAAGTTTTTGATATATTAATTATTAATCGGTGACGGGTTTAGAAATTTATTCAAGAATAATGGGTTTATGATAAAAAAATTTAGATGCGGTCGAAAATTGATAAGGCAAGTAATGTATATCCAACTATATCTATATTTATATCTATATTATATGATAAATAAAAGTCTCTTATGTAATCTTTCTTTTTTGAATTCTTTCTCACTATTTATTTTTTTATCCTGCTTCTTCAAAAACATTGATGTTAATATATCTCATACTTTTATAAGCTTTAACATCTAATTATGTAATTTTTGTTTTCAATCAAATAGTAATGGAAATTGAATTACATTAAATAATAATTAATGTATTTTTAAACCCATATATATATACACACACTGATTTTCACATATACTTTAATTTTGTTAATCGTTTCTCTATGTAATATATTTTTACACCTCAAAATATAAATAAAAATTAAAAAAAAATTATGTATTAACAAAATAAATTTCAAAAACTATAGGGTCGCTCGACCTCACAAGTCACACCTTATTTCAGGTCCACATAATCACTAGCGGACTTATGAATTTGTTTCTCTAATTCATTCAAAAATCAGGGGGCCACGACAGATAATTAAAGTCGGTTTAAAAATGGTATCATAATTAATATAAAAAGTAGCATTAAAAACTTATGAGGCCGCTTGACCCCGCACCTTATATCTGGTCCGCAATGGTATCTAAAGGCCTTATCAAGGTAATCAATTCTACCAGTAAATTCCATATTAATTTCCTTGTGATTTAAATCGCAAACTAACATATGATGAGGATCAAGTTTCTTTCATCTGAAAACAATTTAATACTTTCGCTAATTAACAATGTAGGCATGATTTTAGATCTGAATTTCTAACTTTCTACCAGACAAACTTTTGTTGTGAAGATCAATCCAAGATTCCAATCTATCTAATAAACTTATACACGTTTATTATAGACTTATCACTTGCTCATAGAGTGTCTAAAGGTCTAATCAATGTAACTAATTCTTCCATAAAATATCTCATTTTCTTACAATATAAACCACGAACTAACATATAATGAGTATCAAATTCTATCAAAATCACGTGGACGAATCAAAACCGTTTGATGTAATCAATCCACAGCTTATCATTAGTGGTGAATATCAGTTACTAACCGTAACCGGTTATTGATCAAACTAATTCCTAACTAGTTTTTTGAGTGGAAAATCCTTATTCTATGTTACTGATAAGTTGATAATAACCTATTGAAATTGACCTTATTAACACTAAGCGTACTAACCTACGTTTGGTTAATCACTAGCAGTTGACTGGTTTCTATGTGAAATTCCCTAACCGGTACCTAACCATCCGTTAGTAACCGGTTTCTTCTACACTGGTTATGATTTGTACCTCTTCTTACGATTAGAGGTGCAAACGAGCCGAGCTAAACCCGAGCTCGACTAGGCTCGAGCTCTGCTCGTTTAACTTGCACAGAGATCGAGCTTGGCTCGTTTACTATTAATCAAATTATTTTTTATATAATTATAATTATTTTTATATATTCTTTTCTATTATAACTTTATGTATAAAATAATATATATTACTTGGTTATTTTTATTTATTTTTTCATAACATTAGATATATTAATTAATAATTAGTAAATAAATATTTTAAAAAATTAAATAAATGACAGACTAGTTTAGGCTCGCAAGCCACCTCGAGCTCGATAAGTGAAGCCTAGGCTCGGGCTCGATTAAGCTCGGGTCGATCGAGCTTTTTAACAAGCCGATCTCGTGTAGCTCACAGCAGCTCGGCCCGTTTGCACCCCTACTTACGATCATCATTCAAAACCGTAAAATCTAGCAAACAACTCGTTGACTGATTAACATCATGATAGACATATAATTCCGATAATCAACAATGCAGGTATGATTATAACCTCATAATTTTAATAACTATATAACTATCCAAAGCAGCTGAAGATCTAAATCATCAATTCTAATCAAATTCGTCGTTGGAGAAAACGGTTATAACAACATCGATAGCACACAGTTACGTATCATCAATCAAATCGTAATAGCTTAAATCATGCGTAATACATGAAAACAGTTAAAACTTAAAAGTAATTAATCGAAGATCTAAATTCATACCTTTAATTTGACTACATTTAGATCACGAAATTAACCTAGCTTGCAGAAACGGATAGAAGCATGTAGGCTTGAATTGATAATGATAACTGATAAGAACGGTTAAGGTAGGTGAGGTATATATACAGGATGTGTACGTATAGACTGGACACAGTTAGGAAGTGGAAGAATAATTGATTGATTAATTAATTATATAATTAAGTTAACAATAACAATGGAAGAGGAAGATTGAGTTCCAGGTGCTACGTGATAACAAGAAGGCGAGCTTTATGGGATTGTGAATCTGTGTGG
This sequence comes from Bidens hawaiensis, assembly GCF_021521415.1. Classification (NCBI taxonomy): domain Eukaryota; kingdom Viridiplantae; phylum Streptophyta; class Magnoliopsida; order Asterales; family Asteraceae; genus Bidens; species Bidens hawaiensis. The sequence continues at coordinate 348,232 of NW_027492146.1, forward strand.
GACCCACATTTTTTAAAACAAAAAAATCTTATTGTTCTATAAAAATAAATTATGACACCCTAGTTTATTTGTTTGACAATTTATGTGATTGTAAATCTTACACTTGGTATATTTGTTGTTTAATACAAGGATTTGATTGAGATTTGTTGGATTAGACTTAAGTTAAAATAATTTGGAATGAGATTAAGAAGCAAGTAACACATGAAAATATGTGCGAATTGGTATCGGTTGCTTAGTTGCAAGATTTAATAAGTGAGAACAGTGATTAATAGGTTGCATAGACATGCTTATGTTGATCGTGCCATTAGCCTAGAGCACAATCCATTTACTTATCGTTCAATCCTTACCTAAAGTAGCTAGGTTTTATTGGGCACGATAGTTTGGAGTACTAAAAACTATTTGTCGAGTCAACACGTAATCAATCACACCAAAATGGACAAAATACATGTCGAGTCAACACGTAATCAATCGTTTGGAGTACTAAAAACCATTTGCAAGATTCAAGTGAGTGGATTAGAACCTTTTAACAGTATGTTTGATATAGATGTGACATAACTATAACACTTTAGGCAAATCATACATCTTTCCATTTTGTCAACAAAAGAGATATTGGGCCATAAATATCATTGTCTCAAGTCTCAACTCTCAAATATCAACAACGTGTTTTAGGCGTATTGGTCATGAATCCTACAAGAACTTCACAGTTAAATGTGTTCAGTTGGGAGTAACCCCATGATGAGAGACCAAATAAATTCATGAACTCCTTGTGGTCAAAGTGAACAAAATTGATGGTACGATTGATCGGATGTTACAATAACACAAATTTGTTAACTGATTACCTTTAAACACAAGTCATATCTAACAACGCCGGCATAACATCTATTTAACCAAAAAGTAACACAACCAAACTATATCACAAAATAAATATAAAACCAACCATCACAATACAAATATACAAGTGTGGAAAATGCATCAAAGTAAAACAAGAAATCATGTGGAAAAGTGGAAAACATAGTGTGTGTCGCCAAACTTTCACCGGAAAGTCTCACCAAGTGCCAACTTAGAGCCCCGTGAGATGAACCAGTGGGCATTTGGCCCAATAGCATCCGGGGTCTAATGGGTGCTCTCTTCATTTAGAGGTTTAAAGCTCAAATCATGCCGTAAGCGAGTTAAATGGATTTATGAACAGTTCAACGGTCAAATAATAAAAATAATATAAAAATGCCCATAAGGCCATAAATTGTTTTCCATTGCCAAGGCCCACATAATCTTTTCTCAGTTCTCTTGGGCTTTCTATAAAAAAATAAATAAACAAAAAGATAAAAATAATTCAGTCCAGTAAAATTTAACTAATCTCCATGCCGTGCTTCAACCGAAAGCCCGAGAATGCAGCCCATGCAATTACTTCAACCCAATTTAGTTTAATTTTCAGCCCACATTTTATTAAAAATCTTGGTTACTTACTTACTTGCAAAGTTGCATGTTGCAACCCGATTGATTTAAAGTTGAACATTTTATTCCGCCTTTTCTTTAATTGTATTCTCATGTTCAATCAGCTTCTCTTGTTTAGCTCTTCATTACCCCAAATATCTCCATTAAAGCAATAGTAATACTATATGTACCTGAAAACTTGAAAATGAGTTAAAGAAATCGTCGGATAACTTATTTGTAAACCGTCGTTTTTATCGATCACCATTACATGGAAAAAAAATGATTCGTGTGAGATAGTTAAAATTGAATTCGGGGTGAAAAAATAGAATTCGAGATGAGTCACAAGAAACACACGCATTTTCAGCTTTTTGTAATATACATGACATTTCACAATCTCACAAGTCATTTTAGTTTTCAATAAGTTAGATTCATGGGATCTCGTCGTCTATAGCATCGCGATTCATGAAACATGAATATATTAAGATCAAGCCCTTAAGCAGTTGAGAATTGTTACAATTAAACATATTTAAGAAATAGTATGATATTTTCCGTGTAGATTTTTTACTAACATCTAACGATTAAGGCAACTGATTTTCGTACATTAAAATAATATTTCTTCAAGATATAATATAATATATTAATAATGGAAGAAGTGTTTAGAAGGAAGAATCTTGGATCTATCAATAACTTCAAACGGATTCAAAAAGATGCAACGCACCATTTTGGGCCCCATGATTTTCAACTTACACAATTGAACACATACGAGTTTCTCAATAATATCATCAAATGAATTAAAGTACAAATAAAAGAAACATTTAGCACCCTTCACATTCAGTATACACGAATCGACCCCTCTAACATATAAATGTCCAACTTGAAAACTTGTTGGCACGTTTTGGCGGTCTTTACATGTCGAATACGTGTCAGGAACTATCGCCCATTTCAAAACCCGCTTTTCGAGCCGACTTGATAAAAAGTGTGCTTAAGTTAAGATGCACATGAGTTGGTTTTGGTGGATCAAGATGAACCAAAATCGAATATTTCAGTTTTGAAGACTATTTAGTTTCATTTTCAGTTTTACATATGAGTTCTCTTTGTTATGGGTCATTTTAAGTTTTGCATTTTGGCTTACACTGTTTGGGCTATAAAACTTGATCTGAAATAATGAATTTTAGTCACTTTTGGTCGAAAGCCTAAATGTATCGTCAACCAATTTACAACCAGAATAATGAGCTCGAGCCATAAACCCTAACAATATTTATAAAGATGTTTAATGTGTTTTGGTTTGGTTTTGGAATGAGGCATGATCGAAACGAAACATTAATTTTCAGTCTTGAGCATATAAAGAAAATAAAACAAAATTGAATTGCTATAGTTTCATAGTTTGTGTAAGTTATCAGGCCTAGTTTTGTCAATTATCTTAGTGTTGGATTAAGAGCATTGTCATCTCTTCTTTTATCTTCAAATAAAATGTTACAAGATTAAAAAAAATACTATATTTTCTCTCTCATTTTCAATTAAAATAATATTTTTTTTATACTTTTACAATTATATTTTCTCTCGCATTTGCTCATAACCACTTTCAACGCATATTAATAAATTATAGAGGGTAAACGATAACTTTTCAAATATACAGAAAAATCATTGTATTTTCCCTCCCTCCACTCACAATATCCTAAACCACTATCTCTACATTATAAAAATATCACTCACAGAATATAATGAATAGAGTATGATGCTCTAATTAGTCGGTTTTTTCTCACTTCTATTATGATAGATAACACAAACAATATTTATGATTTTTATATAAATTCTGAATTTGAATAAACCAATATGTATCACAAATAAAGTGGAAAATGAAACACATGTACCCCACTAAAGTTTCCTAAAATCATTATTTGGTAAAGATATTTTATAAAAACCTAAAGAAAAAAAAATCCAACATGCACATATTATCTTCAGGGTGGCTAATTGAAAGTTCTATGGAAAATAAAGGGCCTTTCTTAACAAATATTATAAGTCGTTAAACAAATATCAAGGCAAATTAGGGCCCACCAACGATGGCCCACTTTTCGGAAGTTTCTCTTTATTCAGCATCACGCACGTGATAAAGCTCTATTTCCGTGCCTTTCAAACGTCCATGCATGAAAATACGCCACGTGGCTGGTCTTTTTTCTTAATCATGTATAAAAGTTACACTAATTACCCTTCTTTCAAAAAGAGAAAAGGAAAACTAATTACCCTTGATTTGGGTATGATAATATAATGACACCCCTTGACTTATAGAAAAATAACATAACAAGATTCTCTGTTTTTTTTTAGAAGGGCCAACGAATTCTCTAAGTGAGCTGCTGGTTAAATTCATTTGATCTAGATACACTCGTCTTTTGATATGGGAAAAACTATCACCTAATGCAAACACCCGTGAACACTCGCCCGAAGGCATGACAGTGTCATGAAATAAAGCTCGTTCAGTTCAATGATCTAACTAATGAGCGTCACCTACTCACCTAGTCTTCCATCATCACCCTGGTGCCACTACAACTAAATGTCGTTGGTATGAATCGAATCTTGGTCACATAAAATACCAAATCTCTTTCTTACCACTCCACCACAAGCTCATTGACATCGTAACAAGATTCAAAATACGTTGAAATGGAATATTATATATTGAGTTAAGTGCCATTTCAGTACCTGTGGTTTGTCCAATTACGCAACTTTAGTACCGTCTTTGAATTTATTGCAAATGGCTATCTCACTTTTTAAAACTTGCAATTTTAGTACTTTTTTCTAACCCGTCTATTTTTTCCGTTAAGTCAAGGGTAAATTAGTAATTTCGATTATTTTATTTATTTTCTTTTTTGATCTAAGTGTCATTTTCATACCTGTGGTATGTTCAATTATGCAACCTTAGTACCTTTTTTTGAATTTATTGCAAGTTGATACTTTGATTAGTTTTGGATAGACAGACAAACCAAAAGAGATATTACATATTACATATTACAATTAAAAGATAACTATAAATACATGATAGAAGATGAAAAACATTCATGAAATGTATAACATATTTTTTTGCATTTTGTTCTTGATTGCCAATTTACTTCTAGTAGCTCAAGATCCGAGTTCATCTTAGCCATTTTTCTTGCATTTTCTTTATGTGCATTGATTTTTTTTTCAAAAGCTCGGGTATAATAACAATAGCTCTTTAACACATCAAAGGATCAAGCCAAATAACAATCTCACCAACTTCGCACCTCTTAGTATAACATCAACTGAACTTGTAGATGAATGACGGTTGACGAATCACATGGACAAAACAATATATCGTAATTTATTGAACTTGAAGATGAACAATGGTTTGGGTTTGAAGGATCAATGAGTGCGGGGAGGGGGGGTTGATACGTTCATTTAGGGTTAGAGATGATATTTTAATTGTAATATGACATATATTTGTTTGCCTGTCTATCCAAAACTAATCAAAGTATCTAGTTACAATAAATTCAAAAAAATGTACTAAAGTTGCGTAATTGAACAAACCAAAAGTATGAAAATGACACTTAGCTAAAAGAGAAAATAAATAAAATAATCGAAATTACTAATTTACTCCTGACTTAACAGACAAAATAGACAAGGATAGAAAAAAGTACTAAAATTGAAGTTTTAGAAAAGTGAGTCATTTGCAATAAACTCAAAGACGGTACTAAAGTTGCATAATTGGACAAACCGCATGTACTAAATGGCATTTAACTCTTATATATTTATATCACAACACATTAGAAAAAGAGTTAAAATATACATAGCATACTTACATATAATGAGCGACTTATGTTGCTAAAAACATTAAGGGATATTTATCATATATCGCTATGTTTTTTACATTGTATTTCCCTATATCACAACACTTTTAACCGTTTGTTTTCTTCGCATGACGACTTTAGATATATTTAATATTTCTTGCATAGCGACATAATAAAGAGTTTCATTTGTTTCATCACTAAAGGCATGCTCAGTCCGCCAAATTTAATAGAACTGAAATATGTATTCAATATTTTAATGTGTTTAGGTTGTGGCGCTAGAGATGCAAGGGTGGTGGCAGTAGCAGTATGACAACAGTGACGACGACTGATATACGATGAGTGCAGTTTTCTGATCGTTGTGATTGTTTTGTCACTTAACGGTATTACAAACTCAAATTCCTTCATTGAATTCCAATATCTATAAATTTTAGACCCTTTTATCATTTTTCAGTTCCAATTGTAATTACTTTAAAAAACTCCAATTCCTTAGAGAAAAAATATATATGAAACAACATAATCTTCCTATACATATGAATTCCACTAGACCATATCAAATAATAAAATCTTTTTTTTCTTTCTACCATATTTCGATTGCTGATAAAATATATTTTTTGAGTAGATTAGTTTGCCGTTAAAAAAAGAAAAAAAAAGCCCAACCAATCCCTTTGAATATTGAGGAATAGAGATGAGTAAAACGGAAACTGGTACCGCTAGTACCAGATTTTGAGTTTTCGGTACCAGTATTTCCTGAATTTGCATGAAACACCGGTACCGAACCAAATATTTTGGTACCAAGTATTTTCAAATTTCGGGTTTGATATTTTCGAGATCGATACAAGTACTGTCCCGAACTCATCTCTATCTTGGAGCATTACTATTCAGCTTCATGGACCATTTTGAAACTATCCAAAACATGAAGGTGTTATCTATCAATCAACATAACTAAAAGGACCTCCATCCTTCCTAATAATAATATTAATTAATATTCATATTAATAATTAATAATATTAATATTTGAAGCTCCCCTAACCACCGGTTAACCGCATTCTACATCAACCAATATTTTCAACCTCCATCACTCATCTCTCATTTCCAGATATACAAATACAAATACAACACACTTTGCAGATCCCTATAACTCTCATCACACCTACAATTTCAGATCTAATTCGTCAATTTCCTGCATAATTTGATGCTCTTCTCGATTAATCAGTGTAAGTTCATCAATTAAACTTATACACTATGTGTGGGACGTGCGACTGTATAATAACTGATTAACTGAATAACTGAATAATAACGGATTAACTGAATAACTGATGCTTGCTCTGTAATTAGGTTTTGTTAAACAGTGAGATTGAATCTACTGAAGGATTAGAATATGAGCAATTCAATAGGACACAGTTTGCTTCAATCGACGGTCATTTTAAAGCATCAAAGTCAAAGAGATTCGTCTACGTGCATTGCCGGAAATACTTTGATTCAAGCTCAAGCGACTTTGCGGATACGGAAATCGTCCTCGTCTTCGTTCGCTTTGACCTATTTATTAGCCAGTGGTTTCCGTGGCGGCAGATTAACTGTGAGGAGATCGCGATCGCAGACGAAGCGTTTGGTTTCCGGTCTTGTGCAAGCGGTTTTAGCTACTGATCCGACTTCTGAGGTACTTCTGAGTGAAACGTATACCAAATTCCGCTACTGCTACTGCCTATGTAGTCAATGCGGAAAAATATCATATATAGTTATTGCGGTGGGATATGGTAATTTTAATATCATGCACAATTTATATACATAGCAATTTTAGTATACTCTCCTACGATTAACAAATTAACCTTTTGCAACTTACGAAACACTAACAATTGTAGCAAGTAGGAACTAATTAAGACTTAAAACACTAACATAAAACACTAATAACTGGCAATTGAGACTTAAAAGCTGATATTGGGAAAATCGGTGATAAATCAGTCAAATATTGGTCCAATATCAGTCAAACATCTGTCAATATCGCCGATATTATCGGTACCGATATTCTGCTAGAGGTCCGATAACCGCTATAGCATTGATATTGACTGCATAGGGTACCAATGAAAATACCGAAACCGAATGGTACCAATATCAAAAACATGAGAACTGAGTTCTAATAATGGTGCCGATTGTGTTCGGTACGGAACCGGTATTCGGTAAACTATGTTCATCCATACTTCTATTTCATTTTATTATCAATTCAGGGATTTTGATATGACTAACAAGTTACATGTTCTGAAGTGGGTTATGGCAATTGTGTGTTATTATTTCCTTTTTTTAATGAAATTAGGATGATAAATTCATGCTTATCTTTTAATTAATTGTGTTTATGAAGGAATTAAAGATAAACAAAGAGAGTATGTATTTTGAAATTTAGATGTGATGCCAAAGGGCACTGGTGAGCTAATATCTAGGGGTTATCTTTTGATCATAGGTTTTGCCTGCGTTTTACATAATGAATATGCTGCTATAGATGAAAAGGTTCTAAAAGTATTATGATATGTGATTTTATTGTCCACTAATTGGCCATTCTGGCCAAGAAAAGGGAATACTATGAGCACATGCACCTAGTAAAGTGATCTGCTAGAAGTGTGTCCTTCACTGCTTGCTGATAAATAAACTATTGATATTCTTAAAAGATAAAACAGGAGGGCTATGGTAAAATTTAACATTGTTTACATAAAGTATTAGATGTACAAAAGCAGCTTACACTTTTCTTTATGATAACTTATAGAAGACTCACACTTTTTCCCTTGGACATAGCAGTTTCATGTGAAGGGACCAAACATCAGGATTAAATATATACTCAAGTACTCAACAACCATCATGACATGTGACATGTAGAAGTCAGGAATTCCCACAAAAGATTTATAATTTAAACACAACCTTTGCTATTGATTGGACGAGATGCACTTCTGATTTTGCCACGAAACAACTGGTTATGTGTTGTAGTTAGGTCACTTAAGGAGATTAAACATATTGGATTGCTAACTCAGTAAAGTGATTTTAAGGTAGTAATCCATACATGAGAATAACCTACCATGAACCAGCTAATCAGCGATAAACTATGCCCAATGATTCTTTTAGTGTTAGTGAGCAATACCTTTTTGGATTTAGCCTCTAAGATTCCTGATATGTATCTCAGTGTCAGAACAGTCCTCCATTGAGCAGATTATTTGAGTTAAAACCTTATGAACAACTATTATTCCCTGACATATTTTGTCGCATGACTGAAACAGTAATTCGGGTACATGGTTTAATTGAATCTTTTTTTTCCCCTTGTAGCAGCTAGGAGAAAGGTACAATCTGGGAGGAGATATTGAGATGCAGGTATCTATGGAATAAAATATGAGATGACGATTAGGTTACTTAATTATAAACCTCAGTAGAATTTTATGTACTAAAAAATCTGTACGTCTTTTTGTTTACAGGTCGATGTTAAAGTCTCTTCTATTCCAGTGGTTGAGATTCAGCTCACTAACACTTCTGGCAATCTATATCTACATTGGGGTGGGCTAAAAAATATAAAAGAGTAAGATGTGACTCATGAAAATCTCTGTGATACTAACTCTACTAGGTTTGGATTTTATTTACATCCGTTCAAGATTTTATTCGTAACTTTCATGTCTCCAGGAAATGGGTACTTCCTGGTCATCGTCCTGAAGGGACTAAAGTATACAAGGACAGGGCTCTTAGAACTCCCTTTGTAAAAGTAAGCTACACTTTTTAGAAAAATTTTAATCTTTTTTTAAAATTATAGGGAAAGAAAAGTAAGCTACACTTAAATATTAAATTCTAGAGGTACCAGAATGGACGGGTCGAAACACGAGCTTGTGACAAAACTGTTACTTTTTTTATGTGCAAGCCAAATGGGTTGGTTGGGTCACAAACACTTTTTGTTCATTTTATTGTATTTGGTAAGTATTTAACTATAAAGCAACATTGTTGAACTAATAAGATTTTGTTTTAGGTAAAATGATTTAGGACATTGTAGGCTTTGAATGCACTTTAGGCGAATTTTGACCCGTTTAACCCATTTGACATGTTTCAGTTTTAGCTGGTTTTCTACATTTGACTCTTTATTAACAAAATACAACCTGAAAAACCGTTTTCATATAAATGGTTTGACTTTGAAATTGTCCTTCTACTAAAATTTAAATTGGTGACTTGGCCAATATACAAGATAATGCATGAGGAAAATTTCTCGTATTGTGGGTATTAACACCAATGATTTATTCCTATTCATCTTTTCCTCCTAGTCTGGTTCCAATTCATTACTGAAAGTAGAAGTTGTTGATCCTTCAATTCAAGCTCTTGAGTTCCTAATAGTAGATGAAGGAAAGAATAAATGGTAAGGCTATATCTTTTAGGCTTGTTGATGTTGAAGCGTACATTCAGTTTTACATTAATGGCCCCACCCTACTTCATTTAGGTACAAAAATAGTGGTCAAAACTTCCATGTTAAGCTGCGTTCGATGGAAACACCAGTTTCAAATGCTGTAATTCCTGAAGATCTTGTACAGATTCAATCTTTTTTGAGATGGGAGAAGAAGGGGAAACAAATGTATACCCCGGAACAGGAAAAGGCAAGTAAACTTTCAAATATCTTTTATGTTGTCTTAATCTTGTTTTGTGTTTGAACCTGTTTAAAAACAATGGCCTGTTTTATGATGAATATTTGAAGCATAGAACTATTATATACACTTAATACTTATCTTTTTGTTATTTAGGGTTAAATCCTCCAATATCAAAGCCTATTCTTTCTTTAAAGCCAAGCTGGCATTTCAAAAGTTACTTAATATGATACTAGTCTTACTAGATGTTCAAGCTAGACTGAAGAACTTATATATGGTGCTTCTGTATCTTGTAGAATACTTGCATGCCTGTTCTTTGCATTTGGTTACTTACTTACAATACTAAAATAATAACTCACAGATGGAATATGAAGCAGCTCGTGCAGTGCTATATGAAGAGATTGCTAGAGGCAGTTCCTTAGAGGACATACGCACAAGATTAACCAAAAAAGATGGTGCAAATTCTAAACAAGATACTGATGTTTCCAAAGGAAATATACAAACTAAGGTTCAAAAGCCTGTGGAGAAAAAACCTTACTCCACTCAAAGGATTCAGAGGAAGAAAAGGGACGTCATGCAACTTCTCAACAAACATATTCCAGTTTCCATAAAGCAGACAGTGGAAAAAACGCCAATGAAGCCAAAAACATTTTCTGCAGTAGAACTTTACTCTAAAGGCATAGAAGAACAAAGTGATATAGATATTCTAAACAAGAAGACATACAAACTTGCTGACGAGGAGCTTTTGGTAAGAATTTATTACTTTATATGTGTTCAGGAAAGCAGAGATGGCAAAATGGGGTAACTTTTTGGTACGGGCTGGGATAATTAGTTATTTACAAATAACTAATGTTTCAAATATGATTAAAGATATACGATTTTAATAATGATCAAATTTTTTGAGTAAAATGGCTTAGGAAGTTTTATGCATGAAAGCCGCTTTGGGGGACTATCTACTCTTTTGAACTGTTTCTTTTTCAGCTTGCTTTTCTTTATTTGCTGTTGGAAAAAAATGTATGTGTACCCTAGTAGTCAACTTTTTTCATTATGGCCACACATATACTGATACAATTTACGGTCCACCCCAAGTATGTATAAGGTTTTATTTGATACCAATTTTGGCCAAAACATGCTTGATGACGAAAATGCACTTAAAACTTAAAAGTTTTGCAAATACATACTTTTGATGGGGTGCCAGTTTTAAAGGCTAAAATTCTTTTCTTTCGAAAATAAGTATCCCGTGTTGTCTTTTAACATGTTTTTGGCCGGATTTGGTATAAATGAAACTAGATGCATACTTGGGTGACCTAGAAAGTAGGCCACATACATTTTCCCTTTTTATACCTGTGAAGAGCAAAAAAATTCCCTGAATTGACTAATTCACAAGGAAATGGTTGAGGTTTGCAACTCTACATGAAAGTAATTGCATTCCATCTAAAACCTTTGTATGCTGTAGGTGCTTGTAACTAAGGCTTCTAGTAAGATAAGAGTTCATTTGGCTACAGGCATAAAGGAGCCACTCACCCTTCACTGGGCATTGTCAAAGAAAGCAGGGGAATGGCTGGCAAGTTTCTTAGTTAAAGCTGGTTGATATTGCATCAAACATTTGATGATAAAGCTAATTATTGAGTACTAAATTGATGCGCGCATTGTAGGCACCACCTAATCATTTATTACCACAAGGGTCTACTCCTTTAGCTACAGCAGCTGACACACAGTTTTCTACTATCTCTATTGATGGTGCTACTAACAAGGTCTGCCAAGAGAAATCCTTTTTGAATACCTGTTATATGAAGGTCCTATTGTTATTAATATTTAATATTACAATTATGGCTGCTTTGTTGTGTAACAGATACAGTTGTTTGAATTAGAAATTGAAGAGGGTTTTGTCGGGTTGCCATTTGTTCTTTTTTCTGGTAATAAATGGATCAAGAATAATGGTTCAGACTTTTATGTTGAATTCATTGGACCCAAGAAGGCAACAAAGGTTCCTCTCTATATAATCTAATTAATTACTATAGTTTACATGCATTTTTTTTTGGAAAAGTATATATATCATTAAACTCAAAAACGATTACAATAAAGTGGCAGGAAAGCGGGCAACAAGCTGCGCCGAAACCCCCATAATTCTTCCATAATTTATTGTTTTCCTATTTTAATTCTTCCATAATTTTTTTTTCTGTTTTCCTGTTTTTCTTATGAAGGATGCTGGTGATGGGAAAGGTACCGCTAAAGCCTTGTTAGATAAAATAGCAGGTCTGGAAAGTGAAGCACAAAAATCTTTTATGCATAGGTCAGTAACTCAGTTAATGTCACCTGACAAGATTTTTGATTTTAACCTTTTACTTCAGATTTTTTTTATATTTATGTTTACACCTGAGGGTTTGTTTTTAGATATCATGCTGTTTATTCCACACGTTCTAGTATTGTCACTTGCCAACTGAGAAATCTGTGAAGATGTAAACTGTGTTTTATAATACTATCATTTACAATGATTTTCTCTTTAAGACATTTTATTAGAGAAAAGCTATACATAGTTAGATTTATTTATTGTATTTAGTAATGTTTGTCGGACCCTTTAGATGTTCTTATTACGTTGTATTCCATATATAGGTTTCCCTAAAGGGACAAGGCTCATCCATTTAGTAGATCCGAATCAATAAAATAACTGTAACTAACTACGTCTATATTCTGTCCCAAAAATCCCATATCTGCAACACAACACTGTAAAATTGATACTTCTATTGTAGGCTAAGAATGAGGGAGGTATGCTATCAGAATTTGTACATTTAGTGTTTGGATCTTGAGCAATTTGCTAGGTTTCATAGGAGCTATTTATAGATTGATTGAAAAATTTTAAGGTGTCAAAATGAGCCACATTATATTCATGGTTTACGCGTCTTTTTATAGTGAAACCTCCTTTTAAGATGCTACTAATTGTGTTAATTATTATTATTAATCATGGTTAATGAATTCTTCCTGCACTTCCCAGATTTAACATTGCGGCAGATCTAGTGGAAGAAGCTAAGGACATTGGTGAGTTGGGTCTGGCAGCAATTCTTGTATGGATGCGTTTTATGGCCACAAGACAGCTTATTTGGAATATAAACTACAATGTAAAGCCACGGTAATGTCTCCAACTGAACTTTCTTTACAAGTGTATTCACACTCATTTCTTCTTTGAGCTACACTAGAGGTGGCAAATTGGGCAGATTGGGTAATTAGGTCAGACGTGCCCCGCCGAATTGACTACTTTTTGTTTAGAAAATTTACATGTATATTGATAGTTACTGTGATTAATATAATATAAAAAACTGTATTATTACAGTAAAGCTATTTCTAATAGAACAATTCACAATTAGAAGGTTTGGTGCATTAATAACAGAATTAGGGTGACTTTTGACCTATAAAAGATAAATGGGTCAAAATGCCCACATTTAAGCTGCATCTTCAGTGGTTAGATGTATCATGTGTGTACATTACAAATATTTGTTTTCCCACAAAAAAACACCTTTCTCAAACTTCCTGATTTTGGCGTTGTCTAAACTCTTAATGTCTATGTTTGCTGCAGTGAGATAAGCAGAGCTCAGGATAGGCTCACAGACTTGCTTCAAAACGTATACGTGAATTATCCACAGTATAGTGAACTTCTGAGAATGATCATGTCAACTGTCGGGCGTGGAGGTGAAGGGGATGTTGGCCAGCGTATCCGTGATGAAATCCTAGTCATCCAGGTGGCAAAAATTTTCTTTTATCATTTTTGTGTCATTAAATTTCATAAATACCTCTTTTGTCAAAGCTGATATTAGTTCACCTATTTGCCAATTGTAGAGAAATAATGATTGTGCAGGAGGAATGATGGAAGAATGGCATCAGAAACTACATAATAACACCAGTCCTGATGATGTTGTGATCTGTCAGGTATATTGCATGTTAAGATACTTTATATTCTTTGAGTCTTGTAACATGCCTGGAATGTTACATGTTGTTACTCACGTTATTGCAGGCACTAATTGATTATATTAAAAGTGACTTTGACATTAGTGTTTATTGGAACACACTGAATACGAATGGAATAACAAAAGAACGACTTCTAAGTTATGATCGGGCCATTCGCAATGAGCCAAAATTCTCAAGTGGCCAAAAGGAAGGCCTTTTGCGTGATCTGGGAAACTACATGAGAACATTAAAGGTTTGAACTCTTTGCTAGTATTGTTTTTGTTGCATAAAATGTGAATGCAAGTTAAGTTGTCTTGTTTTAGTCATAAAATGAGAACATTAAAATACTTTTTTGTCTTGTTTGGGTCACTATGGGGTGTTTTCATCGATAACCCAAACAAGACAAAATCTGTCTTTTAGTGACTGACTCGAATGTATTACAAAAGCAATGTCCCCCCCCCCCCCCTCTTCTCTATCTTAGCACAATCTTCTGCTGGTTCTCAAATCTGTCTCTCATTTGGTGCAGGCAGTTCATTCAGGAGCAGATCTTGAATCTGCAATATCAAACTGCATGGGCTATAAATCAGAGGTAAAGATATCTTGGTCTTCTCAACATGATACTTTAAAATAGGGTAACAATCCTTGTTTCTAGCAATAAAACCATTGAACTTTCCAAAATAATTGATTTGAGGTAGCCAACTAATATAAAATTTGACTTAAGGTAGTCTGATCCAGTTACCAGGTCAAAAGTGGTGATGTGGCAACTGATGTGTTGTAACTTGACCACATTGACTTATTTCTGATGTGGTTTCTGGAAACTGGTTAACTTAGAAGATCATGTTAAGTCAAAAGATTTCGAATGTTCAGTGGTTTTTATTGGTGAAAACAAAGTTCATTACCTGAAAACAGAAATCTTCCTAAAGCACATTGAAATTTATGCGATTACCCTGAGTTATTATGCTTTAGATAAGCGCTACCTCTATTTCTTTCTTTCTTTCTTTTTTTGTTAATTCTAAAATTTCAGGGTCAAGGATTCATGGTTGGGGTGAATATAAATCCTGTTTCTGGTCTGCCATCTGGATTTCCGGTAATTATTTTTGAGCAAGGAATGAATTTCTTGAAATCCACAATTTCTGTTCAATTCACAAAGATTCATGCAGGAACTTCTTCAATTTGTTTTAGAGCATGTTGAGGATAAAAATGTGGAATCCCTTCTTGAGGTCCAATGCTTACCTTCAATCTTCATGCAAATAAAACTACAACATATTATTTTCTCTTGTCATAATAAATGAACTATTTCTTTTTCCATCTAGGGACTACTAGAGGCACGTGAGGAACTTAGGCCATTACTTTCCAAACCAAATGACCGGCTCAAAGATCTTCTCTTTTTGGACATTGCCCTGGATTCTACTGTGAGGACAGCCATTGAAAGGAGCTATGAGGAGCTGAACAGTGCTAAGCCAGAGGTAAATCATATATATCACCATCTTTTATATTATTGTTTGTTTAGTTTGTAATAAATATCTCATGTTTCACCTCAATGTTTTGGCAGAAAGTAATGTATTTAATCACTCTTGTTCTCGAGAATCTCATACTCTCATCAGATAACAATGAGGATCTGATTTATTGCTTAAAGGTAGTTTTAGTACCCTGTGTAATCATGTTACTCCATTCTATGTGTTGAAGATGGATTATAAAATGAGTAAAATGCATAAAAATATAACATACTAGACAACAAATTTTAGTTAAGGTAACCAACTTTCAAAAGTGCTAACTTGGGGTAAGCCGACCTGATTGCCACATCAGGATGTTGACATGACAGTATACATTTTGGTCACTTTGACCATGTTGATCGTTCTCTTGATGTGGCATTGACATGGCACCCTGATATGGGATATAAAAACCGATCCCTATATATAAACTTTAACTTGTTTGTTCATCCAAATAGAAATCAGGCTGAAGTATGTTGCCTTTTTATGCATTTTACCCTGGCAAAATTGTTAGATTCACTCAATTTATTTACCAGTTAAATTGTATGTCTTCAGATATGAAATAATATGGAAATAAACTTTTGGGAACTATTTTGTTATAAAAGTTGGTTTTTTTCATTTCAGAAGGCTAAAACTCAATTGGGGTTGAGTGGGTCTGGTTTCTACTGATTATCGCTTATTGCTTTAAAATTACTAAATGCCACTTCTTTGCTTCTGTTTGCTTTAAAGGGATGGAATCAATCACTTGTCATGTTGGAGACTGGTGATGGTAGTTGGGCATTATATGCAAAATCAGTACTTGATAGAACCCGACTTGCACTTGCAAGCAAAGGAGAGTTGTATCATCAACTTTTGCAACCTTCTGCCGAGTACCTTGGGGCCCGACTAAATTTGGACCAATGGGCGGTATATGATCTCGAGTTATCTTCTCTTCTTTTAAATCTGGTGTTGTGCTATAATTTTAGGATTCAAAATACAGTGATTGTTGTTGATATACTGTAGATAGCAACTATAATAGTTGAATAGATGTAAATCATGTAAATGCTTGATTAGGGGAAAGTTAACGTACAAATTAAATTAACGTGCTAACGGTGAGGATCAAGTAGTGTCATTATATTTACAAGTAGTGTAAATATAATTGCACTACTTGATTCTCACAGTTAGCTCGTTAATTTAATTTGTATTTGATCCAAACCCTACTTGATAATATAGGGCTGTACATTAAATTTTCATTAAAAATACAATTATAAAACATAGTTATATTATTTTTAAGAATATGTTTTATAATGCGATAGTCATAAAAAAAATAATATAAAAAAACTAGACACCAATAAGATGCCAATATTGTGTTCATCTTGAATATACTGAAGATAACTTTTAAATGGTATTAACTTGTTCAAAGGAATATTTTACTTTTTGTTACATATAATTGTAAATGCATTATTTTTTTTTAAATAGGAATCAGTAACTATCAATAGAAAAGGGGGCAGTTGGTAAGTTTTTGGTAATTAAGCCATAATGGGAGGGTATATTTATGAATGTATACGTGGTTATTATTTAAAAGGGTATTTATGTCATTAGTTAAATTGATGGCATCAGTATGTTTAATGCATTTCCAACTGAAGGCCTAGTTTTGGCATGTCTCCCATAAGGCCAAAGGTTGAAAACATCATTTTTGTGGCTTTATGCAACTTTTGTTAATCCACCTTGCTCTTCAAATCCTTGCAGGTGAGCATATTCACTGAAGAAATGATTCGTGCTGGATCGGCTGCTTCTTTATCATCATTGGTTAACCGACTTGACCCTATTCTTCGCAATGTGGCTCATTTGGGAAGGTTGGTTTTACATCCTTTATGGTTAATCAAGTTTGCAGCTTATGATGTCATTCAACTTCTCTTCCTGTGGACAGTTGGCAGGTTATCAGCCCGGTTGAAGCTGTTGGATATGTTGTGGTGGTTGATGAATTACTTTCTGTTCAAAACAAAACTTATGAATTGCCAACTATTTTAGTGGCAAGGTCTGTGAGGGGAGAGGAGGAAATTCCTGATGGTACAGTTGCTGTAGTAACACTTGACATGCCAGATGTTTTATCTCATGTTTCTGTTAGAGCAAGGAACAGCAAGGTATTGGTCTAACATGAAAACATCATTACCCTTGGAATCATGGGCGGGTCAGGTAGCAGGTCAAAATGGGTCAGGTAGCGGGTTAAATATGGCTACAAAACTATATATTGCAACAATAAGTTTTCTGAGTAAAACGATATAGGAGGTTGTATGCAATAAAAATACATTTTGGCTACCTGTGACATGTTTGACCTGTTTCCATTTTTAAGTAGTTTTTTTTATTTATGATACCCATATAGCCTATTAGAGCAATGTGTCAAATTTGCCACCTCTACCTTTGAGGCATTCCTTCTGAAGATGATTCATGTTTTCCTTGGTAGGTTTGCTTTGCAACATGTTTTGATCCCAATATTTTGGATGATCTTCGGACAAAACAAGGAAAATTGTTGAAACTAAAACCTACATCAGCTGATATAACTTATAGGTAATGCCTTGGTGCTTAGTAAAATAATTATCTCATCTTACATTCGTTTCAATTGTTCTTATTCAACTTACTTTCCCTGCCTTGTGTGTATGATCTTAGTGAGGTGCAAGAGGGAGATCTAAAGCAATCAAATAACACAGAAGAAGTTGGTCAACCACCAAACATAAAATTGGTCAAAAAACAGTTTGCTGGTAAATTTGCTATATCGTCTGAGGAGTTCACAAGTGAAATGGTTAGTCTTTCGCTATCACTCTTATGTACATTATAAGATTTTCTTTATCCACTAACATATAGTGTTTATTTTGTATTTCACTCTCTTTAAACTTTTTAAGGTTGGAGCTAAATCGCGTAACATTGCTTACCTTAAAGGAAAAGTCCCATCTTGGCTTGGCATTCCTACTTCAGTCGCGTTACCTTTTGGAACTTTTGAGAAAGTTCTTTCCGATGAACTAAATCAGGTACTCCATATCTTTAAATTTTGAGAAAATTTTAAAATTTGTGAATGAAGTTTAGTTTATAAAGAATGCATTAAATTTACAGGGGGTGTCTGCAAAGTTACAAGTATTGAAGGAAAAATTAGCAGCGGGAGACTTTGATGTCCTTGGGAAGATCCACAAGACAGTTTTGGAGCTTGTTGCACCACCCCAGCTGGTAACTTCCATATTATCGTTAAATTATTAGTTTTGCAATGGTCAAAATTGTGAAAATGAGAAAAAAAATGCTAATGATGATTGTTATTTCAGGTACAAGAGCTGAAAAACAAAATGCAAAGCTCTGGTATGCCATGGCCCGGGGATGAAGGTCAACAGAGATGGGAACAAGCATGGATTGCTATAAAGAAGGTTAGTCTTTTGAAAGTTTAAGGTTTTTCTTATCACTTCGCTTACACACGAGGAATGGATTTGGTTGTCATTTTCCAGGTTTGGGCTTCAAAATGGAACGAGAGAGCGTACTTCAGTACACGAAAAGTGAAGCTAGATCATGACCTCTTGTGCATGGCTGTCTTGGTTCAGGAAATAATAAACGCTGACTATGCATTTGTTATTCATACCACAAATCCATCTTCAGGAGATCCATCAGAGATATATGCTGAGGTCATTAAAAAATATTAGCATTATTATATTGGCCTAAAACAGCCCCATGTATCGGATATATATCTTTCCTTTGTGCTAACAGGTTGTAAAGGGACTTGGGGAGACTTTGGTTGGAGCTTATCCAGGTAGGGCTTTAAGTTTCATTGCCAAGAAAGACAACCTTGATTCTCCCAAGGTACATATTATAATTACTGCAGTCTGTTTCCAAATTTCATTTTAGGTATAAGTTAATTATCAAAAAGAATTAAAAAGATAATAGCGATGATAACAAAGGGGTCAAAAGCGGTCTGTTAGGCCTGTCAAGTGTCAACACTTTCGTGTCGATTTTCCTAAGTTTGATAAATATATAATGTTGTGAACATGATTACTACAAAAACTATACAATTAAAGCAATATATTCTTGTAATATATAGAAATATTTGAGGTTGTAAGCATTTAACACTTTGCGACTTTCGACCTTTTGACCCGTTCCAGTTATTATTAATAAAATTTACCTGTTAGTCCGTTGGATATAACCTGGTTGTCATCATTTGCAGCTGTTAACCATGTTAAATTATGCAGGTTTTGGGTTACCCGAGCAAGCCCATTGGGCTTTTCATAAGAAGATCCATCATTTTCCGATCTGATTCCAATGGTGAAGATCTAGAAGGCTATGCCGGTGCAGGACTTTATGATAGGTAAACCTTCCATGAAAATTATATACAATAATTAATTCCATTTTAATGTTCCAACATTTTTACCTTCTAGATAAAATTTAGAGCTAATTACAT
The DNA here is from genome assembly GCF_021521415.1 of Bidens hawaiensis. Taxonomy (NCBI): domain Eukaryota; kingdom Viridiplantae; phylum Streptophyta; class Magnoliopsida; order Asterales; family Asteraceae; genus Bidens; species Bidens hawaiensis. Next base: position 367,892 of record NW_027492146.1, read on the forward strand.
TAAAAGATAACCAAGTTAAAAATAAGAACTTAATATATACACTGGAAAAAGATATAATACTGATAAATATCTTCCTTTTGTGCAGTGTACCTATGGACGAAGAAGAAAAGGTTGTACTTGATTACTCGTCTGATCCATTAATGATCGATGGAAGCTTCCAGAAGTCAATTCTCTCAAGCATTGCACGCGCAGGAGATGCTATTGAGAAGTTATATGGATCTCCACAAGACATTGAAGGTGTGGTACGAGATGGGAAGATATATGTTGTCCAAACAAGACCACAAATGTGATTCCATTCGGTACATGTTGACTCGGCTTTGATTATTTAGTCCATACAAAACTCATATATAGAAATATAAATAATTATAAGAATAAATTTGTTATAAGGTCAAATTGTTGTTATGAACATAGTTTATTTATCTTCTCAATTAAATGTAATCATCTTTGTTTAGTCATCCTCATGCCATATTAGTTTGGTACTAGTTTGTAAAACATATATTACAAGAATTCATACTTCTATAATATTCTCTAATAAATAGAATTCGCTACCGGAAAATTCATATGACCTCATCAATATCGTGCTAACCAGATGGCCTTCATCCTTAACGGCAATGTAGGTTCTTCATCTTCATATCATGCCAAGATAACTTCGTCCCCCCTTTCCCCACTTTGGACATTCATACGCAAAGTTACCAAGCTCATCGCACTTGAAACATTTGGTGTGGCTCTTAAGTCTTATCCCGACGAAACCATTCACCAACTTGACCTTTCCCAGACCCTGACCTCTACCTTTGCCACGTCCAAAGTCTTCTCGATTCGTACTCCTTGACCATCATTTGGTTGGAATCAAACATCTTTCTCAACACGTTATTAACAACCCTTCAATAACATCTGTTGGAAATTTTGGACAATAATTAATATTGATTAATACTTGTTACTAATAAATAAATTAGTAATGTGTCCAAATTAGAGTAAAGATGAATGCGATATCGATACTCTAAAGCGTGTAGTTGAGAACTTGAACATTGGTAAAAGGGAAATGGGTTTGTCCCACATTGGTAGAACGCTCAAGAGCTGCCTTAGTATTTTTGTGTAGTAGGGTTAGGTAGTGTGACACTTGTCATTGTCTAGTGATGAGTCAGTAGCCTACATGTCACTTTCTGGAGAGTTTAGTGCCACAAGCTGCCATGTGTCGATAATTGAGGTGAGTCAGCACGCCAGGTGTTAGCGCTTGAGCTCACCTCAGTTCTGTGAGTGACACGCGTCCGATGACACATCACACTTCCTTGCTATAAATAGGTGTGTGGGAGCATTTTAGATAAAAACACCACACACCGACACACCGACAAACCATATCAGTCACGACCCGAATGCACACGCAGCCCCCGCTCGTTTACCATTCACATAGAACCAAACGGCTTCCTGGCAATGATACGTTCTCTCAATTCCAACTCTCATTCGATCCCGAACTCGCGTTACAAATATAGTTCCGGTGCTAGGGTAATCTCGGCAGTACATACTGCTTCGGCTGTTGTACCCTGGGAAACAGACGGGCCCGCGGAGGTGGCCTGAACTCTGTTTTAAGGGACCTCGGTTTAACAGAAATCCTCAGCCACAACCGGGAACCACAGTGTGTTCAGTCTTGCAACTAGGAAGGTACGTATGGCTTCATATGATCAAGACGTGTTCACCGAATGAAGGAAGACATGACTCGATGGTGATGCTCGGGTCTCGTTGAATACAAGCTAGACGATGTGAGTGTTGTTACGGTGCGGTTTCAAGAATTTGTTATTAGAGCACAAGTCAAGGTCCTCGGTATGAATCAAGATATGTATATATGTTATATTTCATATTATTTTCGTTTAAATTTGTATACTGTTTATGTACTACAATTTCCAAGTTTTATAAAAAAATTATTTATTTATTTTATTAAATATTATTTAATAAATCGTGACCATGTCCTACAACATCTTCCTAAATTCCAATACCAATAACATCTGGACTGCAAACCCCATTAAACTTTGACTTCTTATCACTATCAGGTCGTAAGCCACCTGTAATTTACTTTAAAATAAAACAAGAAATTATGGACAAATAAAGAAATAAACAAGTCTCCTATTAAGTATTAAAGGTGGAATGGATTACAATCATATATGTGTTGATAATCATTAAATATCTTGGAAAGATTATTAAATACTAATTACTTCAGCATTTATTGGTCATAACCCAGTATTTAATTCAATTGGAAAAGTTGTCAAACTCCCTATATCAAGTCAAATTTTGTTCATGAAGAACAACACAATAATATACATACAATGAGGTCTAGTTACTGTCATGAGATTATTCCTTCTCTCATTTCCGCTCTTGTGTGTTCTTTCTTCTTGTTTTCGCCCATTTACGTTGTGAAGGGTATCGAAAACTTATGGCAAGAAAACGAAAATTCAATGTCGGGTGACGAGTATAAGAAGATGAAACTGATAAATTCTAGCGTTAGGAAGATCAACAAGCCTTTTGTTAAGTCAATTCAGGTAACTCTTAAGACTCTATTTGATGTTTTATAAAAACATGTGTTTGTTTATTATTATTATTATTTATATTTTTTATATTAATTATTAATTTTTATTTTATATAAGCAGAGCCCGGATGGTGATATAATAGATTGTGTTTTGATTCATCTTCAACCAGCTTTTGATCTCCCTGAGTTAAGAGGAACAATGCCATTGGTATATTTAAGTATCTTTTTACGTTAACTAGTATTAAAATTATTTTTATGTTATGCTAAGTAGCGTGCAAACTAGGGGTAAACAACATTGTGAGATATGACCCTGGCTTGTCAGGGTTCGAGTCCTGATCTCACTCGGTTTTACCGGCTTCTCGCTATCGTGCCGTTTGGCGGGCGTGGGGGTCGGGTTTTATCCGGGGAATCCCTCAATAGGTGGACCGCTAGGGGCTCTGTCTATCCGGACTCGTGGCCGGCTCGGGCTACCTTTAGCCAATGGGGGCCGCGTACGAAGTATCCGGCGTTACTTAGTTGGTCGTTCCAAAAAAAAAAGCAACATTGTCATTTTCTTATTATTTTGATATTTGAAGATAATTATATAAAGTTAATTTATTTTTATTGTCAGGGGTCCCCTGGAGTTACCGAAAGAAGATGATAATAAGACAATAACGTCAGAAATCAAAGCACTTGTGGAGTTCAAATGGTGAATCATGTCCAAATGGAACAATCCCAATAAGAAGAAAAAGTGCAAGTGACATATTAAGATTTCGTTCTATTTCTAAATTTGGAAAGAAAATTAGTACCAAAAATGACTCAAGTGGCTCAAGGCGTGAGGTAACTGGTTTTTATTTTTTAATCCTAATTAGAATTGATTTTAATTCCTTTCTACTATTTAGAATGGGATATAGTTATTAAAACATCTTAGTCAAACACAAAGTTATGGTTTTTTAACAAATTACTTTTTATCCATTCCATACATTTTATTCTTTTTTGACTCTATATTTAATGTCTATAAATATAGCACCCTTTTTCAATCACCAATACCTAAGTTCGAGCCATTCGGGCTACCAATCATCAATACCCGAGTTTTAGCCCTAAGACATAGCTTCAACCGTCCATTATTAATTTACCGATTCCATATATTCAAACCCGAGGCAACCATTTATATATTTTTTAAATAAAGATAACACATTAACTGTAATTTATTAGCATAACCTAAAAAATATGGATTTTTAATGAGTTCATAAAATTAAAGAGTGGTATTAACTTCTGTTTTGATAGCCAATTTTAACTGTGAGTTTGGCCGCTTGGACCGGAAATCACCAGTGTCTTTGATTTAGTTACTAGCCAATGGACGAAACACAAATGAATTGATCTATTTTGAGTAACTGGGTGAAAACCGTTACAAACTAGCCAGTCTGAAAAACATTGTCATATACATGCCTTAATAAGAAGGAAATTAAACATAACATTTGCCATATATTATTATCCTGACAAAAGTTTAATTTGTGGTTATTGTTTGTTTGCACTTGATAGCATGCATTGGGATGTTTATTGGGAAAAAAATATCATGGAATAAAAGCCATTGTAAATGTGTGGGCTCCAAATATTGCAAATAAAGATGATTATAGCAATTCACAAATTTGGGTTATATCTAGGATTCCCAATCATGATGTCAACGTTATTGAAGTTGGTTGGATGGTACTTCATTTCCTTACATTTTATATTTACTTCATTAGTTCATTTTAATTATCTTTTATCATGATGTCACAAATTCTCAAAGTAACATACTCTATCTATATATTTGAATTAAAAACATCATTTTTCTTTAAAAATGTTTATGTTTTAAAAATATCTCATATCATATTCTCTATTTTCTATCTATATATATTATTCACAAGTAAAAACCCTTATTTTTTTTCCTACACACATAACTTTATTGTATATTTTAGAGTATGAAGAACCAGATGTGAAAGATAAATAAGTGAAAAACTATATTCTGTTGCACACTCAAACACGTGCATGAACTTGTGTACATTTTAGATTTTTCTCATAATCTCTGAAGAGTTTATATAGTATATTACTATATTTAGTTATTAAGATATTGTTTGTGTGTTTGTTATTTCAGGTTTACCCTGGACTATTTGGAGACAAATCCCCTAGACTTTTTATTTATTGGACAGTAAGTCTTATTTTTGATAACTAACATTTTTGTAGCTTTTAAAATGTAACATTTTTTTCATTTGTTGGACTGCAGGGCGATGGGTATAAATCCGGATATACAATTTGTTGTGTTCAGGATTCGTCCAAACGAGTAATAAGATCACTGTTGGAGGAGCTATTGTCGATGTATCAACGTATAACGCTAGCCAGTTTAATATCAACCTAGGAATATATAAGGTAAATATTTTAATATTTAACACGGGTCATTAAGGGTGCTTGGCTGGTGTTAGACTCAAGTGGTTTGTATAAGCATATACTTATGACTTATGATTTTTGTTTTGATGTCGATATCTACAGGATCTGGAGAACGGAAACTGGTGGCTAAGTATGGATGGTGATCAAATAGGGTACTGGCCGTCGACTCTATTCACAGACCTTCGTGATCACGCAACGATGATTCAGTTTGGAGGAGAAGTGTTTGACAATGGAGTAACCGGTCAACACACTTCAACTCAAATGGGAAGTGGTCACTTCCCAGGAGAAGGCTTTGGGAAAGCTGCATTTATTTCTAACATAGAATTGATTGATGGGGCAACCACAATAAGCCCAAATTTGTCTGATATTGTTGTAGTGGCAGAAAAAGCCAATTGTTATGATGTTACAAGTGGGTATGAAGGCCTTTTTGATCATTATGTCTTTTTTGGAGGGCCTGGAAAGAGTCCAAAATGCCCTTGACAATTAAACATTTTCATGTATCAATTATCTAATATATAATAAACAAAAAAAAATGTTATTTTGCTTGAACTAGTGATCCAGTGTTGAGCAAAATTTTCTCTTTTTACAAGACAAATTTCTTTGTAGTTTGTGGGACTTGAACCTAGGGTTGTTCAAAAAGCTCGAGGCTCGAAGCTCGAGCTCGTGGCTCGCTCGATAAAAGCTCGAATAAAACTAGCTATAAAAAGTTGATTTGAAATATCCTTAGCTGATTTGGATCATTTTTGTAACCGAGCCAAAATCGACCCAAGCTCGGCTTGAGTTATGGCTTGACTCGCTGGCTCAATCTTAAGCTCGTTCAACTTCAAAATCGAGCTAGAGCCTAGCTAAGTTGCCTCATTTAATTTCGAGTCCGAGCTCAAAACCACCCTGGCTCGACTCGTGAACCAAGGACCTTCGAGTTTTCAAAAGTTTAAAATACTTTGTTTGTGTTACTGGGCCACCATCCCTAGGACCTAAAAAGATGTTAGTTTTGCAATGTTCTCTCTTTTATATAATTTGTTAGAAAAAACAAATGCATGATGCATCTTATAATCTTTTAAATATAGCCTACATATAACAGTATAGTATTTAACTTTTATTTAACATATGTATGGTGTATCTTATAATCTTTTTAAATTAATTATGACACCATCCGGTTTTCCAATATGGGTTGCCGGGTTGGCAGCTCCGACTACATGCAGCAATGACCAATCGGGTTTTCAACGGGTCTTATGTTCAACGAGCTAAGTACATCATAGGCTTATAACCTAAATGTATAGGCCTTCAGTTCAAAATCGTATCTTAATAATGTTTTTTGAACGAGAACACGAGGCATCACCTCTAAAAGGTATTTGATACTATCAAGTGAGGTAGCCCCACATTAAAAACATATCTTAATAATTAACACAAAACATAAACCTTAACTTTTATTAGTTTTTTACCACTGTTTTCCTAATGTTTATTTAACTACATCCATTTCAACTTTAATATAAACTTATATAAAACTGTTGGTCACATTTAATAAACTTAAATTAATTATACAAAAATAAATAATTTAGGCAATTAGGCATACCATACACGATACAAAATTTGTAGAATCAAACTCATGAGAATTTGCATTATGAAATTCAAAATGAAAACACAAAATCACAAAAGTTAATCCCTTATTGCTGCTTCAAGATCCAATGGCAAACAGCTGACTTTTAAAATGGAACTTTTAAAAATCTTTCATTCCAAACAAAAATTCATATAAATGTTAACAACAATAAAGCTTACTTGACCGTTATCTTTTCGAGCAAAACTTTACCTTCATCACTCAACTCGATATTCTCCATTTTGACCCGACGATGCATAACCGGACTCGTTTTTCCAGCAGCTGCATAAATCCTAATCAAAGATTCCAACACTTCACCACCAACAATATCATCAGCTTTCTGCAAAACCTTCACAAACCCTTCTGCACCATCAACGTCATTACAACCCTCGTAATACTCCATGAACTTCCTAATTATTGTTGCCTCCGGGACCCACTTTTTACCCATTGATGTACCGGAAGCAATTGCATTATCAAAGCAATTAACAGCAGAAACAATCTCACCTTTTTCCAAATGATAATTCAAGAAAAGTTCCCATGTTTTAGCATTAGGTTTTGCACCTCTCCTTTTTGACAACTCTCTAAGCTCTTCGGCTTTGTTAAATAAATCGGATTTAATATAAGCTCCTATAAGAACGTTTGCAATCCGAATATCGTACGACGGAGAACCCGATATTCAATCTCTAAAACATTTTTCGGCTCCTGGTAAATCGTTCAACTTGACCAAAACTTGTATCATATTTAGATAACTAATATTTGCAGTTTTGGTAAAAGCGAGCTTTAAGGAACGCCATACGCGATAAACTTCGATTAGGTTACCGATTTTCCCGTATAATGTGATTAAATGCTGAAATGCAGAAAGATTTTTGTGGGAATTTTTCTTTTCTAATTCTTTTAAAGTGTCTTCTGCTTTGCTGGTCAAACCAAAGTCGACATAAATTGATGCCAGATTGGAATAAGTAGTCCAATCTTCAGAAACTTGTTCATCCCTCTTTAATTCATTAATTACTCGTTCAACCGAAGAGATATCATTCAATGCAGCAACAGCCCTCATCCAAAGATTGTAGGTCAAAGTATCAAGTTTGACCTCGGATGCCTTCATTTCCATGATGATTTCTGGAATTCTTTCTGGTTGATTGGTTTTTTCGTATAGAGTCATGATGCAATTGTAGTGTACTGAAGTTAAAGTTAACTCTAATTCTTTCATTTTTGCAAACATAGACTCGGCTTTATCAGTCATTAACTCCTTGCAATAATGGTTAAGAAGTGGACCGTATGTGAAGTGGTTTTTTGATTGTTCAGGGAGATCAACAAAATAAGCTTCTGCTGCGTTTATTCCTTTTGTTTTGGCGATTAGATCGATGTGTACGGCTTGATCGGTGACTGTTTTGTTCATTCCCTTTCTGCCATAGTTTCTGACAGCTGTAAAATTATACGGCAATCAATGCAAAAAGGATGTGAAAACTAATAACCGTAACAAGTGCACTGAGATATATCTATAAAAGCTTCAAAATAGATGACTACAGATGTTCATAAAGCTTGCTAAAGGCTCAAAACTTAATGTTTATCTTAAACTATAGAGTACTTTCAAATGTCTACTTTTTAAAAGGGAAGAGAAAGTCGAAGTGAAAACTTCTTTAGATCTATTACCCAACAAGACTATAGGCTTATGTAGGAATGCCAATTAAGGTGCTGCTCTGTTTTTTATTAGTATCCTTCAACCATAAAAATGAACATTTCACACATCCAATTTGTTGCTTATACAAAAACCTCACTACTTAAAAAGCATAAGTTTTTTTACCCAAAAAACCTGAAATCAGAAATGACTATAATCATGCCTTTGTAACAAACTCTAAACTTGAGCTACTCATAAAACCTATGAAGACAAAATACACCAAATTCATCTATAGATAAAACCTAACAAATGGGCACAAGATATGTTTCTCAAGGTGTATAGATTTACCTAAGGTTTCTAACTTGAATATTTTAAGAAGGGTTCCTCACTTCCTCCATTGTAGTTACATTAATCAGAGATAGATATTTCTCATACACTTTTAGAAAGATAAATCAGTACACTGAAGTTTGGCTATGTTCATTCCTGATTTCTGAATACAATCTATAAACAAATACCAAAAGCCGGTCATGATAACTATAACAAAACTGGAAATGTTGCCCTAAAACAGTGATGGGAACCTTGCTCTAAGAGCTTTTCAATACTTTAATAAGTACGCTAGTGAAATAGTACTGCTGACCTCTACAACTGCTTGTGTATTTTACACATAAACTTAGATACAAATTAAAGCAAGCGTGTTCATCGAATAAACCGGAATTTTTTAATCCAAATCCTAGTTGTTTTAGTAATAAAGTTTAGAAATCAAGATATTATCATAAAATTGTCAAGCAGAACAGACTAATAATATCAAAACAATTTAACTCATAACAAATAATTAGGTCACATTTTTCAAGTAGCTGATAGCTCATCTTACACTCAAACCTTAGTTTTATAACTAATAGGTATTTGCATCTAGTGGTGGTGACTACATCTCGCATTACAGGCTTTTAATACTTTTTAGCGACTTTTCTACTCATATCATATATAAATTTAAGCCATTTAATTAACTATAAAACAAAAAAAACATACGAGTACTATGTGATTAATTGATACGTAAAAACTAACATATGAATACGGATGTCAAAAAAACACACCTAACCACTCTTACTAACCATTTTCAGTTAGCCAAATTAAATAAAACTATAAAAATTTGTGCTGTAAACCGTTCGCTAACAAGTTCATTTCGAACACGAACTAGAAATTCCGTTCGGATAGATATAGTTCACGTGTCCGATGAAAGCTTAATGTCTAGCATTTTACTGTTTTAAGTTCAAAATCCTATATCTAAACATCATATAATAATAATAATAATAGTAATAATAATAAGATGATGAAGAAGACCTTTAGAGCAGGCGCGTAGCGGTTGCGACTTCGAAGGATTTTGAGCGTGTGATTCACCTCCCATTTGTAGGCTTTCTTTCTGGACTTAATAAACTCATTCAAATTCTGTCGAACGCTAGCATCCGATCCGCCATCTTTGAGCAGGCGTCTGTAAAGAGCTTCTTCCAGATACTTCTTCGTGGATCTCTTCGTCAGACTCTTTGTTCTACCGAATCGTTGGATAAACAGTGAAGACGACATTGTATTATTATAATTATATTAATTGGATCAATCAAATCATATGGATATTGGCTTCGGAACCCTAATTGAAGGGTTTAGGTTTTAAGGGGGGTTTCGGGTGGTGGTGGGAACATGGGATCTAGGGTGCACCTTCGGTTATCTGGGCTTTTAGCCCAGTTTTCTATTGGGAAAATTCCCATAACCGTTTTTCATCCATCTTTTGTAAAGAATTCTCAAAATGTTCGTTACAAAATGGGGGGACGACTTTTTAATAATACAACATGACTAGTTCGTAGAGCCAATGAAAAACAAACGCGTGTCCATAAAGCTGATGCGACGACTGGTTTGTGAAGACAATCTAAGCGCCAACAAAGCCGACTGCATTCATGTCTATGTCAGGCCGACTAGATTGTGAAAACGCCGAATAGATCGTGAAAATGCCTACTAAATCACAACCGACTAAATCAGTTAAAAAAACCATTTACAAACCATTTTAAAATGATAATCTAGTCTTCCAGGTTTTTTTGTATCATGATCTAGTCATCCGATTTTTTTGTATCATGTTCTAGTCGGCATGTTCACGATCTAGTCGCCATATTTATGATCTAGTCGTCCCCAATTTTTTATAACACTTTTTTAAAATCTTCATTTGATATGATCTAGTTGTCCAACATAATTTACTAGTCGGCCCGTGTTTTTTAACAAATTGATCTAGTTGGTTGTGATGTAGTTGGCGTTTTCACGATCTAGTCGGCATGTTCACAATCTAGTCGGGCCGACATAGACATGAATGCAGTCGTCGGGCCGACTGTTTTGTTGGCGCTTAGATTGTCTTCACGAACTAGTCGTCGCGTTAGCTTTATGAACACATGTACGTTTTTTAGTTGGCTCTACGAACTAGTCGTCTTGGATTATTAAAAAGTCATCCCGTCTATTTCGTAATGAACATTTTAGGAATTCTTTGTAAAAGATAAAACAAATCTAGAAAACCATTTTCTAAAATGGTTATTATGGGAATTTTCTCTTTTCTATTAACTAGGCATTTGGGGCGTGTTAGGTTCGTGAAATTCGAAAGAATTTGAATTTATATCCAGTGGAATGGTGTGTTCAATTGAATAAGGGGTGGAATTGAAATTTAAAATAATTCCAATCAAAACCTATGTTTATTCAACATAACGATAAATACGAACAAGAGAATCAGACATGATGTGACTAGTTACATGACCACATTCAAAATATACGATTTGTTTGCTACAAAGCATTTAAAAAAACATATAAACCAATCATAAAACACGAGAAACTAAATAATTCCAACAATTCTGTCATAAAACAGGGACCGCCTAATCGATACAAAATTGCACACTCTGATTAATTACGTAAAAAATATGGAAAACTCAAAACGGCTCCTTTTATGATGAACTAGTTCCGCTCACGCGCTATAACTTGGGTTACCACACCAACTGCAACTGTTGTCCCTGAAGATCTAAGAAATACTCTGCCGAGGGCCCTGCTACTTGAAAACTCATCCACACAGACCTCTCCTCCAAGCGCCACCTGAGGGTATTGTAGTAAATATCAAGTAAACTGTAGTTCAAATGTAAAACATAAAATAATATATGGCATTGATTTTGGTCTAAAACTATAATAGAAGTTAATTGTATATTTTTATTTCAATGATATGTCTGTTTCTTATATACACTGAATTAAGAAGAGTTGTATGCACCTCAATTACAGCACTTTGCCTGGCTGACAGGAATCGTGGTGACTTCTTTGTTACTTTACCAGTTTTGGAATCAAGCAACGACACAATCTTTGCAACTTTTGCTACTTCCTGCGCATGGTGTATGTGAAACTCCAACTGCTCATTTTGTAGTTCCATCACAAAACCATCAACATGAAGTCCCCGAAAATAAATAATAAATAAAAATGATATAATTGGCATGATTTATAGAAACTTTTGGATAATGAGTCAAAATGTGTTTTAAGTAAAGCAAGTCGTATTTACATGTAAAGTATAATCTCTAAGACTATGATAGTATAAACACGCATAAGTAAGAACATTACCTGTGAGCCGCTCAAAATTGGCATTTGGATATCCAAAACGAGGATTTTCAACTCCAAACGATCACTGACTGCCACAGGGAAATCTGGATGACAAAACACACCACCAGACATCACACGACTTGCATCAACGCCTTGTAGACTAACAGCTACATTGTCTCCTGCTCTTGCAATGCCACATGGCAGAGAATCACGTTCCAATGATCGCACTGTTCCAATCTCTCCAGAAGGCAGAACAAGAACCTATAATTAATAACATTGAAACCAAAAGGCAATTAGCCCTTCTGTTTTTACAGTGATAAATTTATCCATTAAATAATAAGTGAATGTAGTACCTTGCTTCCATTACGAAGAGCACCGGACTCTAACTTCCCACATGCAGATACCTGACCTTGAGATGGAAGTTTGATGACATCGCATATGGGCATTAAAAAAGGCTTAGCGTATTCTCTAGCAGGAGGTTGAAGAGCATCTATAGCTTCCAACAAACTCGGCCCCTTGTACCTGTATTATAACCAAATAACTGATAATTTAACTTGTAGTTTCTTGATCTTCGTTCAATGTTGCTTAAAATATAGCATTACGCCAAACTATTTGGTTTTCAAGAAATAATAGTGTGTCAAAAGTATAAACATTATATTCAACAAAAATCTAAAGAACAAAATGATTTGACGGGTTTCATGCGTTAAGAAGCAATTTGAGCGACTTTAGACCTATTTGAAACCCTTAAAAGGATAAAAAGACGACCTGAAACCCCAAACTGAGCCTGGGTGACCCATTCAAAAGAACTAGGCCAAATAGGCTTCTTCCGGTTCAGATTGGGTCAACCCAAAGCACCTATTGTCCCACAATTTCCTTTTTTATAAACCAGTGTGCCAAAATAGGATTTGCAATAATACCAAATTTTTTAATGAAATGAATTAACTATTTGAGAGGTTTATAAAACACTTGATTTTCAACTCATTTGGGCCTGTTTCCTTTCTAAATTTTTTTTGTTCCAATTTTGGCCTGTTACAAGTAGAGCATAGCCCAAACGGCCAAACCAACCCAGTTACAGATAAACAGGTAAAACTGTCACATCTACAGAAACCTATAAGAAAGCCTATTGTCCCACAATTTCCTTTTTTATAAACCAGTGTGCCAAAATAGGATTTGCAATAATACCAAATTTTTTAATGAAATGAATTAACTATTTGAGAGGTTTATAAAACACTTGATTTTCAACTCATTTGGGCCTGTTTCCTTTCTAAATTTTTTTTGTTCCAATTTTGGCCTGTTACAAGTAGAGCATAGCCCAAACGGCCAAACCAACCCAGTTACAGATAAACAGGTAAAACTGTCACATCTACAGAAACCTATAAGAAAGCGTATCATTTAAAAATATAGATAACAAAACAAGCAAATAAATAAACAAACTGACCAAGAAAACCGTGCATCAGAAGCAGGTCCCACCAAATTTTGGTTTTCCATGGCACTCATCGGAATCCACGACACAGAAGAATCTCTAAAATTACAAGACCGAAGAAATGTCCCAAGTTGCAATTTAATAGTATCAAAGCGATCCTTTGAATATTGAACAGCGTCCATTTTATTAACAGACACGATTATTTGGTCAACCCCGAAGCTCTTTATCAGCTGTGCGTGCTCCCGTGTTTGACCACCTGCACTATCGATACCCGCCTCAAACGCACCAAGTGATGCATCAATAACAAGAATTGCTGCATCTGCTTGTGTTGCACCAGATATCATGTTTGGAACAAAATCTTTATGGCCCGGTGAATCAAGTATCACAACATGATATTTATTGGAATTAAAGTAGGCAACTGCTACTGTCATAGTTATTCCTCGTTCTCTTTCTTCAGCACTCTCATCTAACGCCCATGCATAAGCAAAAGAACCTTTCCCCTTTATTAAAAATAAAAAATTAAGTCATAAATCCAGTTAACCAAGTTCAGCAGAAAAAATTATAGGAGAAAACTTTGCCTGTTTAGTTATGAATGGGTCTATTTGGGCTGTATTTTATCTCAAACGGGTCAAATACAAATAGCAAAGGGAAAATGATCAAATGGGACAAACGGGTAAAGTCAAGATTTCGGTCATTTCTATAATAATTAATATAACATTTGTCTATGGTAACAAATTAAGTTACATACTAAAAGTGTCAGTGGGTCAACCCAGTCTAACCTGACACCATTCTGACCTTTATATCGAGCCCAACCCGAGACCATTTTGGCCAGTATATCCAGCCCAACCCGACTAACACCATTTAATACACCAACCAAAAATACCTGTAATTTAGCCTCCTTTTCATATTTGTGCATTTGTTTCTGAGATATTTGGCCTAGAAGATGTAGCAGCCTTCCTGAGAGTGTTGACTTTCCAGAATCCACATGGCCAACCTGCAAATATCAAATAGATGGTGTCACGAGCTTATAATTCAACTTAATAAATCTTAAGATCAATAACATAGCAAACTTACAATAGCAAGATTCAGCTGAGTCAAACGATCATCAGTTTGTTCAGGTAACATCCACTTCTCAGGTTTATATTCTGCACGAGTTACTATCTTTTCCTTGTTATTACCTTTGGAATTTCCAGATTTTCCAGTCACGGTCATGTTGTTCAATTCACTGGAAAGACTAACTGCTTGCGCCTCAACTTTGGAAGCACAACTGCTCTCTTCCACATTATTAAACTTAATCTTTGAATTAAGTGATGCTGACATGGTGGAAGGTTTTGCACCTGAACTAGAGTTGGCACTGTTTATTTTTTTGCTGGAAGGAGCATTAGAAGTTGATGGCTTGTTCAAGTTGGGAGCAACTGCTTAATTAGAACAGAATGGAACATGTCAGGTCTCAACTCTCAACTAGAAAACTTAACATTTATTTTGAGCATAACAGAAATTAAATGGCATAAAGCAACAGCAAATATACAGTTAGTATAGTTGGTAGTATTTGTTCATGAACATATTATTATGATTGTGAAACACAAGCAAGTACTTTAACATGAAACATCTGCATGCCAATATGGATCATGTGTATATCTGGGTGTCTTTAGTATGACAGTGTTTTCTTCTACATGTTAGTATGTTAACATGATTACAGAGTACCTTTGGAACCTATTCTGTGAGATTTCAACCCCAGAGAAACCACATCATCCGGAGATGGGACATCAAACTTGAAAGGGGCTGAAGTAGTCAAAACACGAAAGTCCAAGGATCATTAAAGTTAGTCGTTATGTAAGAAGGGTTTAATATGTGTCTTAAAATGGCCATCTATGTCAAGAGCATGTACAGACCTATGTTAGTGTTGTAATGTTTTTCAGAAACAAAGGCGTTATGTAAATCACGAAATTGCGCTTGAGTACTTCCATTAAAGTGAGAAAGTTTGTCATCTTTCATTGAAGAAGCATCTTTCTGTGGTTGTAAGTTTTCCAATGATGCAAAAAGAGACTTTGCCATCACTGATGCTTCTGAATTCACGCATTTGCCACCAGCTGCATTAAAAAAATCTAATCTATAAAGTGGAAACCTAAAATTAAAATAGGTCCTAAATCCAAATTCCTAAAGGTATGTAAACTCCTTAAACTTCAAATTATTCTTCAGCGCAAACCGGTGCATGTATATTAGACAGAAATGCTTTGTCAAATATCAACTACCGTACAACTAATAGTGAGTGAAGGAACAATTTTAATATAGACATACGTCACATCACAGTTTCAGTTTCTAATATAGCATTTAACAAAAGTATGCCTTTTCTTTTAAAGCAAATTAGCAATTAGCCACCATTGTTGACTTTTAATATTACATGCAAAATGTTGACTTTCTCTTAGTTTCTCTTTCTAAATTTTGGTTTACTCTGTAAGATAATTTAACTACAGAGCACAAAAACATTAAACAAAGATGCATACCTTTGCTTGATTGCCCATTGTTATTACTTCTGACCAAAGGGTTGCGAAGAACACCACATATATCACATGATGACATATACTCCTCATTATCAAATGTACATATGGGGCAGCGCCAAACATTTTGCCGAATGACTTCTTGTCTAATTTCAGGTTTCACTTCAACAGAGTTCCAAGCTATACAAAGAGTATAATTGTCACAACAACATAGAAAGCTTATTTTTTATAGACATCGTAAAAATCAATATGCCATAAAGATTTAGATACAATTATTGGTTTACAAATGTTAAGTAAAGTGGAATCATATGGTCATTAATAAGCTCAAAAAACTCTGCAGATTAAAGATCAAATGATCAATTACCAGTGTCATGAGCATCTATGCCATTGCCATAGTCATAATCGTAATTGTCCTCTTGGTAGTCATCATAAATATCATAGTCGTCATCGAAATCAACTCCATATGTTACTTTGCGTGGCATTTCCTGGTTCAAAATAAAATATTAGCCCTGCTTGCGGTGCGCACATATGATGTATATATGTGTGAACCCTCGGGTGGGCAAAAGTGAAATTGCACTAATTTTGACGTTATTTTACTAATCTCGTGAAAATAACGTTAAAAGTGACGGACGGTTAATCAGGCATCATGTAGTGGCGTTGATAGCCGAAAGACAAGGGTACATGCACCGATCAGCCGGTCCCGATGATTGAGTGCTATGTGCCTTATGTCCAAGGCTTGATGCAAAACTACTATCGAGCCGGGGGTCTCACCGGAAGCAGCCTCTCTATCCTTATGGGGTAGAGGTAAGGCTGTCTACATCTTACCCTCCTCAGACCCTACCATAGCTTTGCTATTGGTGGGATATACTGAGTACGATGATGATGATGATGATTAGTCTGAAACTTTACAAACACAAGTCACCCATTCTATGCAGATTAAATAATAAATCTAAACCAAGAATAAACTTCTATAAGAATTACCTTAATTTTGCAGCAAACAGTATATGGAGTCAAAATAATAAAATCATCCAACTCTTCGCATATGACAAAAGAGAGTAACACAATCCTAATATGCCAAAAGAACTGACATCACAACCTGCCAAAGAAGTGCTTTCCTACTTCATGCCCGTTTTCTCATCCGGTAAGATTAATTTCTGATATAAAAAAAAGAGAATAAATATTAGTATAAAAAAGGCTGCAACATCTAGAGAGTTAGTTGTTCAACTAAAAAGCCTAAATTGAAACAAAATGTACATTGCTAATGGATTTATAGCCTCTTAACCATTAGAACTAAATAAACAGTTAACTGAATAAAACACAGAATTGCGACATATATAGCTAAACAAATATTATCCAGGGTATCTTGTCTTTCTTTTTTTCTCTCTATTATCATAGTGATAACAAGAAGATTACATACTGCTAAGCAGTGACCACACAAAAAGCTTAGCATTCAATGTTCACATTTTGATTGACATTCTTCACATGACCACTTGTAATCATGTAGAATTTAAGCTACTACCAAAGAAAGTATGCTCATTGCCTCATTAAAATCTATTAGTTTACACACTCTTGGGAAAATAGTATTGATTTTGTTTGTACAAATGTAACAGCATAGGGGTGTTCACGGTTCGGTTAAAAACCATGAAAACGTCCAAACCAGTCATTGGTTTAGTTTCACGGTCGGTTTCTTCTTTAATTTTCGCTTGGTCGGTTTCAAAATCTTCAAACCATAGCGAATGGTTTGGTTTGCGGTTTATACCAAAAACTGACCGTATAAAACCAGACCGGACTATAAACTTTTGTTATTTAGAGATCTTTTTAGCGTGTGCATGTGTGTGTGTTATTGAGCTTAATAAGTTAGCTCCTAAGCCCTAATTGATTATTCAAAGAGTCTAGTTGATCTAGAATATAGACCTACTAGTTAAATCCATTGGACAAATCCTTTATTATTGAGATGCACGTTCTATCAAGACCGTGAAACTAAACCAGAACCAAACCGTTGGTAATGCTACGGTTAGTTTTCCAACGTTAGGTTTCGGTTTCTGGTGATAAAAAACCGTTACTAACTGTTCGGATCACGGTTTGACCTACAAACCGTCAAAACCGACTAATGTTACTTTTCATGAAGTTCAGTTCCAACTACCAACAAAGCACAAATGAAATCAACCATACCAAACGCTACACTCAAACATCACATCAAAGTACACAAAACACAAATTAGGGTTTCAGTATACTAGCTAATATTCCTAAAATTCAACATCATATTCCAATCTAAGTATCTAACACTAAATCTGTACGTCAATTTGAATAACGTATAATCTATACCTAGCTAATTGAACAAAATGCGGATATATAATGTGTATCAAAAGACGAGCATATAATTCGATAAATTAGAATTGAAATCAAAGCAATTACTATTATGATTGTAACGGATGAAAGTGCGAACCAGAGTCGATTGAGAAGAGGTTAGGTTATGAGGAAGCAATCAACCACGAAACAGATATTTGTGATGGTCAGCTAGCGGTGGACTTGCTTTCGGATGATCGACGAGTAGAGTCCCCCTTTGGCCTTTATAACAAATGCTTAAACGACTTCGGTCGGTATCAATCATGTTAACAACGTTATGCAAAAGTCGGTTGGTATCGGGTTACGTAACCAGAACAAAACAAAAATATAACTTCGTCAAGCTCAAACACAACAAAACTAAATATATTTAAATAAAACTTGCATTGCGACGGTGAGCCAACATGAAATCAGTATGTATTAGCACTAAATCGTAAACATAAGTTAGTAGGCTCCAATAAAAAAAATAACATAAAAGTTAGTATTTAAAAAAAAAACGATTGAGGTGGCAACACCACATCGCAGCCACGTGGTCCAATTGATTTTTTATGATACCGACCATATCTTTTAATAAAAAAATATAATTTAACAACAAAGAATGCATTTTATATCGTTATAAAACAAAAAAGATAGTAGTAGGGCGAAGCTAAACAAACACGCGATATCAATCAAGTTCGCACATGAGAGTTTGTCACGTCATATGGGTCATGGGCAAAAAATGGTCATTGGGTCGTATGACTATGTAAGCGGTCACATTCATCATTCTTTGTCGATCGAACTCATGAGTCAATTGCAAATTTTGACTGTTGCGTGCATGGCATGAAATATCCAATCATACGTGATATACATTCTTACTCTTCTAATATGGACTTTGTTTCTCTCACACATAAATTGGATCATAAGGTCTTTCTCTTTGTGTGCGTGTGAGACGAGGCTAACGGGTGCAAACTTAATCATACATCCAAGTCGAATATCCCAATCAACGTTTGCTTATTCACCGTCGTTACAAAAAGCCTCAAGTCTTACTCGTAGACTTCGTATCAACATTATTGTTAAGTCAGAACTCACAATACGAGAATAGTTTTTTTTTATGTATCTACAATTTAGCATGTGCTAAGGGGCAAAGTGTCCACACAACCTATATGAAATTATGAACTATGAAGAAAATCTAAACTTACGGGACCACCTTACATGATGTTAAAAGTTAATGGGCTAATGGGCACGGTTAAGTCTGTTAATATATTACAATTATACATTACATGGTATTCATATAAGTCCTATAACTTATATGTTGTAATGCACTATTAGAGATTGTTTTTGGAAGAAATAATGTTGTTAATACTGATTTAATCGCTTTTAATAATAATAAAAAAAAGTTATATTTTATGAGTTCTTAAAAATTAGAAGGCCCACTATACAATTGTAAGCTGAATTGCTAAAGATTATTAAGTAAATATATGAAATGGTTATAAAATCATGCATTGGCATGAATACTATATCTCTATGACTCTTTAAACAAAAGTCTGTATTAAGTTTTCTAAAAACGTTAAGCATGAGCGAATCATTTTTGTTGTATGAATCGAATATGTGAACTTTTGGAATGAGAGACTTGGTTGTATCCTTTTTAAATGGCGAGGGAATAGAGTTTAATTCGGATCCCCACTCGTATCCTTTGGAATGAGAGACTTAGTTGTGATCTCGACATTTATCACATTTAAAAGTAAAAGTTGTAATCGTCCATCACATTAGTTGAATTTATGGTAACCCGTCTAGGGTAACAGAATTATCAAACGTGACGGATTTGAGAAAAAGCATGCACCTTATACACCTTATGTAAGATTGTTATAAAGGTTAAGCTATTAATAAATGGTCACTGATATAGCTGATATTATAAAATTTAGTTACATATATGATCACATTAATAAAGTTTAAAAAAATGTGTATGAATTCTCCCTTTAGTTTTTCTTGTCACTTTCAAGTTTAATGCCAAACAATAATTAAAGAGTTGCTTTCAATATACATTATTGTAAAGACCATTTTCAATCAACTAACATTTTTCAGATATAAATAACTTATAAGTCATAATTTACTCTAAAACTAAGGGTTTATTAATTTATGTATCAAAACCAAAACACATACATATGTTCATGAAAAGATTGCTTTAAACTTTATTATCTTTAATATACAGATCAAGTAGTTAAAGATGCAGCATTAGTGTGTCACAACTAAAACAATTATAAAAATATAATTCTCTAACAAAAACAGATAAATCATATCCCTATTCATACAGTCTCTACGAAAATTTATACACTAAAAAAATATTTTTTCCAGTTTATAATATTGTTAATAATATTTATTGAGAATGGTTATTATTGTATGCGTGAAGGTGCATGTGCCTTTGAATGCACACTCAAGATTCAATATTAATAATCTCATTCACTACTCACCTTTGACACATACTATTTTCTTTCTTTGAATCTCTCAAGAAGGAAGAACATGGGGTTGACAATCTTTTTAGCTCTCATTCTTGCTTTTCTTACCCCTATTTCCACCTTATCTTCACATGTACAAGATCCTAAGCTTGTAGTGCATCATTTTCATAGGTAAACCTTGGATAACCTAAGCTACTTCTTTTTATATTTAGCTTGTGTTCATGTTTTTAGTTCTCATCAAAGAATGTTTATTTAAATAATGTACGAACCATGGGAGGGTCATAAGGGTCCATCGACCATGTGTTGGCTAAAATTTGTTTATTTGATGTGAAAATTGTTGTTTTTTTTAGGAAAATGTGAGTTTGATTCTTCAAATTGTAAAAACTTAATTTTTGTTGAAAAAAATGTTATTTTTAGTGAACGAATATTGATTTTTTAGATGAAAACATTAACATTTTAATTAGTGACACCTATACTCATAAATATTTGTTTGTGGCAATGCAGGAGTATAAACGAATCTAGGAGAAATATGGGATTTTTCTTATGTGGGACAGGAAATCCGATTGATGATTGTTGGCGATGTGACAAGAATTGGGAAAACCACCGTCAACGGTTAGCCGACTGTGCAATTGGATTTGGCAAGCAGGCGATAGGAGGACGTGATGGTAAAATATATGTTGTGACGGATTCTAAAAATGATGATCCGGTTAACCCTAAACAAGGAACATTAAAATACGGTGTGATCCAAGAAGAACTATTATGGATCATATTTGCACATGACATGACTATTAAACTTAAACAAGAACTCATGATGAACTCATTCAAGACCATCGATGGTCGTGGTGCCAATGTTCATATAGCCGGTGGACCATGCATCACCATCCAATATTCAACAAACATCATCATACATGGAGTCAACATACATGATTGTAAGCAAGGTGGGAATGCCGATGTTCGTGACTCGCCTGACCACTATGGGCGGCGAACAATATCAGACGGTGATGGGATCTCTATTTTCGGTGGAAGTCATATATGGGTGGATCATTGTTCATTGTCTAATTGTCATGACGGCTTGATTGATGCCACACATGGATCTACAGCCATCACAATATCCAATAATTACATGACACATCATGATAAAGGTTATGCTATTAGGGCATAGTGATAGTTTCACTCAAGACAAAAACATGCAAGTCACCATTGCATTTAACCATTTTGGTGAAGGTCTTGTTCAAAGGATGCCAAGGCAAGTCCCACATACATACATACATACATAGTAGGGTGACAACTCATTACTCGAGATAAGAAAATAATTAGCTTTTGGGTTGTCTATACGGGGTTCACATCATTAAAAGGTTGATACATCTAACCCGTTTATTAAACGAATTATGTTTGGATTGGGTTATATATAAACAAGTCAATTTGACAACCCCTTCAAGTTAAGAGTCAACAAATAAAAAATCTATAATTTACAAACCTGTTCTTTTTATGAATATAGATGTAGGCATGGATATTTCCATGTGGTGAACAATGACTATACTCCGATGCAATTGGAGGAAGTGCTTCACCAACCATCAATAGTCAAGGGAATAGATTTCTAGCTCCTAATTCTCATGATGGCAAAGATGTGAGAGTTGGTACATATGTATAAGAAGAAGTTACAATCATCTTATATGGTTCTAAATTTGTTATGTTGTGTGTAGGTGACAAAGCGGAAGGAAGCATCTGAGGATGAGTGGAAAAGCTGGAATTGGCGTTCGGAAGGCGACCTCATGTTAAATGGTGCATACTTCACGCCATCTGGTAAAGGAGCTTCCAAGAGTTATGCAAGAGCATCGAGCCTGAGCGCAAGATCATCTTCCCTCGTGGGCTCAATCACAGCTAATGCAGGCGTGCTCCGATGCAAGAGAGGCTTTAGGTGTTATTAGTCCAAATGTTATTTTGATTTATTTTTTTCAAGTCACACGACATGAAAAAAGAGAATATATATTCTAGTTAGCATGTTTCTTTATATTTACATAAAGAAATTGCAATCAGGGAGTTCATTTGTTTGTTAACATTACTTTTCACATTTTTAGATGGTATAATTATTTAATGCATATAGTATACATACTCTTATGGGTTTGGTTAAGGGTGTTTGAGATTGTTGTTTAAAATTTGATTATTTCTATGTATCATGTTATATTGTAATATAACATGCTAGTTTTTGAACTCGTGTATTACACTGTTTACACATAATTTGTCAAACGATAAAAATAAATAAGATCCGTTATTATAATTGTAATTCTTAAAATACCTACGAATTAATTTAATGAACAAAGTAAAACTTATGGCGGGCTCGAAATGAAGTTGTTTTTCAAATAGAAGTTAGTAGAAAAGACCTTAGTTTCGACAATCTTCTTGTTTATTCGTTTTCATGGATTACAAATACAGATAGCAAAAATACTATTAGTTTGACCGAGTGACTTAAAAATCCCCTTCTTATAATGTAACTTTTTTGTTTTTGTTCTAGCTTTTGCTAGTTTTGGTTTAATAAAAGTTGTTCCTAAAAAAAATAAGTAAAACTTATGAATTATATTTTTTTTTTCAGTTCATGACTTATGAAATGTATCTTTTCCATATTTCACCATGTCTACTACATGATGCAAAATATGAATTTAAAGGTAGTTCGGTTAATTTATTTTTTTTGTTAAAAAAAGTGTTTCGGTTCGGTTCGGTTCGGTTCGGTTATTTTTGCTAAAAAAATGTTTCGGTTCATTTATTTTTGTTAAAAAAGTGGTTTGATTTGTTTGACTTTTAAGCAGTTCGGTTCGTTTATTTTTGTTAAAAAATGTGGTTCGGTTCTTTTATTTTTGTTAAAAAAGTAGTTCGGTTTACTTATTTTTGTTAAAAAAACTAGTTCAAATCGTTTAATTTTGTTAAAAAAAGTAGTTTGATTCGTTTATTTTTATTAAAAACTAGTTCGACTCATTTAGTTTTTGACCTACGGGTTAAGTACATGAGGAATAAAAAAATTACTATGTTGTCCCTTACTTAATGGAAAACAAACTGAACACGTTATCTGTTGATTTGTAAGAAATTAAAAAAAAATAATACTAAAGTAGGATTAAAATAACACATAACATTACATAATCCAGTCACTTAAAACGTTAGATTTGTTGCGAACTTTCACAGCTTACAATGAAGTTCATCGTTCAACGAAACTCTCAAATTTCATCTGTCAGACACCAATTCCACTCAATTACTCATCAGGTCCGTACGCCATCACTCTCATTCTATCCGATTAATCTCCAAACTCACAACTAACGAGCTTATGCTGCTTTATAGGTCACCTGTAGTAGTGAAGACTTTATGCTTAAAATATTAAACAGGAGATGGGCATTAATGAATCCAGATACCAAAATCCACCAAATTAGGGTTTCTAATATGCAAACTCAACATCATTTAGGGCAATTTGGTAAAACCACATTTTCCAACAATCCACATCCTTGTTTGGGGGAGAATGTAAGGAAATGGGATAATGACGAGTCGTCGTCGTTTTATATCGTTCGTGATGATTTGTTGCATCCGCTGGTGAATGGTAACAAGGCGAGGAAACTTGATGCATTGCTTCCGCTTGTCGAAGATTGTTCAGGAACCGATGTGGTAGAATAAGTCGATAACTATAGCGTTCTTTGTCAGGGCGTCGCTGTGAAAATTTTTTAGGCCGAAGGCAAAGAAAAAAATAAATTTGGGCCATAAATTAGTCGAGTAACTGGGTTTAAACATTAAGAATATATTTTTTTTTTCAAAAAAAAATATATAATTTTTTTTTAAATCGGGCCTATTGGGGTTGAAGATTATTCAGGAACCGATGACGTACGATAAGTCGATGACTATAACGTTCTTTGTCAAGGCCGTCTTCGAGAATCGTTAAAATTTTTTAGGCCAAAGGCGAAAAAAAATTTGGGCCATAAGTTAGTTAAGTAACTGGGTTTATACATTAATAACTTTCTTTTTTTTAAATCGGGCCTATTGGGGTGTCGGGCCGGGCTCCGTCGACCATCCGACCCTGCCTCATAGCCGGCTCTGTTCTTCATTCAATTGCTTGTACGGGTGCATACGTTGTGTATGTGTAATGTGTATAAAATGTTATTAGGAATGATGACTTGAGGTTCCAATTACACCGTTTTTATAGGTTACATGTGGAGGTTGCCAAAGTGCACACGCTGCAGCCGTTGGTATGCATACATATATTACTTGAGGCTTTTTAGAGTAGGGGTGCAAACGTGCTAAGCTGCTCACGAGCTACTCAAGCTCGGACGGATAAAAAGCTCAAAACGAGCCGAGCTTTTTCAAGCTGAAGCGGAGCAGAGTGTCAAATAAAGCTCGTTTAGTTATCGAGCCTGAGCTTGAGCCTTGTGTATTTTCAAGTTTTACCTGTTTTGGACTTCTATGTATTAAATTAACACTTAACAGCCTAGCTTTGGCTCTTTTTAGGTGCTAAACGAGCTTGAGCTGAGCTTAGGCTCGTTTAAGGTTTTTCTCAAAATATATAAAAATAATAAAAAATGTATATAAATTAATTAATAAATAGTAAATGAACCGAGCCAGATCTTGAAAAAAAGCGCATGAGCCGAACTCGAGTTATAGAAAAAGAGCTTCAAATGAGCGTGAGCCTAGTCGAGTTCCGGCTCAGCTCGTTTACACCCCTAAATTTTAGAGCCGGGGGGGGGGGGGGGGGTTGGATTACGCCTATCTTAAAGGCCAGTTCATGATATTATGTTTGTGTGTTTGTCAGCTGTTTCATGTGCAGAAAGGGGACTGAAGGCGCATTTGCTTTTACGTGGAGAACAACCTCAAATTCTAACAGGGTACAATTTAATCTCCAAGTTATATGGAAATATGACATATGTTCCAAGATCTATATATGCTAACAGGGAAGAAATGTTATCATCACATGCCAATTCAATAGGCGGTGGTGTAGTACACCTTGATGACTTACTTAAAGCTTCTTCAAATCACAACTCTATGAGGTCAAATTTTCTAGATATAGACGATGAACGGTCTTCAAATTCAAAAAAGACAGTAATCGTTAATGAGGTGCAGGCGATGCCATTGCATTGCCAGGTAAGCTTCAAGCCCACTAGTTATTTATAAAATGAATATAAAATTGCCAGGTAAGCTTCAAGCCCACTAGTTATTTATAAAATGAATATAAAAAATGGCTTGATTTGGTTTTATAGGTTTCGACTGACTATATTAATCTTTATAGGCTTGATTCGCCTTGTACAATACTTGTCACAAGATCATATACTTGGAAAAGACCAGCATCTGAAAATTATTGTGGATGCGGGAACTGGCACGACAGCTGTTGGTTTAGGAATCGGGGCCTTATGTTTAGGGTATGTGCTCATTACGCAAAATGTTTATATAATTATTGTAAAGAATTAATTGGAATATTAACAAATGCTTCTGTTTTGTACTAGACTCCCCTGGGAAGTAACTGCGGTGATGCTGGCTGACACCGTTGAAGGGTACAAAAAAGAGGAACAAAGTTTAATGTCCGAATTATGCCAATGTTTTGACTTGCCTATGATGCATAATGGACTCGTAAATTGGGTAGAACGTCAGCATCCAAGAAAGTACGTCTTTATTGTATCTGATTATCGAAAGCATAGTTAGATCATAAGCTCTTAATAATGTTAATAAAGGTGACATTTTTTCTCATAAAGTTGGAATCTTTTCTATGGCTTAAAATACAGATTTGGGAATGTGTTGAAAGGGGAAATAGAAGCATGCCAACAAGTAGCTCAAGAAACAGGTGTGTTAGTGGATCCGATATATACTTTGGCTGGATGGGAGTTAGCGTGTCGACTTTGTCAACAGGAAAGAAAAGGTGGTGCAAAAGTAGTGATGCTGCACACCAGCGGTACACTTGGCATGTTCGGTTTAGCTCCGCGATACATGTCTTACTTTTAAAATTGTGTTCTTCAAACATGTATGTCACATTAACAACAATTATTTTCTTTTTTATGACATATATAACATTTTGATTATGTATTTATTATTAACAGTGCTTCAAATTATACTTCTCATAATGGTGTAGTTAGCATATCATAAACAAAAAATACACGATCACATTCGAGATTTGTTGTTTGATTTGAAGATGGGATGCTCAAATTGGGAACGCTCGAGAGAGTCGGATGGTGATAATGAAATAGTTGGGGTTTTGTGCATCATGAATATGGACATGAAGCAAACTATAGTTAAAATGACAATCAGCAAAACGTGCTGTAAATACATCACCTGTTAAAGGTTCAAGGTATCTTATGATGGAAGATGTTTCATATCCAACATATATTCCCAACCTTCTTTGGGGACCCATTTTTGTGCGTTGTGGTGGTGCAATAGGAACATACACAGCACAACCAAAAATTCTAAGATGAGAGATAGTTGGCTCATTTCCAGAAACAAGTTGTGTGGGAGAGTATTTATGATTTGCACTTGGTCTCACGCGGATTAATGATCCAGCATGCATAATTGCATGACCCCAAATAGAAACAGGGAGTTTTGTCCTCATTATTAATGGTCTAGCTATTAGCTGTAGGCGTTTGATCAACGACTCGGCTAAGCCATTTTGTGTGTGTACATGAGCAACAGGGTGTTCTACAACAATCCCCACAGACATGCAATAATCATCAAAAGCATGTGATGTAAATTCTCCCGCATTATCAAGCTAACTCTTTTAATGGTATAATCCGGAAAATGTGCACGTAATTTGATAATTTGAGCAAGAAATTTTGCAAAAGCAACATTACGAGTCGATAATAAAGAGATATTAGACCATCTGCTGGATGCGTCTATTAAGACCATGAAGTATCTAAATGGTCCACATGGTGGATGAATTGGTCCACATATGTCACCTTGAATTCTTTCAAGAAACATTGGTGTTTCTTTATCGACTTTTAATGGCGAAGGCCTTGTAATTAATTTTCCAAGAGAACAAGATGTACATTGAGGCATTTTATCTATTTTGTGGATCTTTTGACCTTTCAGTGGATGCCCATGTGTATTTTCAATGATCCTTTTCATCATTGTGGATCCTGGATGGCCTAATCTGTCATGACATAAGTTTATGATACCAGAATCGCAACAATTTTCTTTGACTGCCATATGTGCTTGAGGCACATTTATATATGTATAATGCAAACCAGAATGGAGCATTGGCAATTTTTCCAATATTTGATCTTTGCTTATGATATGCAAATATTTTTCATTACTAACAGTCCTTGACTGAGTATCATATCCATTATGATATATGTTTCTGAAACTCAACAAATTTCTTGTTGATTTTGGGGAAAATAAAGCATTTTCTATTTTGAGCTTTGTACCATTTGATAATGCTAAATTAGCTTTTCCCACTCCTTCTATCAAGTTTGTAGGACCTGATATTGTATTGATGATCCCTTTTGTTGGTTTCAGTTTATAAAAATATTTTTTAGATCTAAGTATAGTATGCGTGGCTCCACTATCCGCTATACATATATCTTCTTCATTTGTTTGATCTTGTGCTCCGGTGATTTTCATTTTAAATCTTGAAAAATATTAAGAAAAAAAATAAGTGTATAACGAAGACATATGATATTTTAATAAGAACTTTATTTAATTGAAACACAAGTAGTACATGAAAGAGGAACTACATAATTAAAGATAATGAGAACACACTTAATAACTGCATCTAATTATAGTAGTTAAGCAACTTTGTTTCAAAGTTCTACCCCAAAGTCTTCAACGCTCAGCTCAGCATTGATATTATTAAAGTTATCAACATGGTTCACTTCTTTCTCTTTTCCTTTTAGAGAGGCTTGGTACAGTTCACACAGATGTGGAGCTGTGCGACAAGCCTTTGCCCAGTGGTTTGTACTTCCACATCTAAAACATGAAGTGCCATTGTTTTCGGACCTACCAGCTTCATTCCATTTATTTTGGTGGTTGGAATTGGTATTGTGTGGGACATGATAATTATTGGCTCTCTGGTTACGACCACGACCACGGCCACGACCACGACCGTAAGAGTTATTGTTCCATTTGAATGGATGCTTACGATCATTAAAATGCCTTTTGTCAAAATGACCACGTCCACGTCCACGGCCTCGTCCTCGACTTTGTTCCCATTTATGATCAGAATTTTTATGAGAACTTTTGTGAGCAACATGTGCTTCTGGTATTGCTAATGAACCCGTGGGACGAGATTGATGATTTTTCATCAATAATTCATTATTTTTCTCTGCTACAAGGAGCAATGCATTTAGATCAGAGTATCTCTTAAAATTCTGCAAACGATAATGTGTTTGCAAGTTTATATTTGATGCATGAAACGTGGAGAAAGTTTTCTCTAACTTTTCTTCCTCTGTTACGGGATACCCATAAAATTCTAGCTTTGAACAAATTCGGTATAAAGCAGAGGTGTAATCATTTACCCTCTTAAAATCTTGGAACCTAAGACTGTTCCATTCATCTCTAGATGTAGGAAGTAAAACTTCCTTTAGATGACCGAATCTGCTTTTCAAATCTTCCCATATCATATAAGGGTTATCATAATTAAAATACTCATGCTGTAGTAATTCATCAATATGTTTATGGATGAAAACATCAGCTCTTGCTTTATCCTGGTCAGAGCAATCATTGTATTCTTGGATTGCGTCTAACACATCCATAGATTTTAAATGTCTTTTGACATTTGCTGTCCAAGACATATAATTTTCTCCAGAAATGTTGAGTGCAGGGAATTCGAGTTTTGCTATATTTGACATTTTGTTGCTAAACATAATAAGATAAATATTAGAATCCATATATATCAATCAACAATGAGATACAATACATTGGTAGAGCTATAAACATATAAAAGAAAAAGAAAATGCCGAAATCTTCAGATGGGAGATTAAAAATTAGAATGAGAAGTAGTATAAGCATTACAGTGACCAACATCAAAACCGGGTGAATCATTTTGAGAATTTTATCTTGGATAAATTTAATAAGAAGAATGTTTGTTGTAAATGAAATGGGGTTATTGATTGGTTATTTATAGTGAAAATTTATAACCCTTTTATAACGGTTATATTACCGTTTATAACGGTAACATTACCGTTTGTGTGTGTGTATATATATAATATATAATATTAATTATTTTAAAGTAAGATAATAAATAAGATATTAAATACAGTTTATTTTATAAAATATATGTAATTAGTATGCACAATAATAAGAATAGAATTGTTAGTGTAAATAAATCTAACTTCTAAATGAGATATTAGTGTGCATATATAAATAAAAGTTAGAATAGTTATCAAATTTTAATAACTATGTTTATACACATTATTGCTATTACTCAGTATATTAGTTAGTATATGTATATGCATAGATATATATCTAATGTACATAATTAAAGAAGTGTTTATGATGCTTATGTAGATACCTTTGTGTCTATTACCTTTCTTGGTTAGGATATAAGCGGCTCGTGCTGATAACGTGTTATCATATTAGCTCTAACTATAACAATATTATTAGTGTAATATGAGAACTTGAAGATAACAAAACAAGAGAATAAGAAAATGTATGATTCAGTAAATTTTGATGGTGTCTACTTAGATTACAAAGGTAGATATATATATACAAAAAGGTAATACTATTTAGGGGACATGTCCATATAGTTGGGATTGAAAATTTGGCATCCATCACATGGATGTGTCTTACCGACACTTTCATGACACTTATGTGGAGTGTTCATGTGGCCAAGACTTTTGACAAATGTGAAAAGGTGTTATACAACTTGTAAAATCGTCGGTGGTTTCACAACACTTTTTTTGTTTTTGTTTTAGTTTTATTTTTGCTGGTTGAATTTTACTTTAGTTAAAAGATGAATGGAGAATGGATGTAACACCCCGGCTAAAGCGGAAACGTCTGAGTGTGACGTACAGATTGCTCAAACACACGTGACACTATTAGGTGACCATAATAACATTATTTCATTTAAATCATCATGTAACACAAGTTTATCAAATAATACAAGTTGTAACAAATAAATAAACAAAAATGATAAGTTTCTTTAAATATCCTATAAGCATGCTATGTGTCTTCTAAGTTTCATCCTTGTATTTCTACACCTGTAACATATGTATAAAATAAAGTCAACTACGAACATAGCTGGTGAGATTCCCATAGTTTAATATAATACGTAAAAATCATACAATTCCATGAAACTTGTGATATGAGCATATAAGGGTTCTTTACACTCGATGCAATGGAGCTGAGTGTAAAGAACAAACGAAGGTCCTTTCCAGTTGGGGCTACCAACGTACTCGGATATGAGGTCCCTTTTCCACTCGATACAAATGGATCTGAGTGCAAAGGGGGTCGTATGATCATACTTATTGAGGAAACCACTGAGCAAGTAATCAAGTAAACACACAAGTCCATGTAATGAATTGTAGTTTGTATATGACTCAATAAATCATTGAGTAAATAGGATACATATGCTACCCCCAAAAATAAAAGCGTTAAAAAGGGGGTGTGAGAAAACTCACCTCGAAATCGAAGATAAACTTTGCAATGAAAACCGAAGGCATGATAACAAAACCAAAGCGGTCAAACGTCACGAACTATAATGAAAATGCAAAGAAATCAAGGCTAGCTTTCGGGATTTAATTAACTTTGATTTAAGATATGTTACACTATTTTAATATGTATTTTAATATCTTAAAGCATTAATATAATTTTAAGTTTTTAACATATTCTTAACGGCACTTTTTAACGAACTAAATATGATGTTTGCATATTACGGATTTTAAACGATAGTTTTAACTCGAATTATAATGGTTGACGAAAACGAATAAAGTTATCTTTAATGGTTTAACGTATTATTATTACCGAATTAAAGTTTAATGGAATCAAAGCTACGAAAACTAATATTAAAGTTGCAACGAACTATATTATTTAAAATTATTTTGACTAATAAATTATTTTTAATATAAGAATTTAATTATTTACGAAGCATGAATTTTATCTTAATACGTCTATTTTAGCGTTTATATTTATTAAAAACAAAAGGAATTATAAAGCATACGAAATGGAAATAAATAATATAATATTATTACGGGTTTTGGAGAAACGAAAACAAAAAAAAAAGTTGTAGGTTCGAATTAATATTAAAAGAAATTTAGTTTATATAAATTATATGATTTTATTTAATTTATATTCATTATAACAAACTAATATTTAAAAGACAAGACCTATAAAAAAAACAAAAAAGTTAAGACCTGAGCAAGGTTCGAACCCAGGTCTTGTAGATTAGACATAAGTGAGTTACCCAGTTGAGCCAAATGGTATTTTGTTAATCATAACAAAATTTATTTTATTTAAACTTTAACTCAAGGTCATCTTCTTCACTATACAAACCCTAGATCCAATTCTGTTAATCTGGTTCGTGTTCATTTAGATTATGATAGGGCTTTTGATTTGTGGCTTATATAACACATACCTGTTAAAGTGATGGAATGAAGGTGAAAGACGAGTTGGCCGGAACCAGACTTGGACGGAATAATTTAAGTGATATAGAGAGTGTTATGGTAAAAAGATGTTGGACGGAATAATTTAAGTGATATAGAGAGTGTTATGGTAAAAAGATGTTGCAGGTACGTTTAGATGGATATTGGGGTCCTTTTTATAGCGTCAATTGCAACGAGTGGTGTTTAATGGTCGTTAATGTAATTTAGCATAAAGTCCGGCCGGTTCATCGGGGATTACTTCACGGGATTAGGATGTTATAATGTAATTAAGGTGCTGATTATCTGTTGTTAATGAAGACTAAAAACGTTCTACTACTTTATTGGGTCAAAAAGCGAGGATTAAGGCTGTTTTTTTGTTTCGGCGGAAATCCAGCGTCGCCGGCGGTCGCCGGCCGGAAAAACGCGGATAAGGAGGGTCACGGACGGCTGGGAGTAGGGTTTAATCTACCTATTCTAATAAAGTAAAATAAATAGGGACACTTGTCATGTTTTGGTTAATTCTCACAATTTTTTCCCTCCAAAACTAATATACCCTAATATATGTAATAAATTAATAATTATCCACTTTTCTTTTACACTATTTTTATATAATATCTATATATTTTTATAAATATAAATATAAATATAAATATTAACATATTATTTTACTATATATTTCAAATATTTGGTGAATGTCAAAAATCAACGACAAATCATGTTTCTCAAATGAAAATTGTTTCGGGTTTTGTGTGGAAGTTAAATTTGATTTTATGGGTTAAAAGTTGGTAAATAGATTGTTTGGTACAAGTTAACTACATTTAGGTCAAAATTTGTTACGGGTCAAAAATGAAAATTTTGAATATTTTTAAAAGTTTGAGAATGCAAAATAGATTTATCGTCAAATTTGTTATGGGTTCAAAGTGTTGACTTTAAAATGTCAAAAGTATGAAAGTTAGAATTTTAAACATGATTCGGGTTTCAAGTTTATTTTTAAGGGCATTTTTTGAAATAATCAAAAGGTTCGGGATCTAGCAAATTAACTATTTTTCCCTAAACTATTAAAACTTAAGAAAAGATTGCGACACTTTCGACATGTCACCCCCATGCCTATCAATGCTTCTAACTTTTATCAAATTTCAAATATTTATACACGTCAACATTAATTTTTCCTTCAATGGTGATCAGAACGTTGTATGAGAAGCATGCATGCAAAACTATGCTCAAATAAAACAAAATATTCACAAAATTGAATGGGTTAACATGTTATTTTTTATGTTGTCATTATGACAAAGTTGAGAAGCCCTCTGAAACTTATCAACATCTTTTTTATGGTGTAGCTCCGAAAATCGTAGTTCTTGAAGAACATCCATTGTTGCAATTTAATATCCTACTTTCCTTTGATGGGTAGTAAATTGATAAATATATCAATAAAGGTAACGCCTCTTTTGTATTTAGGCTGAGTGGTTAGAACTACTATCATATGAGAAGTCTTATTTTCGAAATTGGTTTATAACCAAAATTCTTTCAATTATACACATATGACACAGAGAATGAATTTTTCAATAGAAAGAAGCATTATCGGGTACGATTTTGCACGGACATTTTTTATTAAGTTCATTTAAAAAAACCATTTTGTGATATAAATAAAATCAATTTTTGTACACATTGTATAGATACAAGCATAGATGTAATACATTTTTTCAATAGAAAGAAGCATTATCGGGTACGATTTTGCACAGACATTTTTTATTAAGTTCATTTAAAAAAACCATTTTGTGATATAAATAAAATCAATTTTTGTACACATTGTATAGATACAAGCATAGATGTAATACATTTTTTTTTCATATACGCTATGTAATTATTTGTTTTACTTATAATTTTATAATTTGAATTATCCCGTGTGTAACACGGGCTCTAAAACTAGTATTATAATAATATAATTCAAACTTAATTTACACATATAGCCCCTCTAGTTTCAAGTTTTCTTTAAAACTGATTTATAATAGAGTTACAACTTAATACCCTGAAGTTTCATATTATTTTAAGATCATGATTTAAGTTATATTTACCAAGGAAACCTTTACTTGAAATTGTATTTAGGAAATTGTATTAAGATTAAAATAGAGTCTTACAAAAAAATGGATCTCGAACTTTGAGATGCGTTAATAAACGTAATGAGAAATTATAATTTGGATGTTTAACGTAATATCGTAACTCGTTTAGATAGAAACTATAAATCCCGTAGATTCATTATTTGAACAAAATGAACAATAAACGAACGACAATAAACCTAAATCGAATGACACGTAAAATACATGAATCAAACTTGAGATATAAAATAATATATGCGTATATTTATAAACAAAAACCGAAAATTCAAAACGAGTCGGGTTTTCGGGTTTGAAAAGTAACGAATGTTACAATGGAAGTGATGATTATTTCCCCAGATGATCGAAGTTGTTTATACTGAGCGCATTTATTTTTTTCTCTTTATATTTATTAAAGAGAAACCAAGCCAGAAATCTGATCCATTCTCTATTATAACTTATATTTTACTAACTGGTAAAAATAAACAGGATACGTTTTTATTAATATAAAATATAAAGTAGCATTCAGCAACATTTACTAAAATAATTGATAAATGTATTGTGAGGCTACTAGTTGTATATTTGATGTGAAGTAAAATACTAAAAACATGCTTCCTTTCATATTCATGAAGCTTCATTGTCATCTATAACAACACCACATCATCACAATTTTATTAGCCAAATCAGAACATGGTGCAACATAGGCCTAAAGAAGACGGGGTTCACCCATTTTCAGCTAATTGTATTATTATTGTGGGTTAGTTAAAGCTCACTTGCTGCGTACGTGGTGTTCACAATGACGTGACCTAACCAAACTACGAATCCACTTTGCTTAGTTTAATGTGTGTTAATATTTTTCTCATTCAATGTAATGTTCTAACTTTATGATTAGAACTTATAACCTAGAGTGTGTCAATGAGTTTAATAACGTGGACTCAAACCGGTTAAGTTGATGACCAACTTCGGTATTTGGTCGAAACCAATTAGGCTTTTGCCTCAACCACTACCGCCTCCGTAATGTCTGGGCAATTGCTCAATTTAGTTTTGCCAATTGCCTAGCTCTACCCCTGGATGCCACTTCTGTGGAGGATAGATGGAAGAGTGATGTGGGGAAGAACACTCTCGAACGATTATATGACAGATGAATGGCGTTAATAAGGGAGCTGCTATTTAGACACCTTCTTACCCTTTAGAAAGGTGCACGTAAGAGAGAACGTGTAAGTAGGGTGTACGAATAGCAAAAATGGTGTCAGAATAGAGAAACCCATAATCCAAGTAGTTATGACTTGTGACAGTGGATGTTTCTTGTTGAATGTGAAATTATCATTGGGCCGGTGCATGAATACGGCCCAATCAGTTTACCCAACCCAAACAAAATTTTGTAAATAGAAAACTTTGGTGTTAAATTCAATGATTCAGACATTCAGTTACGAGCTCAACAACCGGCCACAAATTGGCACGCTTTTAAATTCAATGATCCCTTGATCCTTAGTCAGGTTTGCCGCTGGTCATCCCGATTTCTGTCCCCACTCGCGATCATCTGCCAGCGATCCACCTAATTTTGGTAAAGCTTACTTATGCATTTGTAATGACGTTAAATAGTTTGATTATATTTTTATACGACCCCATCTCCCACGGTCATATATATTCTTTTAACACAAGAAGGAAAGTATTACGACACAAAAATCATACACTTCATTTAATACGAAATCAAACAAACTTAACAAACATGCATGTTCAGAGTAATAAAGAAGAGTCACATGATACACCATCCCTTAGATGACTTTAAATCCTTATGAACCTTGGTGTTAGACCTGAAAGAACGTTCATATCTACTTTAATCAAGATAATGTCATGAACCATAAAAACCTTACCCCTAACATTTTGAAGCGTGTCCAAAATTGGTTGCAATTCTTGTACAACCCTTTTCATATCCATCCTTTCTGATGGAGAATCAAGAGTGCATGATAGTCCAATCTTCAATATTAAAGCCAAGCATTCCTCAACTTTGTTTGCATTTTCTTCCCTATTTAGCATAAAAGTTTCATTCACTTGATAAACATTCAGAATATTAACATCTATAGCATCTGTTACATGGTCTGACAAGGCCATGGCAGCAAATTTCTGAATGCTAAGGCTCTCCCTAAAAATGTCGTCAGTCGGCTCTTTACCTGTCATAACCTCTAGTAATAAAATTCCAAAACTGTAGACATCTCCTCTACTTGACATCTCATTTCCGAGACCGTACTCTGCAATTTATAAGCAAGTACTTTAGAAATAAAGGTAATACTATGAGTAAGTACATATGAAAGTCTTATTTACCTGGAGCAACATAGCCGATTGTTCCTCTAATCCCCGTTGAGCTGTCTAGGTGTGAAGTTCCAAGTAAACGAGTTATAACCAAAATCTCCAACATGATCTACCATATCATTATCGAGTAGAATGTTGCTTGGCTTCAAGTCTCCATGAACAACAATCGGTACGCATTGATTGTGTAACAACCCTGAAAATAGGGCTAGATTTTTTTTTCTTTATAAGAAATCTTATCGTCAGATAGTGAGTATAATGTTGGTCGAATAGTCGAAGTGACTCGTGGCTCGGCCGATGACTATGTAGAAACCGATGGAGATAGGGATAAGCCGAATAATAATACCATGTTTTATAACGTGTGCTCGGCCCAAATTAATCGAATGAAACAGAGACTCGCTTAACCCAAACAAACATGAACCCAATAACCTCAAAATTAAACAGACCATTCAGTAGTTATTTAACTTTACTGGGTAACTAAAATATATAATCCAAACATCAAACGATCTCTCATATTACTGTCCGGTCACCAAACCAAAGGAAACGAGAACCGACTAACAAGATTTACAACATACTATGTATTAATTTAAAATACATAACTTCATGTTTATACATAAAAACCTGCACTCTTCTAGTTTTATTATTTGAAATTTATAAGAATAAAACAATAACATATTATAGATAATAAAAGATAGGGCAAATATCACAAAAAATCAACACACTTTTTGTTTTTTCTCACAAAAGTCCTTCAACAATTTTTTGCACGTTAAAGTCCTTCCACATGTTAAATTTTAATTAAAAAGTGGCATAACTTCTAAAAACATATATTTTTTTTTGCTTAGGTCGTGTCGCATACATGTAATATATATGATGTTAATTAAAAGTTTTGGCTTATATTGTTATAGCAAAACCAATAATATTTTGCTTAAACTGAGAATTTTTTTGTCTTATAATTTGCTATAACTATAACCAGACTTGATTAAAAAAACAAAATAAACATAACAATAACCACATCACAAAAAGTACAAAACAAAAAATATAAACAAAATTTGCTTATGTCACTCTTGTTCATCGTTCGATTTAAAACATGAAACCGTTCAAACCAAAAGTACAAAATTGGTTTATCCTTCTGCATATGATTCACTCTTTTCGCATACACTACCAACTAATTTTAATTAATAACCATCATTGAATATTAGTTTGTGGATGTTAGTTGTATTTATTTAACCTTCATGATCCATAGCAGATGAGATCTAAGTGAATATGGCAAATGGGATACAAATTAATAAACCCATTTTTATAACAGCACGAAGCATCGATGAGAAACATTAATAGATTTGCAAGCATGTCACAGTATACCATTTTTTCTTAATATCATAGCAAAAGAATTAAAAGAATTTATAGATTTACAACCATTAATCCAGTTAGTTGGGAGAAATACAGTGAAATCAAACCATTAGTAACGGTTCGGTTTTAAATTGTAACAGTTCGGTTTTGGTTTTCGATAATCAAAAGCTGTTAATAACGGTTTGGCTCAGGACTTCCCATCAAAATTGGACCATGGGCACCCCTTACATGTCAAATTTTGCCACATAAGTAAAAATATATGTTTTTATAAGTTATGTTATTTTTTTGTTCAAATTTGACATGTAGAGGGACTTTAATGTTCAATAAAATGTTAAGGGACTTTTATGAGAAAAAACAAAAAGTATATTGGTTTTTTATGGGATTTTCCCTAAAAGATATTATGAGATCTTCAAATCACAAACCCCAATCCCTGGCCTCCTGCAATCTATTGTCTGCCCCAATCAACACTCGTCACCACCTGTTCCAATCAACATCGATGTCAGCCTCCATCCCCAATCCAGCTTCATGCAAAAATTTGATTCTTTGCTACAAGAAGTCTTCTCCTTCATCTCAGTTAATATATTTTAATCTCATCTTCAAACATCAACTCTCTGCTCTTTTGTTCCTGCTTAAAGAACCTAACCAGCAACTAAGAACAGAAAGAAGTGATTAAATTCATAAAGCAAAAGAAACCAGCCAGATGCTTAAATCATTCGAGATATCTGTCAATCATGTTCTTCAATTTCTTCGTTTATTTCAACTTTTCGAAACCCTTGTTGAAGAAACACTAAGTGACCCCAGCAGATTACGGATAATCTTAGGGTCAAGTAGATGTTTCCCACGAGGGTTAGGTCCGGCAAAGATGGTTATTCTTCTGATGACCTGCAAAACAGACACCGTGAGCTCGTCACTGAGAAGGGGGGGTACCTCCTTGTGACCACCCTCCGGCGTGAGAATCAGACTAGATTGCTCTGAATACAAGTGTATATTAAGAGAAATAGCTAGAGCAGATAAGATATGTGATGGTATAAGATAGTATATGATAAGATAATGATACCGTTCCAAGGTGTTGGAGTATTTATAGCCGAAGGTAGGTTTCCAAGCAGGTACAACCAGCTGTATAATATTCCTTTTCTACCAACTGTGGGCTACGCACGTGCCATGCTGGTGGTTGGTGGGTAGGCAGCGCCAGCTGTGTTGGTGAGTAGGCAGCGGCTGATAGTGACATTAAGTACTAGAGCGTGCTGCTCGTCGTACTGTTGTGACATGGCCGGCTGTGTACTATTCCTTTTCCACCAACTGCAGGCTATGTACGTGCCACGATGAGGGTTGGTGAGTAGGCAGCGGCTGATAGTGACATTAAGTACTAGAGCGTGCTGCTCGTCGTACTGTTCTCAGTGAGCTGTCACCCTGTGATTGGTTCATGGGCTGCTTTGGTCAGATCTTGTCTATTTTGTCCATACCTTGGCAGGTATAGTACAAAAGATCCTCCAGAAGCGTACAGACTGACTCATTTGGGCGGGAGTATTCCCGCCTTGCTCATTCCTTCTTCAGGTGACATTACTGAATTATTGAGAGTTAGTGCCTTGTGCGTGTAGCCTTGCTATTAGTGCGGGTAGCCTTCCCTGATGGCTTGTATCCGCAGCTGCGGGAACAGGCGGGGTACTTCACCATTGGGAGGCTTTTCCTGCGGGAACAGCTTGCGTACTGCGCGTAAGGTCTTCATCTCTCTGAGCATGGTGGGTCCTGCGGAACCAGTTGGTCTTTGCGCAGACGTCCCTCTTCAAGGTGAGTCTTGCGGGTCCAACTGGGCTCTGCTGGGACCTACCTCTTCAAGTCCCCCCAGTCCAATGTTCTTCTCATGAATTGTTAATAAGTGAGGTGAACTTTTGGACTTAAGCAAGGGGTTTTGAAAAGGGTTTTTAGTTTTAAGGTTTTCCGTGGGGATTCTTCCCGCGGTTTCCCTAATGTCACGTGCAGAAATTCCCGACTTTTCTGCTTGATCTTTGGGTATGATGCGGGTAGGTGTGTAACTTCCTCGCAAGTCAGGAGCGTTGAGTTTCACTTGTGTAGATTCTCCACGAGGTTTTGGTAGTTTTAGACATAGTGATCAATTATGTTAAACAACCAATTCCATCTTGGAGCTTCAAACAATCTAGTTCTCAACGTTCCCGCTATGCGGGGATGTTATTTCCCTTTCCACAAGCATGGCCCAGAAGATCCTTCTTGGTTTTAATTCCCTGCAAGTGCTAAGTATGTGAAGGGTTTCGCCTTGACACTGTACCCGCACTCGTCTTATAGTTACTTGACTTCCAAGGTATTCTTGGCTTCAATTCCCTGCAGGTGCTAAGTATGCGAAGGGTTTCGCCTTGACACTGTACCCGCACTTGTCTTACGGTTTCTTGGTTACCAAGGTAAGGGGGTATAGTCCCTCTTATTTTTGAATCTTTGAATCTTTTTGACTTGCTTTATAAACGTTATATGACTTGCCCATGCATATTATAGTTTAATTTGGCACTTGTTTTGCCTCATAAACAATATATAATTCGCTCATGCATACTTTAGTTTAACTTAGCAATTTTCCAAGTGTTTTGAATAAGTTAACCTTTCGACGCGTGGTTGTTAATAGGTTAGTGTTCAGTTTCCTCTATCATGATTGTGCGGGTAGGACCGTCACTTTCATTTAGTGGGATGACCAAACTTCACCTATAACTGACCTGCGTGAAGGTTTTCCTCATTTTTTTAGAAATTTTCTAAGTGTTTTGAATAAGTTAACCTTTCGACGCGTGGTTGTCAATAGGTTAATGTTCAGTTTCCTCTATCATGATTGTGCGGGTAGGACCGTCACTTTCATTTAGTGGGATGACCAAACTTCACCTATAACTGACCTGCGTGAAGGTTTTCCTCATCTTTTCCTTAGAAATTTTTACCGTTTTTTGTGTTTATGCGGGTTTTGCCGCCTTCCACACGCAACGACTTACTTCTTTCCATATTTATGCGGTGAATACCGGCATATCAGTCTGGAAAGTTCATAAGTATAAATGTAAGACCATCAGCGTCAATGTGATTTGGAGAATCATTTCCATTAGAAGTGGCTCTAGGCCTTTTCTTTACAAGTTTGGAATTGATCTACATGCAGCCTGTGTAATTGAGCTCCCTTCCATGTTCTTGGGATGGGGGTGTCATCGAGCCTTTCGAGCCGATATGCACCTGGTTCGGAATCTCGTTGTTTACGCAGTATGTAGTCTCCAACATTGAAGCTGCAGTTTCATCCGTGTTTTCCCCAACTGGGGTTCTACACGCATTAGCCTGCTTAGCGTCCATTACGCCACGAGATGAGTGAGTTTCCCATTTCTGACGAATGCTTCGACGACGTCCTTCAAGGCTACGCATTCCTCCGTGGTGTGGCCTTTTGTCCTGTGGAAGTCACAGGATTTGCTTTGATCAGCGTTTGGACGCTGTCGGATTATTGGAGCCTCTGGCCATGGGAGCCTCTCGGTGGCAAATATCTCGGTGACGCTTTTGGTGAGTGGCGTCCATCTGGAGTTCCGGTTCGACGACTGCATGTTATCCTTTCCGCCTAACCGAGGGTGCGAGCCGGATGAGGTGTCAAAGTTTACCCTTGACTTCCAAATACCAAGCTTCCTCTTTTTGTTTTGTCGGGCGGTAAGGACGTTATTTTCTCTTGTTTTTTGAGTGTAGAGGTTTGTGCTCTGGGGAAGATCTCTACCCAGTTGCTTTTCCATTTCCGCGAAGCGTTTAGCTGCTGTCATGATGGCATCCCACGTGGATGGCATGCCATCTTTACCCGTTAAGGTGCGGATGAGCTCTGGGTCTTCCGCGC
Organism: Bidens hawaiensis; assembly: GCF_021521415.1. NCBI lineage: Eukaryota > Viridiplantae > Streptophyta > Magnoliopsida > Asterales > Asteraceae > Bidens > Bidens hawaiensis. Next base: position 409,428 of record NW_027492146.1, read on the forward strand.
CCTGGATGAACGCAGCGCGGACAAGATCTTCACTAATAGTGCCCAGACTTAGCTTCTTTGAATTGAAGCGCGTGATGAAGTCTAGTAAAGACTCATCTTCCTCTCGGATGCAGTTGAGGATCGTCCATTGCTCTTCGGTATACTTTCTTTGTTTACTGAAGTGTTGGCTGAACTTTTGCTGGAAGTCTGCCCAATCGTAGATGTGGTGGACCGGTAGACGGTCGTACCACGCTCTGGCTGCCCCAACAAGCGTCATTTGGAACATGTAACACCACGTGGGTTCCGTCCAATTGCTGACGGTTGCCCCCGCTATGAATCTGTTCAAATGATCGTCTGGGTCAGATATACCATCATATGTGCCTATGTTGGACATTTGTTTGGCACTTTTCGGGGCAATTGCTTCCGCAATGTCCCTTGCAAATTTGGACGTTCCCGCATTTGCAACAGTTGGTCTGAAAGTTTTAGAGAAGTCACGTGGGTTTCCACCCGCATTTTTTGGTTTAAAGGTTTCTCCAAAATTTCTTCTGTGGAAATCTGCTTGTTTACGCTTCCCTTTCGCCCTATGGCGCGGGTTTGCGTCACTGTCAGATTCTTCCCAATCTTTATCATAGTTGCACTCATTACTCATGTTGAGCTGTTGTCGAGTGCTTCCGAATTCGTCAGCCTGTTGGAGTGAACGTAAGCGTTCATCCAACTCAGCTTGGAATACCTTCTGACGTGCTTCCGCCCACGCTTTAACTTGATCAAGTGTTTGGCGGGGGAGCCTCGTCTGTTGTCTCTCCAACTGGGTATCGGTGAATCCCAGGGGAGGATTATTTACTGCACTTGCCCCGGCTTGGGTAACCGGGGTAGTGTTCGTAAAAATTGTGTACTCGCCGGTGTTCCCCCAGTAGCTGGGGTTGTGGTTACCGGAGTTTCTTGGTCACTCGTTGGCCTTGGCACCTGAGTAACCTTAACCATCTTTCCAGAGGTTTTGAAGAAACTGAGAAAATTAGTTCTAGCTTTTATGCACGGATGGCGCCAATGAAGAAACACTAAGTTACCCCGGCAGATTACGGATAATCTTAGGGTCAAGTAGATGTTTCCCACGAGGGTTAGGTCCGGCAAAGATGGTTATTCTTCTGATGACCTGCAAAACAGACACCGTGAGCTCGTCACTGAGAAGGGGGGGTACCTCCTTGTGACCACCCTCCGGCGTGAGTATCAGACTAGATTGCTCTGAATACAAGTGTATATTAAGAGAAATAGCTAGAGCAGATAGGATATGTGATGGTATAAGATAGTATATGATAAGATAATGATACCGTTCCAAGGTGTTGGAGTATTTATAGCCGAAGGTAGGTTTCCAAGCAGGTACAGCCAGCTGTATAATATTCCTTTTCTACCAACTGTGGGCTACGCACGTGCCATGCTGGTGGTTGGTGGGTAGGCAGCGGCTGATAGTGACATGGCCGGCTGTGTACTATTCCTTTTCCACCAACTGCAGGCTATGTACGTGCCACGATGAGGGTTGGTGAGTAGGCAGCGGCTGATAGTGACATTAAGTACTAGAGCGTGCTGCTCGTCGTACTGTTCTCAGTGAGCTGTCACCCTGTGATTGGTTCATGGGCTGCTTTGGTCAGATCTTGTCTATTTTGTCCATACCTTGGCAGGTATAGTACAAAAGATCCTCCAGAAGCGTACGGACTGGCTCATTTGGGCGGGAGTATTCCCGCCTTGCTCATTCCTTCTTCAGGTGACATTACTGAATTATTGAGAGTTAGTGCCTTGTGCGTGTAGCCTTGCTATTAGTGCGGGTAACCTTCCCTGATGGCTTGTATCCGCAGCTGCGGGAACAGGCGGGGTACTTCACCATTGGGAGGCTTTTCCTGCGGGAACAGCTTGCGTACTGCGCGTAAGGTCTTCATCTCTCTGAGCATGGTGGGTCCTGCGGAACCAGTTGGTCTTTACGCAGACGTCCCTCTTCAAGGTGAGTCTTGCGGGTCCAACTGGGCTCTGCTGGGACCTACCTCTTCACTTGTATTGATCTAATCCATGAAGAAATTTTGTCATGTGCAGATAGAGTAACCAGCCACAAACTATGCAAAAACATTAATTTTTATCCATGTAAAAACTGACTTTTGTGTATAAAATGCTAACCGGAAAAACTCAGCTTTAATCCAAACACACCTGGATAAAAACTAAGCATTGCCTGCTTTAAAACTCTAAAATTGGTTGGAAACTGTGGTATAATCTGTGTAGCAAACGGGAGTCATCATGGCTGCCAAGACACATGTTAAACTCGGGTATAATATAACCAGGAGGTCGAAACCTTTAACTATTAAACCGAAAACTCGATTTTTAAAACCCAACTAACAGGCCTTAAAACTAAACCAGAACATGTAGAAATGTTACTGATTTGGAACTTTTAAAATTGCATTATATGCAGCCTCAAAACCGTGGCCATTCGGTAACTCGTTTAAGGACAAACTAGTTAGAAAACCTAATAAATAAGTGACCATATTAACTTATGAACCGTTAGCATGATTTACAGAAGTTAGACACTTTATTTAATTCCTTAAACCTGGAAAATACCAGCCCGAATGTATAAAACCGACAGTTAAACACCTTTTAAACCCATGCTTTGAACTCACTTAACTAAGAAATGATACCTGCAGCCTAAATCATATTATGACATTTTTTTTAGCCTAAATATACTATTTTGAAGATATATAACCTTATCCAAAACTATTTTATTTGATTTATCATTTTTAAAAAAAAAAACTGAATATGTCCTTAACGGGCCGTTAATCTTTAAAACTGGTTCATACATATTCTGTTTATAAGTCTAAATATTTCCAGCAGTAGTCCCATCAATAAAATGATTCAAAAAGGTGATTGGCAAGGTCGTTGATCACTAAAAGAACCGGTTAAACCAAACTAAGGGTGCTAAAGGGCCCAAACCGAACCAAAGCCACTATTAAGGTTCCGAGCACCCTAATATCAATATGAAACTTTTAATAAGTCATTTTCAATGAATTATAACTGGCCCAGAACCGTTTTGTGGTGAGGAACCAACTTTAATCAATAAACGTGGCTACGACCATTTTTGGAATAAAAATATGACGGGTAATAACTTAAACTACGAAACAGAAAATATTGATTTTAAAACAGAAAATTTTAAGTTAAACATGTTTATTTTAAAACCTGAACTTGGTGTAGAACAGCCCTGAAAGATGCCTATAAACCGTGTGTTAAAAACCATCCAAACCGACATTTTTGGTGACTCGTTTGATAAGAAACAAGCCGTGCAACCCAAGTAATAATATTATATCTTTTTGCAGCCCTAAACATAATATTTTATTGATATGGTCTGACCCGTAACCATTTTGCATGAATCATCGCTTTTAAAAAAATCGAACTAGACCCCAAACGGGCCAAAACCGGGCACGTTTGCGAAACTGCAGCAACGAACACTTTTCGAAACGCATGATATGCCAAAAACAATCTATTTTTATTTATTCTAACAGGCCCTAACATATTTGATGACCAAAAGTAAGTTTTTGTTAAAAACATGACGAAAGGGCATTGTCGGAAACGAGATTTCTTAAATTCTGAAAGTATAAAAAAATAAGTTTTAAAACAGAAACTTACGAGCTAAAATGTCTCATTATAAGTTATAAAATGTCTTAGGGTAGGAGGATTTACAAAATGGCCCGTTTACAAGCTTTAGAGCGTTGTTTCGTTTAGAACCGAGCGGGCCGGCTTCTTAAGACCAAAATGGTTCAAAAATATAAAGTGTATATTTTTCCATAAATTTATATTTAAAGTACCTTATTACACCAGTATAAAACATTTTTGATAGATGCACCACCACTTTTGTCAAGAATGGTCGTTTAAACGTAAGTTACGGTTAAACCGACGTAAACCGAACAAGCATTTTGAAAAATATAAAGTTATGAAGTTTCTATTTTTTAACAGCAACTATAAGCCAATAAAATCATGATTTGAGTGTTTACTTATTTTACAAAAATATCTAAGTCTTAAACTTGGGTTTTGCCAAAATAAACGTTAAAACAAAGGTACGAGGACTAAAAACTGTACAACCCCAAATTTTTGAAATATTGGACCTGCAATAACTCATTTTTATGATATACGTAATTCTAGAAAATGATAAATTTCAGTTACAAAAGTATTCGTTTATTTAAACTATTCTTTCAAGACGTTTCGTTAAAAACCGACAACACCGATGATAACCGGTATTGCCAACTTTTGTAAACACAAGACATTGTTGTTTTAAACAAGAATCATTAAAATTTTGATATATATATATATATATATATATATATATATAACTTCTATGTTCATACAATGGCCCGATACCTAACCGAAAGCCCGAACTTTCCAAAAATGGAAACTTTACTGAAACCTGACAAGTAAACCGAGGTAACTAAAACTCTTAAGAGTTGAACTATAATACTTATACAACAACACCAATATTGTAAAATTGTTTAAGTGTAAAATTTCCATAAAGGGGAACTTTATTGGTCGGCAACTAGAATTAGCTAGTACACGATACCCATAACGAATTTTACATTGTTGTCCAATAACTTATTGTTGATTGATATATATAATAGGCGTACTTGGTGGTTCCTAGCGTAGTTGCAAGCTCATAGATTGTCTCTCGTTTACACATATTGCATACGGACTGAGGTGAGTTTCGTGCTGCCCCTTTTACTTAAACTTTTTGGACTGAATACATGCTGTGATTTACTTATGGTGTGATGTTTATCAAGAACTGTTTCTGCCATGTTTTTTTTTGTCCCACTTTAAATTACACAATCATTAACTCAGGGAGTGAGCCTATGGCTTGTATGGGTAGTACTATTTGGGAGACCCCACGCACAGTGACCCTATGTCGGGTAAACCACACTGAGGTCTGCGGACCGTTGCGGCATATGACCTAACGTTTGGATTATTTCTTGGCAGAGTAATAATCGGGGACGGGTGCCGTTTGGTTGTAGGTCGAGGGGAGGCTTATGATTGAATGCAGGATTAATTGTGGACTTGATTGATGTGCACCATGCTTTATACATACATACACGCAAACTTGCGCACTGTTATAAATTAACTCTTTTATGTGTATGTGAGCTAAACTCACGAACTCACCAACTTTTTAGTTGACGCTTTTTAGCATGTATTCAGGTACTATGTGGATAGCAATTTGGATTAGCGATGTAATGAGAATTCCTAAAGATAGAGGCGTATGCCGAACAAGAACAATGAAGATTAGATGCCAAGAAGATTAGTAAAACCTAACACAGGATTGCAGCAGTGTCAGAAATAAGATAGTTGTGTAGTTACACCTTGTCTTAAATACATAGTGTAAACCTTGTAACTTATTTTAATCAATAATATTCCACTGCTTCCATTTGATACCAATTTGTCCATGAAACTCCCAGACCCCCATGGCAGGGTGTGACAGATTGTGAATATAATCAAGTGCAAATGCTACATCCATGAGAATATTTATTCTTTGGAGAAGGTTGAGGGATGTGCCTTCACCTGAATGCAACCAATTTTGTAGACTCCCATTAGGCATAAACTTGTATACCAAAGCTTTGAAATCATTTCCTTGAAAGTCAATGCTTGAGCATGAAGTTATTATCCTCAACAGTTTCCGGTGGCGAATGCTTCGCCAAGCTTCACACTCCCTCATAAAGCTACTTTGAGCTCCTCGATATTGAAGATGTATAACTTTAACCGCAACAATAATATTATCATATTCATCAAGAATACCTTTAAAAACAGAACCAAACCCACCTTTACCAATCAAATTGGCTTCGGAAAAGCCATTGGTAGCCTTGAGAAGTTGATCATATGAAACTTTCAAGAATCGATCTCTTGTTGATGATTGAGATGGTTTACTCCTGCTTTTCTTCTTAAGCCAAACATACACTAAACATGCTATGGTGAAAAATGTGACTGAAATTAAAATGACTACTACAAACATAGGAAACTTCTTCTTATGATTCTTTTTCTCTTCACATTTGGGTAACCCAAGCTCGACAATGCCACCACAAAGTCTACTATTACCCAAAATAGAGTATGCACTTGCATTGGCAAACACTCCTAAAGTTGGCATTTCACCTTCAAAATCATTATATGAGAGGTTCAAGTATTCCAATGACGAAAACCCTTCTAAGAATTGAGGAATTTGGCCAGATAAATTATTTTGAGAAATATCGAGTTCCACTAATCCTTTTAAGGACCTTAATGATGGTGGTATCCTACCGTTGAATAAGTTAGCTTTGAGATACAACCATGAAAGACTAACACAACCACCAATGCTACTAGGAATATTACCGGATAAATTATTATCAGATAGATCTAGTGCACTCAACATATTGAGGTATCCAACTTCTGTTGGCAGTGGACCAACCAGATTGTTTTTAGAAAGATTCAAATCTACAGATAAAGATGAAAGTTGAAGAAGTTTGGTAGGAATACTCCCTTCAAGTTTATTGTGATCAAGGTACAACTTTACTAACTTATGACAATTCCCCAAACTTGATGGAATAATCCCTTCCAACATGTTTGAATATAAATCAAGTGTGGTTAATGATGATAAGTTCCCGATGGAATCTTCCCCGAAAGTTGGTTGCCATATAATTGAAGTTCTACTACCTTTTGAAGGTTTACAATGGTAGATGGGATGCTACCAATGAATTGATTCGAATATAACGACAACTTGGTCAAACTTTCGAGATTACCTATTGAACTAGGGAGGTTTCCATGTAACTGATTTTCGTATAAAGATATACGTTGGAGTTGATTAGAAAGATTACCTATTGACGTGGGGAGCATTCCTTGAAGCTTGCAATTAGGAAGAATTAACCATTTTAATCTAGTGCAATCTTTCAAACTACCAATAAACTTCATCTCATCAGTTTCTTTGCTTCCAAAGTTGTTATTACCTAAAATTATATAATTAATATATCTTAGTTTCTCGAAATTGATTTCCAGCTTCCCACCAAGCTCGTTGAAACTCGTTTCAAGAGTTTCTAACCTCGAACAATTAGAAATGGATGGTGGAAGAGGCCCGGTTAGTTGGTTAACCTATAACTGAAGGTGGACAAGATATGGAAGCATTATGGTAGGAGGGAGACTGCCTGTCAGTTGATTATCAGCCAAGCTAAAATGAGTTAAGACTGAAAGGTTATAAAGAACACGAGGGATGTCTCCATATAAATTACAACTCCCACACCAAATTTCATCTACTGTTTTCCAATGACCTAAGGTATACGGAATGCTCCCACCCAATGGATTATCGACAACGCCAAACTTTTTCATCGTTGTTATATTTCCCAAGGAAGGCGGTATTACACCTGTTAAGTTATTATACGCAAGTGCAAGAATAGCAAGTTTAGGGAAGAAACTAATCTCCTTGGGAATACTTCCGGTTAGCTCATTATTGGAAAGACCAAGAATTTCAAGATTAGAACAACCAGATATGTTAGGCGGAATGATCCCATTGAATTTGTTCCCGTACAAAAAAAGAAGTTGTAGCCTTGAAAGGCGACCGAGTTCATAAGGGATGGCTCCTTTAAAGCTGTTGTTAACGAGATTAAGCTCACAGAAGAAGCTAAGGTTCCCTACATGAGGAGATAAAGAGCCTTCCAAACCTTGTGAGGCCAATACTACACGAGTCACTCTTCTTTGGCACTTTCCACATGTAACACCAATCCAATCACAAAAGTGGAGGGAATTGTTCCATGAGGTTAGAGCTCCTTGAGCGATCATGAACTTGATTTGGAGCAAAGTGTGACGATCGGTCTCATTTCTGCGGCCATAAGAAGCTGAGATGGTGGTGGGATTTAGAAATATAATGAGTGCATAAAGGAGGAAATGGCTAAGAGAGAAAGTTGATAAGGAAATTGAAGAGGTAGGTCCCAGCAGAGCCCAGTTGGACCCGCAAGACTCACCTTGAATAGGGACGTCTGCGCAATGACCAATTGCTCCAGCAGGACCCACCATGCTCAGAGAACCTTACGCGCAGTACGCCAGCTGTACCCGCAGGGAAAGCCTCCCAATGGTGAAGTACCCCGCCTGTTCCCGCAGCTGCGGATACAAGCCATCAGGGAAGGCTACCCGCACTAACAGCAAGGCTACACGCACAAGGCATTCGCTACTTCAGTAGTCACATGAAGGAATGAGCAAGGCGGGAATACTCCCGCCTAAATGAGCCAGTCCGTATGCTTCTGGAAGGTCTTTCGTACTATACCTACTAAGGTATGGGCGGAACAGACAATTTGACCAGAGCAGCCCATGAACCAATCACAGGGTGACAGCTCACCGATAACAATACGAGGAGGAGCACCCTCTAGTATTGTTTGTCACTATTAGCCGCTGCCTACTCACCAACCCTTACGATGGGACGTGCGCAGCCTACAGTTGGTGGAACAGTGCGTAGCCGGCAGTAAAGGAACAGTATACAACCGACCTTTACTGTTGGCCGTAGCCTATCCACCAACCAGCATGGCCTGTGCGTAGTCCACTGTTGGTGGAACAGGAATACTATTCAGCCGGCTGTACCTTCTAGGAAACCTACCTTCGGCTATAAATACTCCAACACCTTGGAATGGTAAGGATCATCATCGGATATCTCAATCTTATCTAGCAATCTCTTAATATACACTTATATTCAGAGCAATCTAGTCTGATTCTCACGCCGGAGGGTGGTCACAAGGAGGAACCCCCCCCCCCCTTCTCAGTGACGAGCTTACGGTGTCTGTTTTGCAGGTCCCCTGAAGAACAACCTTCTCTGCTAGACCTCATCCTCGTGGGAAACATTACTTAACCCCCAGATTATCTATAATCTGCCCAGGGTTCACTTAGTGTTTCTTCATTGGCGCCATCCGTGCATAAAAGCTAGAACTAATTAGTTTTTTCAAAATTTCTGAAGAAATGGTTAACGTTACTCCGGTCCCAAGGCCAGTAATCGACCAAGAAACCCCGGTAACCACAACCCCAGCAACTGGGGGGAACACCGGCGGTTATACAAATCTTACGAACACTACCCCGACTACCCAAGCCGGGGCAAGTGCAGTAAATATTCCACTGGGGTTCACTGATGCCCAGTTGGAAAAACGAACGAGGGTCCCTCGCCAAACACTAGATCAAGTGAAGGCGTGGGCCGAAGCACGTCAGAGAGAGTTCCAAGCTGAATTGGACGAACGCTTGCGTTCAGTTCAACAGGCTGACGAATTCGGCAGTACTCGCCAACATCTCAATATGAACAGTGAGTGCGAGTACTCAGACGACGAGAGGGAAGAATCCGATACCGACGCAAACCCTCGCCATAAGGCGAAAGGGAAGCGTAAGGAAACGGACTTCCAACCGAAAAGGAATTTTGGGGAAGCTTTTAAACCAACAAATGCGGAGAGAAACCCGCGTGACTTCTCCAAAACCTTTAGACCAACCGCTACAAATGCAGGAAAGTCAAAGTTCGCAAGGGACATTGCGAAAGCAATCGCCCCGAGAAGTGCCAAACAAATGTCCAACATTGGCACTTATGATGGTCTATCCGACCCAGACGACCACTTGAACAGATTCATTGCGGGGGCAACCGTCAGTAACTGGTAGGAACCCACGTGGTGTTATATGTTCCAGATGACTCTGGTTGGAGCGGCCAGGGCATGGTTCGATCGTTTGCCGGTCCACCACATTTATGATTGGGCGGACTTTCAGAATAAGTTCAGCCAGCACTTCAGCCAGCAGAGGAAATATACTGAAGAACAGTGGACGATCCTCAACTGCGTTAGAGAAGAGGATGAATCTTTACTAGACTTCATCACCCGCTTCAACTCCAAAAAGCTAAGTCTCGGCAACATAAGTGAAGATCTTGTTCGCGCCGCTTTCATCCAAGGCGCCGAATACCCAGAGCTTATCCGCACATTGACGGGTAAGGATGGCATGCCATCAACATGGGATGCCATCATGACGGCGGCAAAGCGCTTTGCCGAGACGGAAAAGCAACTAAGAAGGGATCTTCCCCAGAGTACACACCTCTACACGCAGAGGACAAGAGAGAACAATGTTCGGATCGCCCGGCAGAACAAAAAGAGGAAGCTAGGTATCTGGCAGTCAAGGGTAAACTTTGACACCTCATCCAGCTCTCACCCTCTTGTTGGCGGAAGAAATCACACACACCCTTCAAGCCAAAAGCACCGGTGGACGCCACTCACCAAAAGCGTCACGGAGATATTTGCCACTGAAAAGCTACCGTGGCCAAAAGCTCCAATGATCCGGCAGCGACCTAATGCGGATCAGAGTAAATCCTGTGACTTCCACGGGACAAAAGGTCATAGTACGGAAGAGTGTACATCCTTGAAGGATATCGTTGAAGCATTCGTCAAGGATGGAAGACAGGCACACCTGGTGGCATCAATCAAGAAGGGAGGAAGGAACGACAACCGGTACCGAGGCAACGGACGAAAGCCCGTTGACATCAGCATCAACATGGTTCATGGTAAGATCAAAGGAAGAAAAAGGCGAACGACAGAACCATGTGCGTGGAAGGAAGCTGAGGTGCGCTTCCCGCGAGTGCCAGGAGGACCCAGCAAAGAAGGCCCTATCGTCATCAAAAGCCAGCTGGGGCACTACATCACTTCTCGCACTCTTGCTGACAACGGCGCCTCGTCAACGGTGATGTACAGGCAGTTCTTCGACAAGCTAGATGACGAAGACAAGGAACGCCTGGAAACGATCTGCGCCTCGATGGAAGGGTTTGATGGCAGCACAAACACCCCCCTGGGTATCCTATCTTTCCCCGTCACTCTTACGGATGGGAAACACTCCCGCACAGAAGATGTGGACTTTGTCGTGATGAGGAAGCCACACCACACATACGACATTCTCTTCGGGAGAGACGGGATGGCAAGATTCAACGCCGTGGTATCCTCAGTCCACGGCATGATGGGATGGCCAATAGCTGAGGGTGTAGCGATGATCACCGGCATTCCCCAGGTATGCATCGCATCTGTCTCATCTAAACCCAAACCAAAGATGGCTAAACCAACCATCACCGAACCAGAAAGATGGGCCTTCAACGGCAAGTACCCTGACCAGGCCGTCACCATTGGCCCGACAATTGTTGATCCCACACGCACCTTACTCAAGCGCTTATTACAAAAAAACGCTGACATCTTCGCGTGGACACCAGCTGACATGACTAGTGTACCCCGAAGTAAGGCAGAGCATAAGCTCAAATGCGATCCGGCTGTTACGCCGATCGTACAAAAGCGCAGAGTAATGGGGCCAGAACAAACTAACGCGTGTAGAACCCAAGTCAAGGAACTCCTTGACGCAGGCATCGTACGCGTTAGTAGATATCAAACTTGGGTTGCAAATCTCGTTATGGTACCGAAGAATAACAAACAATGGCGCATGTGCATAGATTTCAATGACTTGAACAAAGCATGCCCCAAAGATTGTTATCCGTTACCCGAAATTGATCTTAAGGTGGATTCGTTGGCACCGTTCCGCCTTAAATGCTTCCTGGACGCGTATAAGGGGTACCATCAAATAAACATGGCCGTTGATGATCAGGACAAAACCGCTTTTCGGACGCCCGATGGCACATTTTGTTACCAAATGATGCCATTCGGACTTAAGAATGCCGGGTCCACATACCAACGCCTGATGGACAACCAGTTTCATGCCCAAATTGGGAGGAACTTGGAAGTCTACATGGATGACTTGGTCATCAAAAGCCCTGACCCAGAAGCGATGTTGAAAGACATCGAAGAGACTTTCAACACGCTCAGGAAGATAAACATGAAGCTCAACCCGAGCAAGTGTGCCTTTGGAATGGAAGAAGGGAAGTTCTTGGGGGTCATCGTCACTAAAGATGGCTTCAGAGCGAACCCTGAAAAGGTCGAAGCCATTATCAAAATGGAATCACCTACTACCATCAAACAGGCTCAGACACTGAATGGACGACTAGTGGCACTTAATCGCTTTTTGGCAAACCACGCAGATAAGTCGTTTCCCTTCGTGTCAACGTTGAGAAACTGTTTAAAGAAAACGCACTTCCGCTGGACACCAGAAGCGGAAGCAGCTTTTCAGGAGATTCGGTCACGCTTGATCGAACTCCCAACGCTCACAGCACCAAAAGCGGGAGAGGAGTTAATCCTATACCTTTCCGCAACAGATAGAGCAACCGGGGCAGTCCTGCTAGTAGAGCGAAAAGGCATCCAGATGCCAATCTATTATGTCAGCCGTATCCTAACAGACGTAGAAACCCGGTACTCTACCCTCGAAAAATTAGTCTTAGCACTTATACACGCTTCACGCAGGTTAAGACGATATTTCCAGGGTCACCCAATCACCATTCTCTCCAACTTCAAACTTGCAAACGTTCTAGGCAAACCCGAGTTATCGGGACGCCTAGCCAAATGGGCAATTGAGTTGGGGGAATACGCGATAAAGTATAAGCCAAGACCAGCCATAAAAGGCCAGGTTCTGGCCGACTTTATTGCAGAAGTACCTGCATCGCGGGAAAAGAGTGCCAGGAAGAGGCTCAACCCTCTCCAGCACAAGACATCAATGATGTCTGGCGACTCTACACTGATGGAGCAGCCAGTAACGAGGGTTCTGGCGCAGAGCTGAAACTAACCAACCCAGCAGGCCAAGAATACACTTACGCTATTCGACTGGACTTTCCAAGTACGAATAACGAAGCCGAGTATGAGGCATTCTTGGCGGGGCTGAGAATTGCGCGTAAGATGGGAGTGAAAAACTTGGAAGCCCACGTGGATTCCATGTTAGTAGCCAATCAAATCAACGGGACGTACACGGCCGTGAACGACACAATGGCCCTGTACCTCGCACAAGCAAAATCCCTTATGCGCGATTTCAACGACTGCAAAGTCATACACGTCAAGCGAAGTGAAAACAAATCTGCGGATGCGTTAAGCAAGCTTGCATCATTAGCCTTCACCCACTTAGGAAAAGATATCCACATTGAACTCCTCGAGGCACCTTCGGTCCCGCACAAGGAAATTTGTGTCATCCAAACCGGCACAGAAACGTGGATGACACCAATAATAAAATACCTTGCGGCAGGCACGCTACCAGAGTCAAAAGCACAGGCAAGAAAACTACGCTGTAAAGCGCTGAATTATCAACTCATTGATGACATCCTTTACAGACGTAACTTTCTTGGCCCACTCTTGAGATGCGTGGACAACCAAGATGCTGACTACCTCCTAAGGGAAGTACACGAAGGCATCTGTGGAGTACACGCAGGTCCCCGCGCTGTTGTAGCTAAGCTAAACAACGCGGGATACTTTTGGCCGGGGATGCATACGGATGCGCTGACATACATCAGAAAATGCAGGTCTTGCCAGCTCTACGCACCCAACACGCACCGCCCGAAGAATGAACTTGTTCCAGTCACCTCTTCATGGCCATTTCAGAAGTGGGCCATCGATGTGACAGGCCCATTTCCTACAGCAGCAGGAAATGTTCAGTTCCTAGTGGTAGCCATAGATTACTTCACCAAGTGGATAGAAGCAAAACCCTTAGCCCAAACAACCACGAAACATATCAAAAAATTTATTTGGGAATTTATTATTTGTCGTTTTGGACATCCACAGAATTTGGTGAGCGATAACGGCACCAACTTTGCTGACAAGAAGCTACAACAGTGGCTGAAAGAACTTCAAATCACCCACACCTTTACCTCAGTGGCACACCCGCAAGGTAATGGTGAGGTGGAAAGAGCAAATAAGAGCATCGTCGAAGGCATCAAGAAAAGACTCTTGGAACACAGATCCGGCTGGGTGGACGAGCTTCCGCACGTCCTTTGGGCAAACAGAACGCTGAAGAAGGCCAGTACGGGAGAAACCTCGTTCAGTCTCACTTATGGCACTGAAGCCATGGTCCCGGTCGAAATTGGTTTACCCTCACCAAGGGTCTTGATTCAGCCAGAAGACAATGATGCGGAAAGACGGTTGGACCTTATGCTAACCGAGGAACGCAGAGACTTAGCCGCAGTGCGTGAAGAGAACTACAAGCGACAAATGCAAAAGTACTACAACACGCGGGTAAAACTCTGCAACTTCAATGTAGGAGATTACATACTGCGTAACAACGAGGCTTCGAACCAAGAACGCCCGGGAAAGCTGGCCCCGGTCTGGGAAGGGCCATACATTATCAAAGAAGTCCTGGGAAAGGGCGCATACCGGCTCGAAAGGCTCGATGGCACTCCCATCCCAAGAACATGGAATGGAGCTCAATTACGCAAATGTTATATGTAGATCAATTCCAAACTTGTAAAGAAAAGGCCTAGAGCCACTTCTAATGGAAATGATTCTCCTTTCACAATGTGTTGATAGCCTTACCTTTATACTTATGAACTTCTCACACTGATGTGCCGGTATTCACCGCATAAATGGGGGAAGAAGTAAGTCGTTACGTGTGGAAGGCGGCAAAACCCGCATAAACACAACGCTAAAAATCTCAAGTTTTAAGGAAAACCTACACGCAGGTCAGATGTAAGTAAAGTTTAGCCATCCTTGTAAGTGCAAGTGACGGTCTTACCCGCACAATCACGAACAAGGAAGCAAAACTTCAACCTATCATCTACCACGTTCAAAGGTTAACTTATTCTGAACACTTAGAAAATTTCAAAGGAAAAGATGAGGAAAACTTCCACGCAAGTCAGATATAAGTAAAGTTAAGCCATCCTACTAAGTGTAAGTGACGGTCATACCCGCACAATCATGAAAGAGGAAGCGAAACAAACTTATAATTTACCACGTTAAAAAGTTAACTTATCTAAGTACTAAAGAAATTGCTAAGTTAGATCAAAACATGCGTAAAATAAACAAGGCAAAGAACAAACACAATCTTTATTTCATCAAATTCAAATATTACAAAGATAGCTATACAAAAGCAAAAATATACGCTAATGGTGGAAAGGGATCTTCAGAATCAAGCTTCAGGACCACTTCCACTTGGACCCGCTCCATCAGTAGAGCGTAGTGGTTCAAGGAAGGCTTTAAGAATAGCTAGCCCATCATCAGCAGCAGCGATTCGTTCACCTTCTCCACCACCGGATGCGGGAAGGCGGCATACTGGTTCACTGCTTGGTCGTAAATAGCTTCAGTATCCACATCATACAAAGGGAAGTTGGAAGGCGGGATGCCTTTCTCAACGAACCCTAGACCAAGCAGGAAGCCGGCCTTTTCCCCATCCTCATGAGAAGCGTTGAGGGCTGCGCTCATAGCATCGTCATAAGACGTCTCTGAGAAGACCCGATGCACAACCTACAAAGAAAAAATACAAGTATCAGAACCTTTTCTATTTACAAAGAAAAGCGTGAAGACATGAAGCTAAACATACCTGAGACAACGCTTCTCGAAGAAGCTATTCCTTGGCAACCAGAGCTTCTTGGAGGGCAGCTTGAGCTTCGTTACGGGCGCGTTCGGCTTCACTCTTGTTGAGGTTGGCAAGCAACACATCTTTAGCAGCAGCCTCTTCGACGCCCTTTAGCTTACGCTCGATATGGTCAAGCACCCCCCCTCTGGTCCAGGATTTCTTGAAGCTTCTTAGCGTCCTCCATCGCCAAGGCATCATGAGCCTGCTGGAGAGCCTCTAATTTGGCTTTAAACTCTTCATTCTCCAGGCGTAGAGGCTCAGCAACAGTTTCAGCCTTGGTGGCCCTTTCAGTCGCGTTCCTAGCAGTCTCCTTAGCCAGCCGAAGCTTTTCATTAACAGCTTGGGCAGCCTTGGAGCGAGCCTCGAGACGGGCCTGAACCTCAACTTCAAGGGCCTTGAACGCCTTCTCCTTCTCCGCCGCCGCGGCGGAAAGCTTCCTATTCTCCTCCCGGACAGCCCGCGCCTGAGCTACTTCCTGAAGGCGAGCTGCTTTTAACTTGTCGTTTTCACGACAAAGCAGCTCGACGCGCGGCTGCATCCGGGCCAGGAGAACCCGAAGCTCATTGCTTAGCCTACCCTCCTGGTAGCTAGCCATGGCTTCCCCCAACGCACCACTGGGAACAGCGTGACTAGCCCACTCCACGCACTCCACAGGTGTGCGAAGGGTTGTTCCTCGGCGAATGTTCCATCGTGGAACATACACTTCATTGGAATCCGACACTGCAAAAAACAAAGAGCAGTTAGGAAAAGATGATTGAAAAATATAAAATAAGCCAAAAGAACCCTACGCACCTGTAGGGTCAATAACAGGCCGATAGCCGCCGAACCCATCACCTGAACCCAAGGGAAATCCATCCAAGAGGTCAGGCAGATGGGAAGGTGGCAGAGGTTGGCGATACGCCCCATGCATACCTGAAGGTTCGGCCGTCGTTGCCGATGACAGAGGAGGCATGGTAGCGGCCGCCGCGGTCGCCGCTGCGGAATCCGCAGCAATAGTAACCGCCGGCTCGGTGAAAGATGCTGTAAAAATAGCACTCACAGCCGGCGGTGACGTCATCACAGCTGGAACAGTCGGCTCAAAGGAGTGAGCAACTGAACCAGCGGATGCAGGCGCAGGTGCCTGGGTCGTCGCCTCAGGTAGGCTGACCAAGCCTACCGTCATGGGCGGAGAGGTACTCCTCTGCGCTCCACCCTGGAATGCGTCAACATCCACGCCTGCGTAAAGAAGATATGTGTTAATGATATTAAGCTATGAAGTTAAAGATAAAGGAAATTTGCACTTACGGGTTTTCTTGAGCCTAAAGGTACGGAGAGGCGGGGACGAACCCGATGGAGCCGGCCTCTTTGCGCCGCTCACCGTCGTCTTCTTGGGCTCTCAGGAGGTGACAGTCGCAGCCTCCGGAGCGGTGGTCTTATCACCACCGGGATTCCCCGCCACCTCTTCGCTCTCGGTCTCCGAATCAGACCGAGGCACTGGATCCGCAGTGGAGGCCACCTTCTCCTTTCCCTTCCCGCCGGCAGCCTTCTTCTTCCGCACCAACGGAGTACCATCTGCGGATTCCTCATCAGAACATACGATTAGAGGAATTCCAGCAGAGGTTTCAACATTGAGGGGTCGAGGGTTGAATAGCGCCTTACCTGGCCGCCTGGCGCTCAGGATCTCGTGGCCTAGCGGGTAGACCTCCACGAACCGATCCGCCGTTTGTTCTAGGATGGGCAACTCGTTCTCGTCTAGAGCGCGAGTACCCTCCGAGCGGGACCATCAGCCTCCCGCGGGTTCAGGAGCGACTGCAAGTCGTTCCCCTCTGAAATAAACAGGAAAAAAGTTAGAAGAAATTCAGAATCAACAAAAAGAAACAAAGCATACCGTAAGGAACATAATTCGAACCGTATTCAAGGACGATTGGGATCTTTTGCGCATCCGCCTCCTTCCACACCCGGCTCATCCCCAACATCACCATCCCGGACTCCGCAAACCGGTAAACCGGAGATTGGACCCGGGATATCTTCGAAAACCATTCCGCCTCCTCGTAGTTGGAGGCTGGGAAGTGCTTGCCCGTTCTTGAATTTCATGGCAAGTGGGATGGCGCGAGCGGAGATGTAGAAGAACTCCCGCTTCCACGAGCGAAGACTGCGCTCGGTTGCGCAGATTTTCAAACCCTTAATCCGGGTTATCAATGTATACCACCCCTGGATGCACCTCCAAGTGTAGAAGGTCATCAGGCGGTCAACATAGGGCTCAATACCCAGAATCTGGCACACCCACTCGAAGTGCCGAATCTTGGCAATCGCCATCGGGTGCACCTCGGTCAGGTGCACACCGTGCCTCTCCAGGACACGGTAAACAAACTTTGTCAATGGGAACCTAAGATTCCCATAAACAAAGAATGCAGCATATACCCCGATCTTGCCTCTAGGGGCATCGTACACTGTCTGATGGGGTTCAGGAAACTCAGGCTCGAGAGACTCGAGCATGAACTTCCTGACCACATACTGGTACAGATCGACAGGCAAAGCACACTGGCACTCGCCAGCAGTACTCTTGTCGTCGGCTGTAGACTCGAGATCACGAGACGACATCTTGCAGATGAAAGAAAACGATTTCGAGAAAAGGCTCGACTGAAAAGTAGAGTATTCACCGGAAATCGTTATAAAGATGAAGAGAAAAGCGAAAGTGTGAATTACAAAGAACCCTCTCCCCCTTTATATACTAATCGCAATTAATGCGATGAATTTAATGCGGAGGAGAGAGAAATCGAAGGTGCAATGAAACTATGACACGTGGCAAAAAGCAAGCTGGCAACAGCTGTTGAAAGGACGCATACCATTAATTTCGCGGCCACGCGCCCGAAAAAACGGGCCCACGCGCCTGAAAAAGCGACTGGAATGACCAGGTACTGTCACGTTACCATAACTTCCTGCACGTCCTGACACAGTCAGAAGAAACCGTCGCACGACGTTTCAGAGGTTTGGACTGTTCTTATCCTTTCACCAACTCTTCGAATTTCAAAAAAAAATTCAAAAAAAGATTCAAAAGTAAGCGGGAAAATACCCCTTACCTTGGTAACCAAGTAACCATAAGACGGGTGCGGGTATAGTGTCAAGGCAAAACCCTTCACATACTTAGCACCCGCAGGGAATTGACGCCAGGAATACCTTGGAAGTAAAGTAACCGTAAGACGAGTGCGGGTACAGTGTCAAGGCAAAACCCTTCACATACTTAGCACTCTGCAGGGAATTCAAACCAAGAAGGATCTTCTGGGCCATGCTTGCGGAAAAGGGAATAACATCCCCGCATGACGGGAACGTCGAGAACTATATTGTTCGAAACTCCATGATGGGATTGGTGGTTTTAGCATAATTGATCAATATGTTGAAAACTACCAAAACCCCATGGAGAATCCACACAAGTGGGACTCAACGCTCCTGACGTACGAGGAGGTTACAAACCTACCCGCTTCATACCCAAAGATCAAGCAGAAAAGTCGGGAATTTCTGCGTGACATCAGGAAAACCGCGGGAAGAATCACCACGGAAAACCTAAAAACTAAACCCTTTTCAAAACCCCTTGCTAAGTCCAAAAGTTCACCTTACTTATTAATAATTCATGAGAAGAACGTTGGACTGGGGGGACTTGAAGAGGTAGGTCCCAGCAGAGCCCAGTTGGACCCGCAAGACTCACCTTGAATAGGGACGTCTGCGCAATGACCAACTGCTTCAGCAGGACCCACCATGCTCAAAGAACCTTACGCGCAGTACGCCAGCTGTACCCGCAGGGAAAGCCTCCCAATGGTGAAGTACCCCGCCTGTTCCCGCAGCTGCGGATACAAGCCATCAGGGAAGGCTACCCGCACTAACAGCAAGGCTACACGCACAAGGCATTCGCTACTTCAGTAGTCACATGAAGGAATGAGCAAGGCGGGAATACTCCCGCCTAAATGAGCCAGTCCGTATGCTTCTGGAAGGTCTTTCGTACTATACCTACTAAGGTATGGGCGGAACAGACAATTTGACCAGAGCAGCCCATGAACCAATCACAGGGTGACAGCTCACCGACAACAATACGAGGAGGAGCACCCTCTAGTATTGTTTGTCACTATTAGCCGCTGCCTACTCACCAACCCTTACGATGGGACGTGCGCAGCCTACAGTTGGTGGAACAGTGCGTAGCCGGCAGTAAAGGAACAGTATACAGCCGACCTTTACTGTTGGCCATAGCCTATCCACCAACCAGCATGGCCTGTGCGTAGTCCACTGTTGGTGGAACAGGAATACTATTCAGCCGGCTGTACCTTCTAGGAAACCTACCTTCTGCTATAAATACTCCAACACCTTGGAATGGTAAGGATCATCATCGGATATCTCAATCTTATCTAGCAATCTCTTAATATACACTTATATTCAGAGCAATCTAGTCTGATTCTCACGCCGGAGGGTGGTCACAAGGAGGAACCCCCCCCCCCTTCTCAGTGACGAGCTTACGGTGTCTGTTTTGCAGGTCCCCTGAAGAACAACCTTCTCTGCTAGACCTCATCCTCGTGGGAAACATTACTTAACCCCCAGATTATCTATAATCTGCCCAGGGTTCACTTAGTGTTTCTTCAGAAATGGCTGGTTACTTTGAATTCATTGTGAAAATAAACTTATAATCTGAAGATAATTTTTTTTTGTTAGCCTTTAATATATATGCATGTTATCGTAGTACTCTATTAGTTATAAGTCAACGAGTCTTCAATCTCCAGTTTCTAGGAAAGAAACTTAGAATGGGTCACATGACCGGGGTTTTGTCATTACCAAAACATTCAATATTCAAAAAGAATAAAGCAATTCGTCACTTGCAAAGTGTGACATGGGGTTTTTTTGTCAGTGACGAATAAGACCAAGTGTTAGGCTGGGTGGTATGGGACTCAGGTCTAAAAATAGGACTGTATCTAAGAATCAATTAAAATTTTATAACATTGGACGAGTAAACAAGGGCCTTTTAAAAAGGGTGGTGTTGAATCAAAATTAATTTGTGAATGCTGAATCAAAATCGGCACACATAACTTGAAATCAAATTGGCATAAATTCAATCGGTTTTTTTGTTAGTATACGCTTAGGACTACATTTGTATAACATGTATAAAAAAAGGGTGTTGTTGTCATTAGTGGATGCGAATTCGGTCGGTATAGGCTAGTTTTGTTTCAATTTTGGAATTAAACCCCAAAAATAATTTCAATTTGACATATAGTATCATAAAAAGCGTGGTCAATGCCAATAGAATTCACGTTAACGTTTAAGTTTACTGCCGAATTTTCTGCGCTGGCCAAAATATCAAAATATTTTATCTTATCTTTACCTAACATTAGAAAAGAATATTTTTAATTTTTACAACAATAAAATATTTGATACGTAAACCAACATCCAAAGTTTTAGCTCCGTATATATATATTTATAATATGTATATCTGTATCTACTTAGCTCTATAAGGCTGGACGGAGCAGAATTGAAGAAGAAATTAGAAACGTATATTATATATTATTAGGTACGTAATCCGCTCTCAAGTTGTTATTAGTTTCGTTTTATTATTGTTATTATTATTTTTTAGCGGGATTAAAACTGTTTACGGTGTTGAAATAGTTGAGTTTTTAGTTGGATTCATGTGTTCCGATGGATGATCCGAATCACGAATCGAATTTTGAAAGAAATAATTACTGCTATCGACCGAACAACAATCAGTACTTTTCCCGGCATTTGAAAAATAATACTTGTTAGTGTTACCGGTACTAATCGTCTAATCGTTACTCAACCAAAAAAATTGGTACGGTGTTTGGTTATGGCTTTACTGTTATCCGTATCGGTATTTTTCAGTATGTTCATTGGTACCGGTTAAGTATTTCATATTCATCAAACATCTCTATTTTCCATTGTATTCGCAATGCAACTTTTAACGGCTGCGGATGGCGTTTAAAGTTGCTTCATGCAAGAACAAGTGTCTTGAGAAATTGCACATGTTTATATCGTTTACATTTGATACGTTTGGTTTTGTTACGCCTACAGCTAAAAATGCTACGATTTCAGGATCTGAATGCAATTTTAAAACGACTTACTTTTTCAATGTCACTTTTTTTTTAAAAAAAATATAGGTATTATGCATATACGTTTTCGTGTTTTAGACTTGTTCAAACATCTAATTAAAATAACGAGCAGCCTTACACCATAGCCCACTGTTAGAATTTTTTTATTACACGTAACTGGCCTACAACTTTGAATATGAGAAAACTTAAAGTGCACGGAGTAATATTTTCTTGTGTGAATTTGACTATTGCTCTCTAAGTCGCTATATAATTGGAAAAAAATCAATCAATAATGATGACATTTCTAAGCAAAAGGTGTTTTACTTAGCGAGTACATACATATAGACTAATTCTGCCTAACCACTTTAAAAGTGATTAGTCTAGAAACACAGTATCATAGTGTAGAAAAAAACTTTGAGGTAGTTATAAAAAAATGGGTGATTTAGGAGTAAAGTTAAAATGTGAGAGCCGTCTTTCTAAAATCTGGCTACTCTATATATATTTTTTTAATTTTAAATTAGTACACTTTTGGTACATAACTGGTTAAATTTTGTTTTATTTATAAATTAGTACACTTTTCGTACATAACTTGTTAAAGTTTTATATAAAAATAAGAACCAGATAATATCCAAAGACTTGTAGCATGGCAAATATTTGACAAAAACGTAGTTTCAAATTTCAAATATTTTGACAAAAAATAAGTTTAGAGTGGTAAAAAATAATAAAAAGAACCATTTGATACACTTTTGCTAACAAAATGAGATAAAAAATTCTGAGATAGTTGAGAGTGAGATGGACGTTTATACAAGTAATTTAAAGTAAAAAAAAAATACGCAATCTGAACTTAGGCCTTCCTTTAAAAATTGGTGGTGTGTGAAAAAATAACTTTATAGCTTTTGATTTTTAAGAATGAGAAGTATACAATATATATTTATGTGTTTTGTATCTCATTAATCATATTTCAGCTACAACTAGATACTCTCACACAAGTGTAACATGTACCAGAAGATGAAGATATCAACTCATACAACTTTGATTTTCATCACTTTGATCATAATCCCATTACTAGTATCTAAATCCAATGGAGATGCAAGAACCCAAATCATTAAAATCCACTGTGATGGAGGAATATTCGAAAATGGTACGCAATTTATCGAAAACTTTGTCCTTGCAGCGACAATAACTACCACTGATATTCAGACCTCACATATCTCAACGGTAGTTGTAGGTAGTGGGCCTAACACGGCCCATCTACTCACCCAATGCTACCGGGATCTCTCTTGGCAAGATTGTCTCATATGTTATTCCCAGTTACGAACTTATGTCCCCAGTTGCTACCCGCAAACTGGGGCCCACGTTTATCTTGACGGGTGCTTTATGCGACTCCAAAACTTTTCTTTTTTTGAGGAGTATACGGGCCCAAATGATACTACGGTTTGTGGGAATACAACACAAAAGGGTGTGTCATTTCAAGAGTCAACGAGTCAAGCGGTGGTCAATGCTGTATCGGGTGCGTTAAGAAATAGTGATTATTTTGCTAGGGAGGAAATGTTGGTGTCAGGTAGTAATGACTCGGTTTATGTGTTGGCGGAATGTTGGGAGACTTTAAGCCCGAGTTCTTGTAAGGCGTGTTTGGAGAATGCATCGTCGTCGATAACAAAGTGTTTACCATGGTCCGAGGGTCGTGTGTTGAATACGGGGTGTTTTATGAGGTATTCGGATACAAATTTTCTTAATCCCATACCAACCACAAGCAGGTCTAGCAATAGCAATAAAGGTAATTATGATTATCTTGAATCAAACTATAGAACTAGAGAAATGTATTTACATATCAACTTGAGATAACATAATTCAACAGGATGAAAGCTTGCATACATGTCTCTGATGATATTTTTACCCACTGAGTGTTTTGCAGGGAGGATAATAGCTATTGTGGTTTCTGTTTTTAGTTCTGCGGTGGTTCTCGCGGTAGCGTTGGTGATTGCTTTATACATCACAAAACGCAGATACATACTGCGCAGGAGAAATGGTATAAAAATATACATCTTTTTTAGAACCCGTGAAACAAACAAACAAATTAATGTTTGGATTAAAATTTTCAGGTTCTTATGCTAATGCTGAGGAAATGGCAAAGACTCTTAATGACATAAGCTTGAACTTCAAATACTCCACTATCGAAAAAGCTACCGGAAACTGGGATGAAATCAATAAGCTGGGACAAGGAGGATATGGGACTGTGTACAAGGTACTACATTGCATAATACAACCACACCAGTTAACGAGCGAGCCTAGTCAGCTTTAACTTGGGCTCGGGATCTCATTTATTTTTAACGAGCTAAATATTTTCGTAAGATTGAAACTTGGAATAATATTTTAGACATGTGAATTATTTCATGATATATCCCTTATAACAAATATAAAGTTTTAACAACGAAATTGGTCTCAGGGGGTTCTTTCAGATGGACGAGAAATAGCTGTGAAAAGGCTTTTCCTCAACAACAGATTCAGAGCAGCAGATTTCTACAATGAAGTGAACATAATTAGCAGTGTTGACCACAAGAATCTGGTTAGGCTGTTAGGATGCAGCTGTTCAGGGCCCGAGAGTATTCTAATATATGAATATGTACCTAAGATGAGTCTCGACCTCTTCATTTTTGGTAATTTAAAGAACTCTTATATGAAACTAGTAATCTGATATGAAAATGTGAACTTGTTACCATGGGCTATAACCAATGTTACGATTTTTAATTTTTTTGTAACCAGTAGAAGTTAATTCGGTTATTTGAAAACGTGGCTTGGTATTGTTAATCACCATCTTTGGACAACTATGCTATATATAAAAATTTATAATGAAGAATAAGTGACAACTATGCTAGTTATAAAAATTTATAACAGAATTGTTCCGACAAATAGCGTCTTATTTATAAACAAAACGCAAATGTTGGTTATATAGTTTGTAATTTGGTTATTCACACACATAACCATAGCGAACCAAGCGGTTCAGTCTTTTCAACTATGGTTTGGTTTGTTTGATTTTTATTCTCACTGTTACTTGTTACAGATGAAACTAAAGGCAGAGAATTAAGTTGGGAGAAGAGATGTAAGATTATAATTGGTATAGCAGAAGGTCTGGTTTACCTTCATGAAAATACAAAAAACCGGATTATTCATAGGGATATTAAAGCTTCCAATATCTTATTAGACTTGAGGTTTCGTCCCAAAATAGCTGATTTTGGGTTGGCAAGATCTTTTCAAGATGATAAGAGTCACGTCAGCACCGCGATTGTAGGAACACTGTAAGTACCGTGATTTCATCTTAAAAAAAATTAAATTGGCTAAGCTAACTTTTTTTAATTTCTATTATCAACATAATTAGTGGATATATGGCTCCAGAGTATCTAGCTCATGGTCGTTTAACTGAAAAGACAGATGTGTATAGCTTCGGGGTGTTACTTTTGGAGATGGTTACTGGAGTAGCAAACAACATAAGTAAAACTACTGAATATACTGACAACTTGGTGTCTACGGTAAGTATTGAAACTTCACTTCACACCATAAATGGCTCACAGTTTCTAGTAAATATTTTTGATTATAACCAGTTCTGTAAACAAACCAAAGGTCCTTGAGAATTGCTTTAATGAATGTGAAGAAATTTTTTTTCATTGAATTAAACGAACGAATATAAACGCATGTCTTATTTGTTTATTTAAATTCATGAACATTCGTTTATGTGTGTTCATCTGCTTTCACTCATTTATTTTCATTTGCATGCTCATTTGAATTAGTTATTAGCAATACTAGTTGGTTCATCGCTCAATTGTGCATAAGTCCAATAGAATTTTAGAATTGAATCTTGATATTTGAGTAGTGTGCGAATTGACACTTTTATTTTCTTTGGTTATTTTCGTTTATTTACACTCGTTTATTATCATTTTGAATGCCAAGGAACGAACAATGACACATTTATTTCTTAACAAACAAACCCAGCAAGAAAACCCGCTCCTTTTAAGTGTTCGTGCCCATTTTTTGACTCGTTTACAGCCTCCGTCGATGTGATATGTTTATTTATATTAATGGATTGGTTTGAATTATATATTATTTAAAAGTGTTTATTAGTTAAACTTTACCCGACCTTAAACGTTATGATATATTCAATTCCCATGTGTTATTTATGGATAAACAGGCATGGAAGCATTTCAAGCAAGGTAGAGTGGAGGAAATATTTGATCCAAACCTAATGATGCATATTCATCCCAACATCAAGTTCCAAAAGGAGGCCGTAAAAGTGGTACATGTGGCACTACTTTGCATCCAGGAAGCTCCATCTTTAAGACCATCGATGTCAGCAGCACTAAAAATGTTAGCAGTAAATGATGAACCTTTACCTGCGCCCTCTAATCCCCCTTTTATAGATGAAGGAACCATGGAATTTAATAACATCACACAAAGGCTACTCAATAACTTTAATGGTGATGGTTCTAGCTCGATGTCCCATATCCAATGTATATGAAAATTTGATGTAATTATTAAAGGTTATTGCTAAAAATATCAATTCAAGATATTTGTTACTAGAGTTTACTGTTAAGTTCATGTTTTGTGCACAACATAATACCTGGAAAAAATAAGTTAAGAGGGTTGTTCTAGGAAAAGGAAGCAAGCTAAGGGGGTTAAAGTTGAAAATTTGAATCCGGAGGACTAAAGCACGGAAATAGCTCACTTGAAAATAAGGTTTTAGATGAGATCCTGTCGGCTTGGTTTGTAAACAATCTGAGTTCAAGCTTGAACTTGCCTCCGCTTAGTTAGGCTCGCTTAAGTTAACTCAAAAATTGGTTTCAACTTTCATAACATAACCCATTCTTACTCTTTCTCACCCCGGACTTTACAACCTAAGTGTCCAACCCCCATATATAGGGTATGTTTGGTTGAGAGCTTTTAGGAGCTTCTAGCTTCAATCTTTTAGGAAAAAGCTTATACTCAATTAAAAGTCTTGTTTGGTTGAAGGAGCTTGAAACTTTTAGGTTATGAAAAAAAGCTTAAAGCTTGAAGCTCCTACTAATAACGCTTAGAAAAAGCTATAAGCTTTTAGTATTTTAAATTACTTAAATAACATTCCAAAATAAATGCATTTAGTATTATTTTTTTAGTTATGCCCATTTTTGTCATTTTATACATTTTATTAAAAAATGCTACTCTACCAAACATCTAAATATATCAAAAAAGATACAACTACCAGTTTCCAACTACAGCTATCAGCTTCAAGCCACTAACCACCAGCTAGTTTTGCCAAACCAACGCATAGAGCCGAAGTGCCCAGGCCAAATATATCATACTAATAACTAATTTAGTGACAAGTGGTATAGTTTCTTTCTAATGATTCAGTTGAACTGGTGACCTAGTATTTGATTGATCTTGTAATTTGTTGAACGTTGACAATGTATATTTTCTGCAATATTTTGAACTTTGCTTTACTCTTATTTTAATTTTTTTTTTTTTTTGATAAAGTCTGACTAATAATATAATTTGTGTTCGAAAACTAATTGGATTACATCGAAACAGAAGGCAAGCGGGCAACAAGCTGCGCCGCTACTCCTTATTTTAATTATGTCTCAATCTTGAAATGTTCTATCACACTTACTTTTTGGAGATTTATATGTACTTCTTGATATTTTTATGGTATATTAGAAGGTCTTCTCGTATATATTAAATCGACAACTTCAAGACTATAAGTCTTGAAATGTTCATCACACTTTTCAGAGATTTATATGTATTGAAACTTCTTGTTATTTTTGTGGTATATTAGAATGTCTTCTCGCATATATTAAATCAACAAAATCAAGACTACAAGCATTGATTATCTTGAGTTTAGGCACGAATCTCGCTCTCTTTAGAAAAACACTTGAAAATAACTCGCTCGGTCACCAACATAGATGAGAACCGAAACTTCAATACAAGTTATTGATAGGTACAAATAATATTATTATAAATGATATCTCCTAAGATAACATTTTCTAAAATGAAAACAACATATATATTTATTTTTTATCATCAAAATTATGTACTTAGTGATTAATGAAAAAAAAAATATTATTTATGTTAAGTATTAATGAATAAACTATATAGTTATTTATGAAGATCGGATTTGTTTATAGATTTGTAAATTGTGTACCAAAAGTCAAGAGAGAATTGAAGACCTGGTCCACCATAACCCAAATAATATATTTTTAAAATTTTGTTTTATTTAACTGAAAGAGTCAATTACGCAATCATGTTGAGTGTGACCATCAAAAACAATTTCAAAGCCTACTTTCATATTGTTCTTGACCCTTAAGGATTGATCTTCTAATCTACACATTTTTTTAAAATGTTATTAGGGGAACACAAATCAAATTCTAACTACGCTGATATCGGTGTTTTTAAACACCACTATGTCCTAGTTACTATCTAATGGGCCCGTGAAATTTGACGGACTTTTAAAACTTTTCGCATCTTATTCTCTGTGTCGTCTATATAGATAACACTTCTTTATTATTTTTTAACTATTTTTATTTTTCTTCCACTCATAAATTATATGTACAGAAAATAAATTGTCAATCTCTATAATTAGAGAATCACTATAAAGATCCAGGCGTGATGATAATTTTACTAATTTCTTTAAAATTTAATGATATAGTAGATGTAGCAACCAAAACGCTCCAACAAATAAAAGACAAATTTTCAGTGGAAAGATAAAAGTCCTCGTTTCCGACCTTTTTCTAGCCAATTGAAGTTAATGATTCAACTAAATGTAGTGTAAATGATTGCATTTACTATTTTTTTTCCTTTTTTTGAACGGCTTAAGTTACACAATTTTTTTTTGGTTATATAGAGGATTTGACCCTTCAGTTTAGGAAAACATCATTTTTCAAAAAATGCAAAAGGCCTTTTGTTAAATGATTGCTTTTACTTGATAAGTTGAGTGTATATATTCTTTTGAATAAGATTGATCTTTACTCAATAATATTATTAATAATTTAACTACTAAATAAATTAAATGAAGCTCTTTCATTGCTCCTTTGACCACTTCTATGTATGCAAATTCTATATAATCTATACACTAATACAAGTCTAAACATACCTGTGATTCCTCCATTGACTAAGGAGCATTCTCTCCACCTCTTTGAGCCATATCTAATGATTCAAATGTAGGCAAAAGGTATGTATACTTACCCAAATCATTAAATTTGTTTTATTATTATTACTAATTAATTAGGATTAAAGATATTAAGTTGATATGTAGATAATTATTTTAATTTGACAAAATAACTTCGGATTTCATCCCTGTAGTTTGTTCAAATTTTCTATTTCAGTCAAAAAGATTAAAATTTGCTATTTTTGTCCCTAAGGATTCATTTACGTTGCAATTTTCGTCCATAAGTTTCGTTTTTATTGCAATTTTCGTCCCCGTTGTTTGTTAAATATATTATTTCGGTCCAAAATATGTTAATGAAAAGGAAGAAAATTGCAATGAAAATGAAACCCTAGGAATGAAAATAGAAAATATAAAACTTTTGGACTAAAATGGTAAATTTAAACAAAGCACGAGAACAAGAACCATAGTTCACTTTAATTTAATTTATAGGGATTGGTGTTTTAATCTGCCTTGTGGTATGTAATTGGTGTTTTGTAGTTGGGTCTAAATCCTTCTGCCATCACCATTTCAGTGGGGGTGGTAACGGTTTTTCTTAGGTTTTTTTATGGGAGGATCCAAGTCTGAATCTCCACGTATGAGCGTGCTCTTAAATATAGACACTACACTAAGTAGACGAGGGAAATTCAAACTTGGGTAATAGGATATGACAAGTGTTATGATAATTTGAAAGATACACGAATACCATTGTAACAGACGTCTTTAAAGTTAAAAAAAAGGAAAAAGAAAAATCCTTTGTTAGATCTTGTTTTGTTGTTGGTTTGCAAAATCCCCTGTGTTCAGGAATTAAAAAATAAGTACGTGGCATAACATGTTGCTACGTATTAATAATGGTGGACATGTTAGCATTTATTATTTCCATGTTTTCCTCATACAATAATTATTATCCAACATACACAAATATTAGTAAAGTCAAACAGTGCAAATGTATGGTTTGAATTAGTCTTGTTTTGTTTGGGATTTTTTTTAATGAATATGTCACTATAAAAAGTGATTTAATACATAACAATTCTAACAAAGACTTGTAACGCATTTTTTCTTTAAATATGATACATAAAATGGTTATCTAACCGCTTATAGCTACTCTTTTCTTACTCCATATATCACCCAAACACTTACTACAGGTATATTACATGATTTCTACAGCTATCTGCTAAAAGGTTTGGCTAAAATGAAGTCATCACTTACAACTATAATATTCGTCATCGCTTTGATCATGCAAGTATCTAAATCAAACGGTGACGCGCGATCCACAATGATCAAAATGCATTGTGATGACACCTTAGAGGCAGACCCGACAATTTTCGTCCAGAATTTTGTCCGCACGATTAATACAATCGCGACCCAAATTCGAACTTCACATTATGTGACAACAGTTGTGGGTACTGGCCCCAATATAATCTATGCTCTAGCCCAGTGCTATGGTGATCTCTCTTCACAAGATTGCATCTCATGCTATGCCCGAATGCGTTCAGCACTTCCCGGTTGCTACCCACGAAACGGGGGGTGGACTTATCTTGACGGGTGCTTTATGCGAATACAAAACTATAGCTTCTTCGAGGAGTATACAAACCCGAAAGATAATATGGTTTGTGGCAATACAACAAAAAAGGATGCATTGTTTCAAGAGTCAACAAGTCGGGCAACGGTCAACGTTGTATCGGGTGCATTAAGAAAAAATGACTATTTTGCTAGGGAAGAGATGTTGGTTTCGGGTACCAATGATTCGGTTTATGTGTTGGCGGAATGTTGGAAGACTTTGAGCCCGAGTTCTTGTAGGGCGTGCTTGGAGAATGCTTCGATGTCGTTAACGAAATGTTCACCTTGGTCCGAGGGTCGCGTGTTGAATATGGGGTGTTTTATGAGGTATTCGGATACCAATTTTCTCAATCCTGTACCGGTGTATAGCAGTAAAGGTAATCATAACTATACTAAACCAAACGGTTTGGCTCTCGGTTAGGTTTTAATGGTTAGCCGGTTGTGTTCGCTTTGGAACTTGAAACCAACCGTGTAAACCCGTTTAACTTATATATTTATATGGTGGAGTTATACTTAAAAGTAAACTTTTTTATACTTCTTAGGTGAACCTAATTCTATAAATAAATCAAAATAATGAATCATCTTACTATAAATACAAACTAATGATTTAAAAAAAAAAAAAAAAAAAAAAACTGGTTGACCCTTAAACAAGTAAAATGAGCTGACTCATTCAAGTGCTCGGTTTGGTTGTCGCTCCTCGAGACTATAGTTAGCAGTTCAGCCTAGAATTTCACTAAACTCCAATTAAAATGATAAAAAATAGCATAAATAACAAAAACACATGATATTAAAGATTGTTAACGATAGTGATATTGGTATTTGCAGGAAGGATAATAAAAATTGCGGTTTCAGTTGCTAGTACTGCGGCGGTTACTACAGTTGCTTTGATCATTATTTTGTATATAAGGAAAAGAAGATATATACAACATAGGAGAAGAGGTACAATACACATTTGGACAAAAGAACATGCTCAATAAAATCTATGAAACAGACTACTAACTGCTTATTATTTCTAGGTCCTTATGATACCAAAAAAGTAGCAAAGATTCTTAATGACAGTGGCTTGTACTTCAAATACTCAACTGTTGAAAAAGCTACAGAACACTGGAATGACTCTAATAAGATTGGAGAAGGAGGATTCGGGACCGTGTACAAGGTTTGACAGATTTTGAGGCTCAAATATGCTTACATAAAAACTAGTCTTGTAAACGAACACGAACAAGAAATGAACGAAACATGTGTTTATGTTCGTTCGTTTAATTAATGTTCTGTGCATGTTCGTTTGTTTATTAAATGAACAAACATAAACGAATTCCCACCGAACAGTTCACATATAGTTCACTAAACGTTAGGTTCGTTATGCTTCAGAATACTTTTGAAATTATTAACGCGAACAATGAAATTTATTTCAGGGGATTCTTGCAGATGGACGAGAAATAGCTGTGAAGAGGCTTTTCATCAGCTACAAATTCAAAACAACAGATTTCTATAATGAAATTAAATTAATTTGCAATTTTGAACATCCAAATCTGGTTAGGTTACTAGGATGCAGTTGTTCAGGATCCGAAAGCATTCTTATATACGAATATATGCCCAACATGAGCCTTAACTACTTCATTTTTGGTAAGTTTTGAAAAATGTTATTACAATTTCATTTTGTTTGATTGTGAATTAATTATCTATAAAAAAATTTATAGAATGGACAATGAGTGTTTGGGGTCAACTCAACGCAATCCATGATTAAAATGACCCGTATGAACCCGAACCCATATGACCGGTTATGTAACCTTACCTATCAATGGCTCTGAGCCATCACCCATCGACTCTAAAGTCATTAATCTAATATTTTTAGTGATGGAATTAATTACTGAACTGTCCTTTAATTATACGTGGCTTGAAGTACAAGGAAGGAATCTTGGATTGCATATAAAGTTAATTAGAGGGTTATTATATAATTATCAAGTTTGGATTGATTATCTTAATTTTTTTTATTATTTTATTAGAGTCCTAGTTGTAGTCTAAACGGGTTTATGTTTAGCTACATATATCGAGTCGTTGTAAGGGCTGACGGGTTGTAATCAAATTTTTGAGTTATTTTCTTGGCTAATAGAAATTGAAGAGTTTATTCCAAATTTAATTGTTTTTACTCAAATATGTACAGATGATATAAAAGGTAGGGAAATAGGTTGGGAGAAGAGAGTTGAGATTATTATTGGCATAGCAGAAGGCCTGGTTTACCTTCATGAGAATACCAAACGACGGATCATTCACAGGGATATTAAAGCTTCTAACATCTTATTAGACTATAGGTTTCGTCCCAAAATAGCTGATTTTGGGTTGGCCCGGTCTTTTCAAGAAGATAAAAGCCACATCAGCACCGCCATTGCTGGAACCCTGTAAATATCTCTTTTTTAGATAGAATAATCATGCAAAAGATATTTTAATTATAAATTCACTTATATAGTCTACTAACATTTTTCATTTTTATTTTGATATTACCAGTGGATATATGGCTCCAGAATACCTAGCCCATGGTCAATTAACCGAAAAGGCAGATGTCTATAGCTTTGGTATTCTAATTCTAGAGATGGTCACTAGAATTGAAAGCAACCGAAGCAAAACCCTTGAATATACTCGCAGCTTACTGTCTACGGTAAGCATATCTATTTCACCCCACACAATTCTTAAAAAGATTTAAAGTTATAATCACATATTTGTTTACCAAACAAAATTTAAAATGTCAGTTGACAATACCAACTATTTTTACTTCAAGATACATTGATTCACGTTATAAAAAGTATTTCCACTTTGAATGAAAAGGCATGGAAGCATTTCAACCAAGGAACTGTGGAGGAAATATTTGACCCAAATCTAAAGATGCACATTTATCCCAACATAAATTTCCATAAAGAGGCCATAAAAGTGGTACACGTGGCACTACTTTGCACCCAAGAAGCTCCGTCTCTAAGACCATCGATGTCAGCAGCACTAAAAATGTTAGCAGTAAATGATGAACCGTTACCTGCACCCTCTAATCCCCCTTTTATTGATGAAGAAACCATGGAACTTAACAGCATTATACAAAGTCTGCCAAATAACCATGATTCTAGCTCCGTTGCTATAGTTTCTTAGACTCGTTTCTACTCGAGGTAACCCTAGTTAACCAGAACTAATCAATAATGCAGTGTGTAAACATGTAGTAAAGGATGTTTGTAGGGCATGAAAAGAAGCCAAGGTGTGATGTTGGTTTGTTGTTACAGAATATATAACTAAAGGTAAGGCCTGGTATTTGGAGAAAGAAGAAAAGCAATATAAACGAAGCGAACCTTGGCTATTTTGAAGAAATATTTATGACTTGAGAGGTAGCAAAGCAGGCAGGCCAGGCGGATTAGAAACATGTCGCAATGGGTTTAGGTCCAAATAGATGATGCTTAAATACTAGTAGCCAAAAAGGGTTTGTTTGGTTGGTTTTGATTGGATTGTCTCCCGACAACTGTCCTATTAAGACGGGTCGGGCGAGTCAAAATATTTTTTTTCCAACATTTTTTATATTTATATAAATAATTAGTGTGTTAAATATTACTATAAAGTTGTATTATGTTCTCAAGTTTACGCTCACAAATTCCGATTTTATGCTCCCCTGCTCGTTCTAATATGCTTCATTTGGGTATTGAGTTTAGAACTAGGCTAAATAATCCCTCAAGTTTGGTCTTAAAGATCACCAATTGCATACACATTTTTCGAATAATCAAGTTGTTAGCTTTTAAACGGTGTACATTTTACCCGTTTATATCCATTTTTTAAAGCCATTGGCATAAACTTAACATCTTCATTGCATAAAGGAATGCAGAAGTACCTTTTAACCATCATTTTGCAAAGTTTACCCATGTATGATCTAGCCAGCTTTCATGTGATTTAAGTTTATGAATGACTTCTCTTGTTCTTATTTGGCGTGTTAATATGTAGTTAACACAACTTTTATAATTTATAAATTTCTAAAGATAGATTAGAAGGTAATAATGGCTTACTTAGCACCAGCCAGGGCCGGCCCTAAGGGGGGGCCGGGTGGTCGACGGCCAAAGGCCCGACACCCTGCTAGGCCCAATTTTTTTAAAAAAATTATATGTATTTTATTTAAACAAAATGAATATTTAGTGCTTAAACTCAATTAAATAGCCACTAGTTTGGTCTAGTGGTAAAGCGGTATTACTCCCAACCAAAAAGTTATGGGTTCTAGTCTCATTTGAGATATATTTAATCATATTTTTTATACAAAAGATTTTTACACAACCTAAATTATAACCATGTAAGCCAATATCAAAATTAAATTGTTTAAACCCAACAAAATTATCCTTTTATTTAAGGCCAAAAAATATTTCGTCTTCGACCCAAAATTTTTTTACTTTCTCAAAGCCGGCCCTGCTAGCTAGGATACGGTTAAAAGTTTTTGAGCTTGTTTTGAGAGAAAATGTGATAAGGTTTGTTTTGTGGTGTCGTATTTTGAATTCAAATGTACGTATATATGTATGTAAAGATGGGGTTGTCTTGCGTCATATTTCAAAGATTAATTTAGTGTTGTACTTATAATATAAACAATGCTAGTTCTTGTCTTGTCATCATGGTGGTAGGTGGTAAGATTTTCATTGCATTCACATCTTAACTATCAATTTATACTTGTGAAGTTTTTATAATTTAGATAGTGGTCTAGAGTGTTATGAATGAAGGAGAAAAAAAATACAGTGATTTTTTTGTATATTTAAAAAGCTATTGTTCACACTATATAATTTTTTAATATATTTTAAAAATGGCTGTGACTGAAGAAAAAAGAAATGGTAATGATAAATGTATAAAAAAATATTATTTAAATGTAAATAAGAGAGAAAATACATTGATTGTTAGTGTTATTATGGATTTAAAGATAGAAAAAAGGATATGAATGCTATAATAATAATTTAGAATTCAAAATACTCGTACCACTTTTCCCGGTTGCTCTTGAGGAGTATGCAAACTTGAAAGATAACAGGGTTTGTGGGAATACAACATAACAAGGTGCATTGTTTCAAGACTCAACAAGTGGCGTAGTGGTTAAATTTGTATCGGGCGCATTAAGAAATGATGACTACTTTGCTAGGGAAGAGATGTTAGTGTCGGGTACTAATGATTCGGTTTATGTGTTGGCTATTTTCTACTTGTTTAACTTTCATATTTCTACATGTTTGATCTTCGATCAATACTTTACTTTTAGTTTTCTGACTCTTTTATAATTCAATTGTCAAAATGGTTTTGATCCATGACCCACGGATAACTCAAATGAATGAAATGAGAAATTAGAAAATTATGAAGGAAAATTAGGCTATACTTGAACGTGGGTTTGACACCTAAGCATTATTATTTTCCTTTTTATTAGAAGAGCAAGATAAGATTTGTAAATGTAAATTTGTGTTGTGTAAATAGACACCAAAATTCAAAAGGGAATTGAAGACTTGGTCCACTAAAGCCCAAATAATATTATCTGAATCTGAAAGCAAAGTTTATTGAAAGAGTCAAATTACGCAACCATGTTGAATGTTAGTATGTTACCATCACAAACAAATTCAAAAGCCTATTTTCAGATTGTTCTTGAACCTAAGGGATTTTGATCTTTTTAATCTACTAAATTTTAATAGCTCTTCTAAGGGCAACAAATCAAATTCGGACTAGATTAATATCGGTGTTTTGAAAACTACCAATAAGGCTGTAACAAATGAATAAGCCGGTTTTCAGTCAAAAGAAAAAAAAAATTCACCTACAAAATTTGAACCCTCAACACATAAACCAGTTAGGCCAAAAACCTTTCAGTAAATGACTGCTTTTACTTATAAATTAAACCTATATATTCTTTTTTTAGCAAGATTGATCGTTGATGAATATCTAATACTTTATTTAACTACTTAAAAGATAGGTGTATTGGTTTTATTAATCCTAACCATCATCTATTGGTCGCTGCCGGTCCCAACTAACGAGTTGGCTGATGACGGTCCCATCTTTTAGCGTATTTGTTCCCAACGGTTCACGACTAACAGAATCCTAACGCCGTTACTTACAGGTCGCCAGAAAAACGCTTTTGACAGGAAAAGTCACATTTTTTGCTGGAAAACTCAACATGAACACTGCCACCACCAACTGACTCACCACCATTTGAGCACCACCAACCGATTCCGATGATGGTTCTAGGGTTCCGAGTTCCGACGACCTCTATAATTGGGAGCTTTTACTCGAAAAAGGTTGCTAAAGGTCGGATCTAATGTATGGGACGACGAAAATATAATGTTGAGTTTCCCAAAAAAAATGTGAGCGTTTTTCCGGCAACCTGCAACTAACAGCATTAGAATTCTATTAGCCGTGTATCGTTGGGAACAAATATGATAAAAAGTTGGGATTATTATCAGACAATTCGTTAGCTGGGAAAAGTAGCTACCAAAAGATGATAGTTGAAATAATAAAACTCAATACAACTAAAAAAAAGGTAATAAATGAAATTCTTGCAATCCTCCTTTGACCGCTACTATGGATGTAAATTCCATTATAATATATATATATATATATATATATATATATATATATATATATATATATATATATATAAAAGTCTATACATATCTCTCATTCTTCCTTATTTGATTAAGGAGCATTCAATGTAGGCAAAAGGTATGTAAACTTACCCGAATCATTAAGTTTGTTTTATTATTAGGGCACTGGGGGCACCTTCGGCAACCACCTTTCGGGTTGACTTTGCCTATACATTGCTGCTGGCCATGCGGGTACCACATGGCAGCTTGAATCCTGGTTACTTGTTGGCAAGGAAAGAGTTAGAGAGAGAGAGAGATGTGTTTGTGTGTAGATGAGAGAGAGTTGTAGGTACGCTTTGGTACGGATGGTATGCGATGAGTTGTCAACGAGTGGCTGGATGTTGGGCGTATACGCCCCTACCGGCCTTTAGTCAATTATGATTAACGATTTTACGTCGAGATATGTTGATAACTATTTCAATTTGATTTATTATTGGTTTCTAAATCGTTGCTAGATCTTGTTTTGTTGTTGGTTTACAAAATAATAATAATAATAATGACAAAGATAAAGATTATTACATTAATAATAACCAAACTATTAGTAAAGTCAAACAATGTAAATGTATGGTAAGAATGAGTTGTATTTAGTTGTATATTTAAGTAATCTGTCAAGCTGTTTATACATAACAATTCTAAATAGAAAACCTTGTAACATATATGTATCTTTTTTTCTTTAATTAAGATAAATAAAACGGTTATGTAATCGTCATTCGTAGGCCTACATTTTTTTTTTTTACTTTATTATATCTTTCAGACACTAAGTACAGGTATATTACATGATTTCTCCAGCTTTCAAAAAATTGGTGTTGTATTTCGGTTTTCCTGAAAAGTCTTGTATACTAGAAGATGAAGAAGTCCTCACTTACAATTATAATTTTCGTCATCGCTTTGATCATGCAAGTATCTAAATCAAACGGTGACGCGCGATCCACAGTGATCAAAATGCATTGTGATGACACCTTACAGGCGGACCCGACGATTTTCATCCAGAATTTTGTCCGTACAATAAATACAATCGGGACTCAAATTCAAACTTCGCATAATGTGACAACAGTTGTGGGTACTGGCCCCAATATAATCTATGCTCTGGCCCAGTGCTATGGTGATCTCTCTTCACAAGATTGCATCTCATGCTATGCCCGAATGCGTGCAACCCTTCCCAGTTGCCACCCACAAAGCGGGGGGTGGACTTATCTTGACGGTTGCTTTATGCGAATCCAAAATTATAGCTTCTTCGAGGAGTATGCAAACCCGAAAGATAATATGGTTTGTGGGAATATAACAAAAAAGGATGCATTGTTTCTAGACTCAACAAGTCGGGTGGCGGTAAACGCTGTATCAGGTGCATTAATAAACAATGACTATTTTGCTAGGGAAGAGATGTTGGTGTCGGGTACTAATGATTCGGTTTATGTGTTGGCGGAATGTTGGAAGACTTTGAGCCCGAGTTCTTGTAGAGCGTGTTTGGAGAATGCATCTATGTCATTAACGAAATGTTCACCGTGGTCTGAGGGTCGTGTGTTGAACCTAGGGTGTTTCATGAGATATTCGGATACTAATTTTCTCAATCCTGTACCGGTAAAAAGAAGATCTAGCAATAAAGGTAACCATAACTATCCTAACGATTAGCTGGTTGTGTTCACTTTGGAACTTGAAACCAATCGTGTAAACCCGTTTAACTTGCATATTTATATGGTGGAGTTATATTTAATACAAACTAATGACTTTGTAAAAGAATTAAAAAAAAAAAAAACTGCTTGACCGTCAAAACGAGTAAAACCGGCTGACTCATTGCAGTGATCGGTTTGGTTTGTCGCTCCTCAAGACTGTAGTTAGCAGTTCAACCTACAGTTTTACTAAATACCAAACAAACTCTTACTGAAATGATAAGAATTAACACTAATAATGATATTATTATTGCCATTGGCAGGGAAGATAATAAAAATCGCTGTTTCGTTTGTTAGTACTGCGGTGGCTATTGCAGTTGCTCTGATGATAATATTATATATAAGGAAACGTAGATATATACAACACAGGAGAAGAGGTATAATACGCATCTGGACAAAAACATGTTCAGAAAAATCCATGAAACAAACTACTAATTGCTTACAATTTCTAGGTTCTTACGATACTCGCAAACTAGTAAAGATTCTTAACGATAGCGGCTTGTACTTCAAATACTCAACTGTTGAAAAAGCTACGGGACACTGGGATGACTCTAATAAGATTGGAGAAGGAGGATTCGGGACTGTGTACAAGGTTTGACAGATTTTGAGGCTCAAATATGACAAACCAACGAACACGAACAAGGGCATGTTTGTGTTCGTTCATTTAACTTTAAACGAACATGGAACACAAACACTTAATTGGACAAATATTTGTGTTCATATTCGTTTGTTTAAAAAATGAACATGTTCATGCTCATTTATGTTCGTTCTCTTAAAATCTAAACGAAGAGTTCACGAACATAAACGAACATAGATGAACAAACATAAATGAATACACCTAAACGAACGTTCGCTATGTTTATGTTCGTTCGTTTAATTAAATGAACACAAATTTTCTGTGCATGTTCGTTCACTTATTAAATGAACAAACATAAAAGAACTTCCCGCTAAACGGTTCACGAAAAATTCACTGAAAGTTCAGTTCGTTTACAGACCTAATAAAAACTATATTATATTGCATAACAGTCGATTTTTATCATTTAACGTTTTATGCTTCAGGATGCTTTTGACATGTTCAGCCTATTTGACTAGTTGGCACATTTTCCTTTAGGTTAATTTTGTTGTTTACAATTATATGTTTCACCCATTAGAGATAGCATAAAACTAAATCAACCAATTCATAACTAAATTGGTGGAAATTATTAACGTAAACAACGAAATTTATTTCAGGGGGTTCTTACAGATGGAAGAGAAATAGCTGTGAAGAGGCTTTTCAACAGCTACAAATTCAAAGTAGCAGATTTCTATAACGAAATTAAATTAATTTGCAATTTTGAACATCCAAATCTGATTAGGTTATTAGGATGCAGTTGTTCAGAATCCGAAACCGTTCTTATATACGAATATATGCCCAACATGAGCCTTAACTTCTTCATTTTTGGTAAGTTCTGAAAAATGTTATTACAATTTTGATTTGTTTGGTTGTGAATTTGTCTATATGTTTTTTTAATCTCACACGGGTCAAGTCAATGGTTTTTTTTTATATTTATTAAAAATATATTGTTTTTATAGAAACAATAATGAATTACTTATCTATAAAAAAATTACAGAATGAACCCAAACCCATATGACATGTTACGTAACTCTGCCCGTTAGTGAGTCTGAGCCGTCACCCATTGACTCTAAAATCGTTAATCAAATGATTTGAGATTTAACATTTGTGAATTTGTACAGATGATGTAAAAGGCAGGGAAATAGGCTGGGAGAAGAGAGTTGAGATTATAATTGGTATAGCAGAAGGCTTGGTTTACCTTCATGAGAATAGCAAACGCCGGATTATTCACAGGGATATTAAAGCTTCTAACATCTTATTAGACTTAAGGTTTCGTCCCAAAATAGCTGATTTTGGGTTGGCCCGGTCTATTCAAGATGATAAAAGCCACATCAGCACCGCAATTGCAGGAACACTGTAAGTATCCTCTTATTATATAAGAATAATCATCCAGAAAAAGATAACGTAAGTAAAAAAAGAAGGAAGATGCAAACTAATTTCTTTTTTTTTTTTTGTAAATATTTTGGCATTACCAGTGGGTATATGGCTCCAGAATACCTAGCCCATGGCCAATTAACCGAAAAGGCAGATGTCTATAGCTTTGGTATTCTAATTCTAGAGCTGGTCACCGGAATGGAAAGCAACAGAAGCAAAACCGCTGAATATACCGACAGCTTACCGTCTACGGTAAGCGTATACACTTCACATAATAATTACTCCTTTTGGTTTCTAGAAAAATTTCAAGTTATAATCACAAATTTTTTTACCAAAAGCTTAAGATATCAGCTGGCAGCATGAACTATTTTTACATCAAAATGCATTGACTTAGGATATAAAAATTAATTCCATAGTTATCAAAGGCGCAGCGCCCAGCCGCCTGGGCGATATTTCTGGGCGAGGCGCATAAACACCGCCTATGTTGACTAAAGTCGGATTTTTAGGGCTTAAAAACGGCAACTGAATATTTTTTTTTATTTTTTTATTAACCTTGATTTTATATGATTATTTTGTGATTAATAGTTGAACAACCTACCCAAAATATATGGGATTAACATAATTAAGTGTTGTTTCTATCTTTATAATAATATAATGATCGGCAATTAGTTTTTATTATCACAACTACAAGCTACCAGTCGCTACCAGAAGGAGCAGGTTAGCAATATATATATATATATACATATATATATATATATTTAATTTTTTTTTAGAATATGAGGTTAGTTTAGTGCAGCTTGTTACTATTTTCTGTTTTGTTTTATGTTTTCGGTTATGAGATTAGTTAAATTCTGGTTTGTTTTTATTTTCTGTTTTCGATTATGATGTTAGTAATAGACTGGTTCGTTAGTTTAGTGCAGCTTGTTACTGTCTTCTGTTTTGTTTTGTGCTTTTGGTTTTGAGATTAGTTAAATTCTGTTTTGTTTTTATTTTCTGTTTTTGATTATGATGCTATTAATAGACCGGTTCGTTAGTTTAGTGCAGCTTGTTACTGTTTTCTGTTTTGTTTTATGCTTTCGGTTATGAGATTAGTTCAATTCTTTTTTGTTTTTATTTTCTGCTTTCGATTATGATGTTAGTAATAGGCTGGTTCGTTAGTTTAGTGCAGCTTGTTACTGTTTTCTGCTTTGTTTTATGCTTTCGGTTATGAGATTAGTTAAATTCTTTTTTGTTTTATTGTCTGGTTGATGAAGATATTTCGGCTTTCGTTTTTATATTTATTACTTCATGATTTTTTTTTGCTTTTGAGTATGAACAATTTGGTTATTTTGGATTTTCATTTGATTTTGGAAACTATGATTTGAGGATTATGCTTTTGAATTGTTTTGGTATTTGAATAAAGTATTGTTTGCCATTATAAATTTTGTTTGTGAATTTTTTTATTTAGTTGCGCCTTTTTTGTATCAGGCCCACGCTTTTTTTGCGCCTAGCGCCTGGGAGAGGCACGTTCACCTTGTGTGCGCCTATCGCTTTTAATAACTATGATTAATTCCACTTTGAATGAACAGGCATGGAAGCATTTCAACCAAGGCACAGTGGAGGAAATATTTGACCCAAATCTAAAGATGCAAAATTATCCCAACATAAATTTCCAAAAAGATGTAATTAAAGTGGTACATGTGGCACTACTTTGCACACAAGAAGCTCCATCTTTAAGACCATCCATGTCAGCAGCACTAAAAATGTTAGCAACAAATGATGAACCTTTACCTTTCCCCACTAATCCCCCTTTTATAGATGAAGAAACCATGGAACTTAATAACATTGCACAAAGTCTGCCGAATAACTGTAACAGAGATGATTCTAGCTTGGTTGTTACAGTTTCTCAGTGTCGTTTATACCCGAGGTAACATTAGTTAGCTATAATTAATCAATCATGGTTAGAAAAAACAATACCGTTACAATGATAAACTAGTTCTAGGTGTGTAAAGCGATTTAAGATGACTGTAAACGTTTAGTGAATGTTATTGGGATAATTTAGGTATTATTCTTTTCTATAATTTAACATTAATCATTTTGTAAATCCTTTTTATAGGGCATGAAAAGAAGCCTAGGTGTGTTGGTTTCTTGTTACTGAAGAACTGAAGGTAGGACCCACTAACTGAAGAAAAAAGGGAAGTGCTATAAACGAACCGAACCTTGGCTATTTTGAAGAAAAGATTTACGACTTTAGAGGTAGCAAAACAGGCAGGTCAGGTGGATTAGAAACATGTCACAATGGGTTTAGATCCTAGCAGATGATGTATAATTACTAGTCAAAAAGGGTTTGGTTGGTTATGACTGGATTGTCCTTCCAAAACCTTTCCAACTAAAGCAGATCAGGTGGTTGGAATGTTTTTTTAACATCTCTTTTTTTTTCTATAAATAATTAGTGTGTCAAATATGACTATAAACTTGTATTATCTTAATCTTAGTGTTACATTCTGACTTTATGAATATAATGATTTTGGAGGTTTTATGCGTTAGGGGTTAGATTCGGTTGACCCATTTTCTATTAAGCTAACCTCTTTGACTTAAACATTTGACCCTTTAGGATAGAAACATGCCCTAAATTCAGATTCTAAAATCAATGCATGCCCTAAAGGCCTAAATTCAATACCTTATTCCCTTCTTTTGCCCTAATTTCCAAAATCAATACATGCCCTAGATTCAAATTCTAGAATGCATGAATCACTATTCTAAATTTCTAATCGAGGATTACATTAAATTCACTTACTCAAATGCATAAAGATTCCCTGTAGTTCCAGCTCTAATTATTCTACATCTCTTAATTATTAAGGAGATAGACAAATACAACAATGAAACATATATATAACAAGATTAGTAGATTACCAAACACAAATTGTTCATGAATGAAGTAACATGGATATATAAAGTTTTGGAACCAAAAATATCATTTCTAACCTTTGCTGATGAAAACCAAGCATTTTGAAATCCTCATACAAATTACAGGCATTTTTTATCGTGTAGCAACCAAATTGCCCATGAGTCCTCCCCCGACTTCAAAATGTTTAGCACTTGAAAATCCTGCTTTTAAAGCAAGATGCTCCAACTCCTCACCTGTATATTATTTGCAAGTAGTAAAGTGAGTTTAATAGTCATATGAAACTTAAGGGTATCACATTGTAAATATAATGGTGTCTTAGGATCTCTAGCTCATCAAAATTAATAATATTCCGACTGATGGAAATTGAAGGCCAAATCATGCCTACTAGTGACATGTTATCATCATTATTCTATTTCATTATATACAAACATATATCGGATAAAATTAACGAACCTGTATAGAATTC
The DNA here is from genome assembly GCF_021521415.1 of Bidens hawaiensis. Lineage (NCBI taxonomy): Eukaryota > Viridiplantae > Streptophyta > Magnoliopsida > Asterales > Asteraceae > Bidens > Bidens hawaiensis. The sequence continues at coordinate 453,250 of NW_027492146.1, forward strand.
TTGAATTGAGGTCTTTAGATATCGATATTCCTCTGAAAGCCCATAACTAGCTGCTACAGGCACAACTATATTGTCTATCATCCAACCCTACCACAAAACTCATAAATTTCACAGGATGTTCACAAAATGAAACTTGCAACGCATAACATAAACCAAACCTGAATAGTCGTCCTAAATTCATCAGTGGTCTTGTTGAAATCAAGGATTGAAGCTTTCGACCCTGGTTTCAAAACTCGATAGACCTCCTTCATTGCCTTGTATTTGTCAATAACATTTCTTAGCCCATAGCCCATGGTAATTGCATCAAAATAACAGTCGGAAAATGGCAAATCAAGTGCATCACCTTCCACCCACCTACATATATAATCACCATTGTGTTGGACCAGTCACAAGTAAAAGGTTTAAATTATTAACAAGACATTTAAGTGGAACTAACAAAAGGTAAATATACTATACCAATGAATGCTCACTTAAGGTTACGATAGCAGGCTTTCGGGTGTAGTTTCTGGCGAGAGGAAGCAATGTCTAGTTGTTGTCTTGAAAAGTCAAACCCAATAACCTGCAAATTATTAGGGTCAATTTTTTTTTGAGCGGCCAACAAACAGAGAATTGTCTAGGTACTCCGTACAGAGTGACCCAATGGCAAAAGGCCACCGCCAGCTAACCCAACCCAGCCCTACGCACCTCCAAGTGATGATAACAAGTTAAACTAATTAATTAAATTACAAGTGAATAATAATAATAATAATAATAATAATAATAATAACAATAGGTGACCAACTACTCACCTGGCCATGGAGTCCAACCTTTTGAGACAAGAGAAATGCCAGGTCACCACTTCCACAACACAAATCCAATGCATTACAACCTTCTTTTGCCCTAGTTTTCAGATATCAATACATTCAATGGGGAAGTATCATTAGGGCCATGGGTCCCCCCCCTGTTTTTTTGCGCAGCTGTGTAAATGTATTCGTTTTTTGCCGGAAAATTTTATACGTAGTGTAAATTTACCTGTTTTCGGCCGAAAATTTGAGCCCGACCCGCCTGTTTGTTTTCGCAGTAGTGTAAATGTATCCAATTTTCGCCCGAAAATCTTATACATAGTGTAAATTTTCCATTTTTCGCCCGAAAATTTGAACCCAGCCCCCCTCGTTTATCATTTTTCTAATGCATTTTGAGTTCCCCCCCCCCCCCAAAAAAAAATACAGTATTAATCACTATTTGAATCCACATCTCAAATAATGCCTAAATAAATATTACACATTATTATTATTAGTGAATTGATTAATTAATTAAAGGTTAGCTACTAACTCACCCAGTCCAGTCAACTGCCATTCGCTTCCATATGCGATGTTGCCCCAAACTCAACACATCATTCAGCTGTTATGTAATGTAACAGATCATATATATTAATATTACTAATTAATCGCATGTCAATCAAATAATTAAGTACGTTATCGTAAACAGGAGCAATGCGGTTGAACAGTGCTTGCCGGTCACCGGAGGCCATGATAATTTGCTGCTGCTGCTGCCGTCGTCGTCTGCCGGCAACCGAAGGCGCAAATGACAGCTGAGGAAGCACCGATGATTGTGACGTCATTCTTACATTTGCGTATTATTGATTTGCTACGTTTCAGGATAACGTTTTCAGGTGTACAAAACCGGTTTATTTGAAGAAGAAAAAAATAGAAGAAAGAAAGAAAAAACCGGTTGAAAGCAAAAATATTCTAGCTTATCAAACCAATTCGGTTCGGGTTATAAATAGGTCTGGGACAAAGATAGTGATTTTTTTGTATGTTTTCTAATTTGGTTTGGATCCAAAACCGGGTACGGGAATGCGACTACAAACGAATATACGTACCTGCAGGTTGGGTTGGGTTGGGTCTTAACCAGTTTATCAAGGCCGGGCCACTTTTTTGGTACATGTATTTAAGATGTATTGTATCAAAGTTTGTAGACATTTTGACCCTAGAATTTTTATTTTTTTTTTGAAAGGCTAAAACGAAAAGAGACACTACTTACAAGATACAAGCAGTCCAAACAATACAAAGGAAAATAAATAACATCAACAAAACATGCAATCGCTTATAATGGAAAATTAACAAAATTGAACCTGCACCACTAATTACGTCATCACCAGAGGAGCGTTATTAATGATAACATTATTCCCTGTCAACCATATCATCCAACACGTCTAGGGTCAAAATGGCACATTTCTTTACAAATAATATTCTTATTCGGGTACGCGAGAATCTCTTCCACCGACTCAAAATTGGTTTGTCTCGAAATCTTGACCCAATTATGTATTATCAGCCAAATGTCATTAATACCCTTGCAGTCAACAAACATGTGTTGTGAAGTTTCTACCCCTTCAACACAAAAAACACACTTCACGTCACCAACTGTAATACCCCGTGTATATAGCGCCGCTTTAGTCGCAATGCGGAACAATCTCCAAATAAAGCAATTAATTTTAATAGGAGCCCACTTAAACTAAAATGTGAAATTTTATACCCGCCATTTCCAACCTTTCCAACAGTACATATTGTAATAATTTTGTTTGATTAGCTACACTATTTTTGAAACCAACATATCATCATCATCATCATCATCATCGTACTCAGTATATCCCACCAATAGCAATGCTATGGTAGGATCTGAGGAGGGTAAGATGTAGACAGCCTTACCTCTATCCCATAGGGATAGAGAGGCTGCTTCCGGTGAGACCCCCGGCTCGATAGTAGTTTTGCATCAAGCCTTGGACATAAGGCACATAGCACTCAATCATCGGGACACCGGCTGATCGGTGCATGTGCCCTTGTCTTTCGGCTATCAACGCCACCACATGATGCCTGATTAACCTTCCGCCACTTTTAACGTTATTTTCACGAGATTAGTAAAATAACGTCAAAATTAGTGCAATTTTACTTTTGCCCACCCGAGGGTTCACACTTATGGGCTGCAACATATTCTAAACAAAAACACCAAAACTATACATTGTTTTCCTTCCCAATTCACCGCTGCCTGCAAGCCAACTCTCTTGTGAAATCTTAAATATAACATACATATATACTTATTCAATGCGTATACGGTATACACCATTTTCACATGACCAGAGGAGCTATTATATTTTCTCAACCAAAGACCTGAAATTTGCTGCAAACCCAAACCAAAACAGCAAAACTTAAAGAAACATATGGATTTATACGAACAGGGGTTAGAAATATATGGATTTTATATAAAAACTAGTATTTGGCTATGACATTGGTTTGAAAAGTTATTAGTATGACACTGGTGATACCCATCTGATTAACTGAATATACTTAGCCACATAATATCATAAACGGATACGCCCACAAACCCAATGGTTATGCAATACACGGAAAATACAAGAGAAAAAATTTATAATCAGCCCATGCAAAGGGTTTGATTAAACCATTGTCAAATTCCATCCATATACAGTAGAACTAAAAGGTCTCAAAATTTTAGATCTTCTGTGCAACTTAACTAAAACCAACTTTTAAATCACTTGCGTTAGTACTAAACAGACTGCAATTCTTTCATATGTTATTTTGCGATCGTAATAAGGATATAGTCGGGCCAAGTGCGCTACCTCTTAAGGCTCTGTATGACCATTTGTTCCGCCCAGTATCCCTTTTCATCTCTTCATTTATTTCCATCAATTCTGATTTCTTTGCGCTTAAAAACTCCTCCAGTTCAGTCCACGTGTTGACTTCTTTGTTTCCAGCCACTAGTCGAGAAAATTATAACAAATCCATTATGCATGCAAGCATAGGTCTTTGACCCGATGATTTATTAACTAGTCGACTCACATTTTGTTTATAAACTATGTTACTAAATTTGAGAAACTGGTTGTATAAAAACTGACTTGTGACCCAGCCAGCACATTCCGCCACCTTACCACCTCCAAGTTTACTAATTTTGTTTGTTTTGAGCGCCAAAAGGTTGAATAACATTAGAGGTGTAAATGAGCCGAGCCGCTCATGATCGGCTCACTAAAAGGTTGAATCGAGCCGTACTTAAACGAGCTGGAGCCTTTCTTGGAGCTCATTTATTAAACATTAAGCTCGATTATTTATATAATTTTAACTTAATATATTAAATTAACTTTTGCATAATGACTATTAGTATATACAAAAGTATGATAGAATAACTAAATAATATATGTTACTTTATATATAAAAATTATAATTATAGATACAGTTAGTTACTCAGATGGTCCCTGCTATTTTCCCAAATTACAAGTTTGGTCCTTAAGTTTGAAAAAGAACATGCATGCTCCCCCATCATTTCAAAAATGCAACAAGGATGGTCCTTGAAATGGATGGGCATTAGCATTTCCAGTTAGGTGCATGTGAATGACTAAAATACCCTTAATGATAAATTCAAAATAACTATAAACGTATATATATAGGGGAGGGATCTTTTGAGAACCATGTTGAGTTGTAAGAACTTAAGAACTCCATTCTAGGCCACACATTTAATTAGGTGGATTGGAATATGTGGTTGAGATTAAATCTGGCAAAAAAGTCAAAGTAGGAGAGAGAATAAAGATGTAAGTGGTTACACTGACTTTTACGTCCGTTACACATGTGTAAAATGTCGGCTCGGTGTGTAAAAAATTCTGTAATTTTTTTACGTGTATGTAACATATATTACGCATGTGTAAAAAAAATTCGAAAAAAAAAATCGTTACACTGAGTTCTTTAGAGTTCTTAAAACTCAAAGGGATTCTCATTTGAAATTCCCCTATATATATATATATATATATATATAGGATCAGGATCATGTGAGAACTTTTTGGGAATTGAGAACTATGGGAACCATTTTTGACCACAAAAAAACCCAAAAATAAAAAAAAATCATAAAACAAAAAAAAACACAAAAATAAAAAAAGTAAAAAAACCAAAGTTCTTATTTATCATCCCGGTTTCTAAAAAAACGTATAAAAAAAATTCTCGGTTTAGCTAAATTATACATATACATATATGTATAATATGTACATATATGTACACACATGTTTTTTTCCTATACACATATGTATAATTTAAGGTAAATGATAATGTACATATGTGTACATTACATAACTAGAGATTAAATGAAAGTATACATATGTGTATAGGTATAATACGAATTAAAAAGAAAAAAAAATCGGTTTTTTTTATTATACATACATGTATAATATGTACACACATGTTTTTTCCTATACACATATGTATAATTTAAGGTAAATGATAATGTACATATGTGTATATTACGTAACTAGAGATTAAATGAAAGTATACATATGTGTATAGGTATAATACGAATTAAAAAGAAAAAAAAATTCAGTTTTTTTTTTTAATGAAACCGGAATGAAATATAAGAATTTTGGTTTTTTTACTTTTTTAAAATTTTCGGTTTTGTTTGTTTTATAATTTTTTTAATATTTTTTAGAGGGTTTTTTTAGTGGTCCAAAATGGTTCTCAAAGTTCTCAATTTGCCAATGGTTCTCTTAGGATCCTTACCCTATATATATATATATATATATATATCTTTAACAAATAATATACCTGGAGTTGGATCTTTTGGGAGATTTTCCTTAACGTCAACAACTGGAGCGGTTTCATTAACTCCGTTACTGGTATCTTTAACGGCATCTGAATTACTTTGATTGAGACTGCGTACATCAGCAAGAGCTGCAAACTTTATCTGCACAGAAAGCATTAAGTGAGACGCAAAAGATAATACACTTATTATATGTGTTTGGCCAAATTTACCCACACACCATTTCAATGATGGAGCAGTAACTAAAAGTGGTAAAGAGGGTAAAACTGTCCAATCATATATAATTATGAAAGCTTTTAAGTACCTCTAAACTTCCATCCTCTTTATAAAGAGAGTTTTCAGGGCCATCTTCATCCATTTTATCTGATACAATGGGATACTCTGGAACCGGTATCAAAATGATGTTATCACCATCATAATATGATATTTTCCCAACCTGTAATTAAAATTGAATTTTTAGCATAGGAACAATAATGAAATGCCTGAGGGCATCTTTGCTTGAATATAGTTTCTAGTAAATTGTACCCTGAAGGAAGAGAGCTCAGGTGTCCAAGAAGCTGATAATTCAAGAACACGGTACACAATGACATCACCCTCCTAAAATTGTAAGACCATTGTTACATTAAAAATAGTGAAATGCTATGTGCTATGTACTTATGTGTGTGTGGTGAGGGAAAAGGGACCTTTGGTGAGCTGCACAGAGGAAGCTGATCAAAGTCAATGGGGTTAGTCAAAGGTGCTTGTGCATCTATAGTCAACATTGTGGAAGGCTCTTCATTTTCATTTTGATAGTCATCCTTTTTAGAAGTTGAAAACTTTTCTAAACCCCATTTTTGGCCCTTTTTCTTGCTGATACCATTCCACTGAAAAGTTACCTGAATCAGAACTCAAAAGTTCAATGAGAAGAAAGTTGAATGAAGAGCAGCATAATTAAAGTTAGAATAACTTGAATATATACATCTGGTACTTCGATATGCTTTGCATCTTCATCTGCAAGACAAAAAAAACACTTTATCTTAGCACTCCGCAATGACATGTGAACAATTGGATCCAAAACAAACTAATAATTATGTTATTATAAGCCATAGGGAAATACTTGATAAGACTGTTTGATGATTAAGTGAATGTATAAACTAGATGGTGCATACCATCATCAAGAGGTTCAAAGCGAATATGTCCTGGCCTGACTACACAAGGAACGAGTTTAGTTACTCCATTATCATTACAGTTACTTTCTTCTTGTTTAATAATAGTCTCATGCACAACTTTTGCAGGCACCTGATCCTGCTTTAACTGCAAATAGAAAGAAACTTGCACAATTAATAATGAATAACCATATCTTAAGACTCAATGAATAACGCACTTGTTGTATTACATAGATATTCGTTTTCAATATAAATTTACTTACGGGTCCCTCTTGATCACTAGTAGCCTCTTTGTTCTCGGTTTTGGATATTTCTGGCTCCACGTGGGTATCAGGCTGCAATATGATATTAGAAGTGATGAGATATTCATATAACTGAAAATGAGAAAGCTGGGCTTCAAAACCTATGGTTTTCTAGCATTTCAAAGAGAAATTACTTGCAATTTAAAGATAGCAATATGAGCACACTATGTAATCGGTAAAACGGTGGGTCGTATTGGGTTGGCCAAAACACATTTTGTTGAAATTTTCTACATCATATTATAAAAAACTTGTGTCCTATATGGTTACAGAAAAGTATGTCATTTTAGTGATAGCTCGTTGTTTATGCATTAAAATCACTTGGAGCAACTTATAACCCATTTGACCCGTTTCCTTTTTTAAGTTATTGTCTTTTTATTTTACCTGTTTGACCCGTAAGAAATATTGCATAACCTGACTTGACCATTAGTAAGTAAACGAGTGAAAATTTGGCACCTATACTTTTAATTAACAACTTACATTCTGTGCACTTTTAGCAAGTTCCCGCCTCCATTGTCTTTTAGCCTTTTTCCTTCTAGCACTTCTACTAGGGCCCTGATAATACATACCAAGAAAAGCTAAGCGCTACCACACCAAACATAACCGCTAGCCTTATTGTTTGTATCACAGTCATACAGTATATGAAGTATCTGTCTTTTATAGAACCACATAAAAAAGCAAGAAACTATTGCCCATGTGACGGAACACGATTCATTTATCTCACAAGTTGAATCTAATTCTAAGCACAATACCATACCTTTTTAGCCCCATCGGGTGCAGAAGACGCATGCTCGACTCCTTCAACGTCATCTATATTTTTGTCACTTGTTTCAGCATTTACCCTTTTAATCTCCCCATTTGGTTTAGTCTTCTTCTTGCTAATCTTTTCACTCCCATTATTGTCATCACCAACAAAAATCACCTCCAAATGATGTTTCTTCTTCCTATGATTCACAAAAGCAAATTATGGTGAGAAATAATTATAAAATATAAGCATCGCCTATGAGATTTTTTTAATAATATGCATACAGCCATACACAACAGAGGATTATAAAATTACCTCTTCTCCTTAGAAGGAGATTTAACCTTTTCAATGACTGCTTTTCCGCCACTCTTCTTCTTTGATTCAATCTTTTTGTTATTGATTGTTTCAGGATGATGCTCATCATCATTTATGCCATTATCCTCTTCTGGAACTTTATCTTCAACGTCATTCGTTACAGCCATTCGGTGTTTCTTCTTCCTATGATTCACAAATACAAGCACATGTAAGCCACACAAGCAAATTTGCACATCGTTTAACAAATGCCTTCAACCAATTTTCAAATGTATTAAATAATGGCATATATAATGAATCTTGTAGACCATAATATACATATAAATAATTTGAAATAAAGACTAATGAGCAATATTGCAACTATATATTGAATATGCATGAAACAAAGAAAATGCTACAGATTTCTTGGGGCATCTAAAAGAGGGAAGTGCTTTAGATTTCAAGGGAACCGAGAGAGTAGCATCCAATACCAAAACTGGTGTGTTACCTAAGATATAAATTGAGCCAAGGTCGATTGCCCTTTATGCAATTAACCTATCCTATATTACACACCTAACGAACCATAGTGTACCACAAATCTAAATCAAAAACAAAAGGCGCATAACAATTGCATGACCTACTTTGAGGTTTTAAGCTTTGTGGAGGCTTTTCTTTTCTTAGAAGACGTTTGTTTTGGTGCAGGTTCATCTTCCGACTTTACCACCTCACCTTCCTCATATTCACTTTGGTAGCCTCCAGTTTCTTTATCAAACTCTTCATTGGCCAAAAGTAGCACCCCGTTATCTACAGGTTCCCTTCCATTAGCTTCATCATTAGGCAAATTGCATGCATCTACACCCTCTGTTGCTTCACCCAAAGCCAGCTCTTTCCTTTTCACACTGAAGTAACAAGCACATGTTGAGTTATTAAACGGCTAAATACACGATTGCTTAAGAACAATAATGCAAAGTCAAATGTAATTGTGTAAAGCTGACCTAATAATATCATTATCCTTCAAGATACGAGTCGACTCAGATGGTGGTAACACAAAGCCTTCCATCTGCAAGAGGTAAAGGTTACTTAATCTTAACTACCCATTAAAAGAAAGTGTAAAATCATTGAATTTGCAGATTTGAAGTCTCAAATTGAATTCCTATCATCAGTATTAGATATTTTTCAAAGACATAAAAACAGGAAATAATATGCATATACACAAGAACAGATTAACTTTCCAAGAGAATACAGTTTTGTTGCTAGTGACTGAATGTATTATCCTATATTAACACATAAGTTTGAAACAAAGCGGAACGGTAGTTTTAGGATCAAAATGAATTGTTTTTAACATCAAACTCAAGCTTACTAAATGTAACATCATGTCATCACATTCAGTATGCTTTGTGATTCAAGCCTGTGAGCCACTGGTGTCAGATTACTAATAGCGTCCCACAATGATTCCACTTCTTTGGGCATATTTAAGCACATTTTCAGTTTCAAATAGAGATGAAAACGAGCCAAGCCACTCGTGAGCAACTCAAGGTCGGCTAGTTAAAAGCTTGGCTCCAAAGCTTGAATGGAGCCGAGCTTAAAGGAGCTTGAGCCTAAAAATAGCTTGTTTAAAAAAACAAGCCAGAGCTTCACATTCCAAGCACAAGCCGGCTTGCAAGCCTAAACGAGCCTGTTATTCATATAATTTTTATTTAATATATTAAGTATATAATTTTATAATAACTAGTATTATACATAAATATATGGAAATAAAATAAGTATATAATAAATATTATGCTATGTATATAAAAACAAATTATATGCAAAAAAAAGAAGTATAGATATAAGTAAAATAATAAGCTAGTTGAGCCTTAGCCGAGCATGAGCTTAAAAACTACTCACGAGCGAGCTCGAGCTTTAAAAATAGAGCTCTAAACTATCTAAGCTTGAGCTTGGAAAACTACTCACAAGCCTTGCTCGAACTTAAAAAACCACACAAGCCGAGCTCAAGCTCTAAAAGTAGAGCTTGAACGGAGCCGAGCTCGAGCTTGGAAAACTACTCACGAGCCAAGCTCGAGCATAGATGAGCTCGGCTCGGCTTGTTTACACCCCTAGCTTCGACATTCACATTACAAATCAATCGTTCGACGCATTAGGTTAAACGCCGACATTCAAAACCTAAATGCAAACATTTCTAGAGTAATATAAGTTCAATTCTACAAACAAATTATATATGTGATGAATAACAAACTAATTAGGTTTTAGTACATTTAACAACAATCAAAATGGAGTGAATATAAGTAAGGAAATAGAGAGAGTTACAAATAGGAGGATGCCGTTAGGGCACGAATGCTGCAGGTTGAACTTGTGGAGAAGATGATCGCATATGTCGGAGATGTTCGGATGCTTATGTGGTTCGATTAGAGTCCAGCTGTTGCTCATGCCGACGGAACGTTGAGTTAGGTTAAGAACTGAGCAATCGTCGAATGTTATGCGAAGACGTAACGGTGGAACCTCCATTTGTGACGACGGTGATGGAAGTGGATGGATACTGCGCTCTAAAACCCCATTCTTGTAAACCTTGGTTTTGTGAGTGAGTACCTTTTGGCTTTTGTTACTGGGCTTAATTATTTATGGCTCGCAGGATCAAACGAGTCAAACCGCTGACGAGCTATTTGAAGCCTTATTGAGCGTTTAGTTATTGAGCCTTGTATATGTTTAAGTTTTAGCTCTTTTAGACTCTCATGTGTTAATTTCGCCCTACACGATTTAGCTCAAACCGAGCTTTGGCTTGTTTAAGGTACTGCACACGAGCTCGAGTCGAGGTTAGGCTGGTTCGAGGTTTCTCGAAATATATAAATTAATTAAATATGCTAATAACTTAGTTATTTAAACGTTGTGGGGCGTCGTGGGGTGTTATTGGCCCTGGCGTTGAGACATCGATCATAAACGCCACAAGGTCCACGACAAAGGGGCACGAGGGGAAGGCGCTAGTTGGCTCACGACCTCTAGCGATGAGTGGAGAGATGTTCTGGGGGTGCTATTGGTTTACACGTCACAACAGGCTCAAGTGAAGGGGTAGGGGTGAACGATCAGCACCATGTGACACGATACTAGAGGATGAATCTATGGTTAAGCTTCAACCACAACACAGCCTTAACATGTTAGCTTGATTGCAACTCATTTACAATTTCTCAATTAGTTTGTTTCATTTAACAAATGTTATTTGTGGTTGAGTTTGTGTTACATGATTTTAGTGTACGTAGGTTAGGATTGATGTTTGTGAACGCTAGGTGTGTGAATCTCTTATGGCATTTTGGTTGGTAGGAATTCAAAGGATTTAAATGGAACTGGAATTTAAATTCCATTCCATAACATGTTTGGTTGGCCAAAACAAGAAAGTCCAACCAATTCCTTCAAACTGTGGATTTCACAATCCTTCATTATATCTATGGAAAGTTTGATTAATCAATGGAATCTTTATATTATATTACATAACTGTCCCTGGCAAACAATAGCAAAACTGTTGACCCTCATCTCCTAATCGCAACCGACACCGACAGTTTTCTCCAGCGACAACCACCAACACCTTTCTCCGGTGACCACCACCAACGTTATTCCATCGATATCTGAACCACATTTTTCGGCTATAACATTGCCTAAGCATCGCCGCCACTCCCTTCATTAAGTCAAACGTGCATGAAACACCAGCAGGCGCCACCATCGTGTTACCGGCCAGATAAGAACCACCGTAACCCCCTGTTTTTCCTTCATCGATTCGATTTTGATTGTCGCTACTTGGTAATAGCTGGTGATGGATTTTGATTTCAGATCTGGATCAGGATGGTGATGTATTGGCGGTTGAAGCTCGCCTCCCCTAATGATAGACGAAGGTGTTTTTAAGATCTAGGTTAACATTAACCATACTGGTGGTGGTCGGGACGGTGGTGACCGGCGGGGCTTTTAAGAGGCAAATGACGGAATATATTTGTTGATTCTCTAAAGGCAATTTTGTCTTTTTTGTTCATTCCAATTCCAATCAACAAAAGGATAACCAAACAGAAGATTGTTTTCCAAAGGAATCCCTTAAATTCCAATTCCAATTCCAATTCCAATTCCAAAACATTCTGTGAACCAAACGCACCCTTAAGGGGTAAAATATCTATAGTCTGCGCACCACATCTGTAGCAAAAGAGGTGGACCAAACCTCTGCAGTATGCAAGAAGAAGACTGTTTGTTTTTTAACGTCTACGGACTGATAAAATAAACCAAAAATTTTTAGTGGAAACTGAAACACCCCAAATTAAATAACCATTTTTATTATTTATTCGATGCGGAAAATGGGGTCCCAAAAATTTCTTTACTTTCCAATAACATAAAACTAAATTCTATTAACCGAACACAACGTTTAACTTTTACAACAACTTGTCTTCTAATTAAAGACAATATGCACTCAGAATTTATTATTAAAAATAGATAATTAAACTTTAGATGTGTATTGATAGCCAAGTCCGAGCACTTGATATTCCACTTTTAATCCAATCCCGAGCCAAAGCGTAAACTTTTCCTAAGTCAAATTAATAGTAGGTTTTTACCATAAATCATATACTTTTACAATGAAATAAACTTTGTTTAGATAAGTTCCACAAATTTCATCAAAATATACATAACCTTTCCCTTAAGCATTTTAGCAAACACCTGGTGTGCCATAGAATCCAATTAATTTGATATTGGTTCTTTGACCAAATTCACCTTTAAGAACATTATTTAAAACCTTTTCATTACAATTGAAGTTATCTAACACCCATCCATTGGTATTACCATAAACTCATTTTATAAATATGAAAAGTATATAGTGCTTACAATTTACTAACTAGTTTACTCTAAAATCTAGTTTTCTCTCAAAGAATGACAAATTGACTTCCGACGAAGGGGCAGCGTGGGAGGCGGAAGAGCAGCGGCGGCTGGCCAGAGGTGGAGGACGGCGGCGAAGACGTGGAGCTTTGTGGTGGCGGCGGAATCAGAGGTGGAGGGGCGGTTGACGGGAGTTGAGGGTTGAAGAATGGGTTGTCTAGGGTTTGAGAGAGCTAATGAATGTAAAAGATGGAAAATATTAGAATATGTGAGAAGAAGAAGGTCCATGTCTTCTAGGATAAGAGGACGCGAATACGTTTTTTACTGAAATGTCTTCAGAAAAACAAACAGTCAGCAAGCCTAAAGGTCTGCACGTGGTCTGCGCGGCGCGGACATAAGAGGCCAGGAAGATCTTCAGACAAAAAACAAACACCACCTTAGACAACTCAGAAAATGGCACAAACTTAAAACAAAATATAATAAGGTTTTGAGTTGTCTAGTCTAATGACAAGGTCATTTTCACGTTTACTTGTTTAAATTGTTTGATCAAAGTGGCGTTCAAAAAACAAAGGAAAAATCTAGTAATACAGGGAAAGATGAATTCAGCTATTCAAGTACATGCATGATTGAACAAACACGACTCACAAGCTAAAGCCTTGAATTTTTATGAAAAAATAGAGGTAGCAGATCAAAAAGGATGTAGCAATTTCCTCCAGCATTCGACCAAAGTTATTATCCGGTTCCAGTCAATAGCCCCTGCATCGAGTCAAGCATGTCAAATAAGGCAAAGCATTCTTTTATTCTCTGTCACAAACTTCATGTGCAAGTAACAGATTATTGATACAATAAGTATTTATCAAACATATTAAAAGAAAACGTTGGATAACTAATGCATACAACCTCCTAACTCGCTTTAGTCAGATGTTTTTAAAAACTGTTGGAAAATGAGGTGTTTGTAATCACACATTATTTATTTATTTATGAGAATAACTAAAAGTGGTTAATGGCCCAGAATCACAAACGCAAGAAAACGCAGGAACACAAACACAGTTTTTATCAAACCCCAATCAACCGAAAATTAACTTCTGACTATTACAAGGACTTTATTAGAATTCTTTCTACATGGTTAAACTTAAAATAAGCATCCTAAAATAAGCATCCACCATCCGTATTTATTGGGATTTACTTTCATGGTCATCACATACTGGTTGTCTAAACTTTACCAACAAGGTCAACAGAATCTTTCTGACTTCCGAATTTCTTATCAAAATTTTCTAAGAAGTTTGGGGAATCTATGTATATTTCTCTAATAAGTAAGAATTACAATGTAAATGCATGACAGAAAGATCTATATACATCCCTTATTATACTTCATAGCAATTCTTCATTCACAAAATCTCTTTAGCGTGCAGTTAAATCAAAACTGACTAACAAACCTTGTATAAAACCAGTACATCCCTCTCAGGTCTGATGAGACTGAAGAAAGGGCTGAACAGCATCAACCAGATACAGTTCAAATTCGTTTGTTTATAGTGAGTTCAATTGATTCCATTTGTGAACGAGCCAAGCTGCTCAGCCTCAGATCAATATAAAGCTCAAAACGAGCCGATCTTTTTCGAGCTCAAGCCAAGTCTGGACCTCAAATAAAGCTCGTTTATTTATCAAGCCCGAGCTCGAGCCTTGTATGGGTAGCTCGCTTAGGCCCGTCGAGCCTTAACGAGCCTTGGGTACTTTAATTTTTACCTCTTTTGGACTTCTATGTACTATTTTCACACTGATCTCGAGCCGAGCTTTGGCTCGTTTAAGGTACTACACAAGCCGCCGAGCTTAGGCTCGTTTAAGGTTATTCTCAAAATATAAAATCAGTTGAAAACATATATAAATTAATTATTAAATAATAAACGAGCCAAGCTCGAGCTGTAAAAAAAGAACTCGAAACGAGCTCGAGTTCTGGTAAGTCAAAACAAGCCGTCGAGCTCGGCTCGTTTACACTCTCCTAGGCAGCTAGACTAGTAGACTTCCAAAGGAATCCAAATCAATCATATCTTCTAACTATAACTATGATAATGGTATAACTATAAACCGTAACCAATCTAAAATCTAAAAATGCAAGCTAAAGTCACCATTTCACATCAATACACACAACAATCAGAAGCCTATTAACTCATTAACTTCAACAATCACATAATTAACCACAAATCAAACCAGCTAACCACCATACCTGACTTTTTTACATATTTTGCAATTTAAGCCTACTCTTTAAATTAATTTTACATATTTTGAGAAAAACCTTAAACGAGCCTAAGCTCAGCTAGAACTCATGTGCTACCTTAAACAAGCCAAAACATACCTTGAGCTCCGCTGTGCAGTGTAAAATTAATACCTAAAAGTCCAAAAGAGATCAAACTTAAAAATACACAAGGCTCCACAAGCCTACATGAGCTTCACATACAAGACTAAACTCAGGCTCAATAACTAAATGGCGTTTTTTATTAATTCGAGCTCGAGTAGCTCGTTTGTACCCCTACAGTCATAAGACTGTTGAAGCCTTAAATTAAAAACTCACATAGTTTAGACAATAATCATATCTTCAAACTATGATGACAGTATAACTACAAACCCTAACTAATCAAATATCTAGAAATGCAAGCTAAGTTCACCGTTTCACAACAATCACTCAATCAGAAGACTATTAAAATCATTAAATTCATAACTCACATATTTAACAACAAATCAAATCAACTAACCACCGTACCTGACTTTCTTAACGAGAATCGACGTAAGCTTACGAGCTAGGTCTTACGATTTAAGCCTACGCAGCAGATTCTTCTAACTATAATAGCATTTAAACAACAAATCCTAACTAATCTAAAATCTAGAAATGCAACCTAAGTTCACCATTTCACAGCAACATATAATATATACAACAATCAGATGAATCGTAGAGCCTTATAGTATAACATAAACACAAATTAAATCAACTAATTACCGTACCTGACTTTCTTAACGAGAATCGACTTAAGCTTACGAGCCAGGTCTTGCGATTTAAGCCTACGGTGCAGATTCTTCTTAGCCAAAACTCGTTTCTCCGAGTTCTTGATGTGGTATATCTGTTCGTTCTTAATCATCCGTTCGATTCCACTCGACTGCATTATCCTCTGCATGTGAGTTAATCCTCTCTCCAAGTTATTGTTCAGTATCTTCACGCGGATACCACGCCATTGCTGTGAATCGGATATCCGGTTGGTTAAGCCGGCGTGTGGCCGTGAGAAGATTGACGAGAAGGCTTTGTACGTTGAGGTCATCGTTAGGGTTTTGGTTTGGGAAATTTTGGTCTAGTAGTAATGACAATTGAAGTAATTGAAGGATGCAAACGAGTGGAGTGAAGTAGAGCCCGAGATTATTTAATTTAAACGAAACGAAGCTTAACTTGACTTGTTTATTATTTATTAATTTTGTCATATATTTATTATTTATGACTATTTTTATATAATTTTTTTTCAATTATAATTTATGTATAGATGGTGTCATGAGAAGTTGGTTTAGTGGTGAAAAGTCTGTCCTCCAATGTGAAGACGCATGTTCGATTTTCACTTTGACCAGTTCGAATGACGTCAGGGTGAAGGAATGAGTCAGGGATTTAATCTTGCGTTCAAACCCGACAGGGGCAAGGGTTCATGGATTTTTTCCGGTTCCCACACATCAGGGGGTATGGTCTCACGGTGGTCAATGAATCAACCTTAGACACAGCCTCGAAAGGAAAGGTTTACACGTAAGATTCTCTGTCGTTCAAAAAATGTATAAATAATATATATTATTTATGTTTAGTTATTTTTTTTTTTTGTTCATATCATTATATTAAATATATATTTTAAAAAGTTATATAATTGACAAGCTCGTTTAGCCTCGCGAGCCAGGTCTAGCTCGATAAGTGAAGTTCGGGTTTGGGCTCGTTTTATTAAACAATCTTACTTTTAGGCTTGGGCTCGGGCTCAATCGAGATTTTTAACAAGCAGATCTCAAGTAGCTTGCGAGCATCTCAGCTCGTTTGCACCCGTAGCTTTAGTATACCATATGTATAAATAATCAAGTCAAAAGATCCAATTTATTAAAGTGGACCACGATTTGGCTCAGATTAAATTCAACCTTAGCTTGAGCTAGTTTGAACTCGTTTGTTGTCACGTAAAATTGCTCCTTTACCGGTGAATTCTTATACTGACAACCATCAAAACTCTATCCTGGAGACGAGTATATGTCCATCACCGGGGGTTCAACAAGGAAATTCACTATGACCGCTACTTGTTTAATAATTGCAAGCTTCTTCATCATGCTTGGTATTTTGATGATGTGATTGTCATTAGGTGTTCAGTAAAAGTAGCTGTATTGTTGGATATGGATGGTCAGTCCAACAATGGGTTTTGAACTAGATGTTAAGAAAAAAGAATTGTTTTGCCATTCTTGTGATAATAGGAAGTTTCCTAAGGGTATATTCCCTATAAACATTTGGAAGCCATAATTGGGTTTGAAGCCTCCCGGGGGGGGGGGGGGGGGGGGAATTGGTAAAGACTCAAGGTTTATTAGTCGGTTAGGGTGTCCCAAAACGCACATGTGAAGGATATAATGTTGTCCTTTAACCAATGATTGCATGTGGTGACGGAGGACATTGTGGTTTGCAAATATCCTTTATTTGGAGACCTTCCAACGACGACCTGCTTATTTACCAATTAAGTTGGGGGCCTGAGGTTGTATACGACAGCAAAGACTTCATCCTACGCCTCTGTGGCCTTGAGGGCCCAATATTCAATGCTTAATGATCACATCTTACGATACAATGGTATATGTGCTATGAATTCTTATTATGGTTGTGCTTTGGCTTGCCATTGTGTCACGATTCCAAAGGTTGACTTTAGCCATTTTACTATCAATGACCCCCCTCCCTTCCCGCTAAGAGCCCAACATGCATTGACGATTGTCCTTTTTAGTAAAATTGTCCACAGAATGACGGAAATGCAAGTTAGCTAATTTTGAATACAAGGTTTAACTCGATTAACTGTTTCGAGCTAACATGGCTCATTTGATTCAAAATTCAAGCCCCAAGCTCCACCAAACTCAAGCCTTGAGATCAACCTTAATTCTACATGTGATATCTTGTATACATTGACGCATGCCAATTAATAACTTTTGTATTATGTGACGGTTTTCACCGAGTAGGTCATATTGTGTGTTAAAGCGTCACATCATTATTTATTTTTATTAGAACAGTGTACTCAACATAAGAATGGCAAAAAATGTCCGAGCCCGACGGGTATACCTGAAACAAATCAGACGGGTATACCTGAAACCCGATAGGTATGGGCCGGGTATGGGATTAAGATTATAAAATTTTTGCGAGTACGGGCGGGGTATAGGATTAGATGATACTTGACCCGATTACCCGAAAACACATACCCGCTTATCCGAACCATATACCCGAATCATATACACGAAAATTCTTTGTATTTCATAGGCTGTGAAGTGTATATATAAAAAACTATATATAAATTATAATGATATTATTTATTTACTGTCACGCTTATATATGAAGCGTATTATATTTAAATTTGTAATAATTATTCTATGAATAAAAGGTATAAAATAATTATAATTATTAAAAAAACGTATTGAAAATTCCAACAGGTATAACTGATACTCGACAGAAAATGGGCCATCTATGAGACAAATTACTAATAATGTTGCCATCCCTAAATTTCAACATATAGTATAGGGACTGTAGGATGGGTAGTTTTAACTTTTAGCCTCACCCACTTTTTATCAAGGGGTAAAAAGTGCATAAATAAATATCAAAGTAGTTAAAATGCAACTCATCCAAACCAACCCCTGTTAGGCTAAGGGGTGTGGGGGGCTCTAATGGGGGCTCCAGCCAATAATATTATGACGTGTGGCAGAGAGAGAAACTGGATAAGGGGTGTGTTGGAGCCCCCGTTGGAGCCCCTGGCCCTGGTGTGGAAGGGCTCCAGCAGGGGCTCCAGCGAATTTTTTTTTTATTTTTTTATAAATATTGTAACATCCTAAAATTTATAATGTTGAATAAAGAAAGTTATGTTAGTGATTTCGCGTTTTTAATTATTAATATCGAGTAGGAGCGGGTCATGGACTTGGATTAATTGAGATAGGATAAATGAGAATGGGATTTCAGGGATATAAATACCCCCAAAATCCCAAAATATCTCATTTCTCACCAAACTCCACACATACTCCACACACTCCTCAAAACACACACATACTAACCGATCGAGATTCGAAGCCGAGACCCGAGATTTTGTTGATAGATCTGAGTTGGTAAGGTAAGAACAAATCCCCCAAAGCTAATATTACTGAAAATGGTTAGGATTGGATGGGTTAACCGGACCCGAAACCCAAACTGCCCAAATCGGACCCCTAAAACGTCGATTTTAGGCCGATTTGATGGTTGGGATTTGTAGGCGCTGATCATACGATTCCGTGGGTACCAAAATCGAGTTATTTGGCTAAGAAACGAAGGATTTATGGGCAAACAGATCTGCAGCGCGATAACTTCGCCTGCAAGATCAAGTTCGCCTGATGAACTTCGCCTTCAAGCGTAACTTCGCCTTCAAGCGTAACTTCGCCTAAGGTATAACTTCGCCTACGGCCAAGTTCGCCTAAGGTATAACTTCGCCTGAAGCCAAGTTCGCCTAAGGTATAACTTCGCCTGAAGCCAAGTTCGCCTAAGGTTTAACTTCGTCTGAAGCCAAGTTCGCCTAAGGTATAACTTCGCCTGAAGCCAAGTTCGCCTAAGGTATAACTTCGCCTGAAGCCAAGTTCGCCTAAGGTATAACTTCGCCTGAAGCCAAGTTCGCCTAAGGTTTAACTTCGCCTGAAGCCAAGTTCGCCTAAGGTTTAACTTCGCCTGAAGTGAAGTTCGTTTATAAAATAAATTAAAAACCTAATGGAAAATGTGTTAAGGCAGTTATCGAAAATAAAATTTTTCCAAGCTGACCTGGCAGCTTAACCCCAGCCAGGGGCTCTGCCCCTTGGACCCCGCTAGGGGCTGCCGCCCCTAGAACCCCGCTGCCAGGGGCGCTGCCCCCGAACCCCCGTTCGTTGTGGGTCATATATAGATAGAAATACAAAACGAGTAGTAGTAGTTAATTGATATGTGTAAATATTATACAGTTAGCCGAGCCCAGTTAAAGAAAGGAATTACGATCAACGGCGAGCGTAACAGGATCCAGGTGAGTTTCTAGCCCCATTCCTTGTTATGTTTTCGGGGCTGTGTGCATACTTGATGTGTTGTTAATACATTTATCCTAAGTGATAAGTGTATGCTATATGTGATATATGTGATATGTATGAATGATTGCTTGACGGTTCGTGAACGATCTTCGGATATTGCACGTACTGTCAGGTTGTAACGTTATAAAGCCATATGTGATATATGTGATATGTATGAATGATTGCTTGATGGTTCGTGAACGATCTTCGGATATTGCACGTACTGTCAGGTTGTATCGTTATAAATATGGCAAGTATGATATGTATGTTTATGTGTATGAACGTAATAAAGTTAATAAAAGAAGGAAATGACGGTTGTATGGTTGTATGGTTACGAAAAGGGTACCGAGCCCTAATAATACTCGAGGTATGATGTATGGTTGTATGGTAACGAAGAGGGAATCGAACCCTACTAATATTCGAAAACAAGGGACCAGACCCTTATAATATCTGTGATGTTAGGGACCAGACCCTTATAATATATGTGATGTTAGGGACCAGACCCTTACAATATCTGTGAGGATAGGGACCAGACCCTCATAATATCTGTGATGTTAGGGACCAGACCCTTATAATATCTGTGATGTTAGGGACCAGACCCTTATAATATCTGTGAGGTTATAGGGCGAAAGGCTCTTAAAAACGTATGATTATGAATGTAAAGAAAGTATGTAAGTAAGAAAGAAAGTATGTAAGTAAGAATGAAGGTATGAGTACTTATGTGTGTATGAAAGAAAGTTATGAGGTTAAGTACGTATGTATGTAATAAGGTATTGTATGGTATTGTATGATTATCTAGAACTCACTCAGCGTAGCTGACTTTTAGTATGCACGCAGGTGAGTAGGATGAGACAGCTGGCTTGAGTGGAGGACACATGGCAGAAGACTAAAGCCTGGCATCTGAAGATCTGATATGTTTTATAAGTTATGTTTTGATTTTAAAGGACAAGAGGAATGTTTTAAGACATGATTATGAATTGATATGTAATGTTTTATGAAAGTTTTATATTCCGCGTAAAGTTTTTAATTAACTCTGATATTTAGAACTGTGTTTATGAGTAAATCCAACACGAAAGTAGGGTTACCGGTGACGGGGCCTTACAAATATATTCAAACAACGTATTATTAAAAAAACCTATAAATTATTAAAAAAACATACATTTTTTTTAAAATTCAAATTACAAAAAAAAAACATACTAAAAATTAAACAAACAATAATACTTAATAATAACACTAATCTAATACAAGATCATCGGGTCGCCTAGCCCACAAATGTTCAACCAACTCATGTCGAAGATCCCCGTGTATCTCACGGCTCTTGATATTTGCTATGTTATGAAGTCTTTGTTGATCACTGATTGTGGACGGTTGTGGCGGAATGTCACCTTGGTAGTTTTGGCAGATAGCTTTGCCCTCGTCTTCTAACGTCATGTTGTGTAGGATCAGACACGTGTAGACGACGTCCGTTATCCTCTCCCGAGTCCAATAACGTATCGGGTTCGCCAGAACATAATATTGTTTTTTATAGCTCCAAAAGCTCTTTCAATATCTTTTCTAGCAGACTCTTGCTTCTTCGTAAAATACTTCCGTTTGTCGGCGATTGAATCTGTAAAAGCTTGAACTAACAAAGCCCATTCGTTGTAAATACCATCGACCAGATAGTACCCGTACTTGAAGAGTTCTCCATTTGCAACAAAAGATTGAGGTGGTTCAACCCCGTCGATAAGGTCGTTGATCAAATGTGACTGATCGATAACATTAAGGTCGTTATTTGACCCAGCAACACCAAAAAAAGCATGCCAAAACCAAAGATCCTGTGACACCGCCGCCTCAAGTATAAGGGTCGGCCCTTCATGATCGCCACGGTGGAACTGACCTCGCCAGGCCGTTGGACACATAGCCCATCCAACATGCGTACAATCGATGCTACCTAGCATCCCAGGAAAACCATGTTTTTCTGCGTGCACCTCATATATGCGTTGGATGTCATACATTGTAGGTTTACGCAGATATCTCCGAGTGTAAGTCGATATGACTCCTACGTATATAAAATAATCTATAAACATATAATATATATTACAAAATGTAATAAATATTTAATAAAAAGTAAAATTAATGTTTTTTACCTTGGCAGAAAAAATGAAGGGATTCACGTGCAACCCTTTTCGACATCTGTAAATACTCATCCAAAGCGTCCGACGAGATGCCGTACGCTAATTGACGGATAGCAGCCGTGCATTTTTGAAGAGGGGTAAAACCGGGGAGACCCCTAGCATCCTCCCTTTGTTGAAAAAAGGGATACCGTGCCTCTAAATCACTTGCTATACGCATGAACAATTGTCTGCTCATTCGGAAACGAGTTCGAAAATCCGACTCCTCATATACCGGTTGAGGGCTAAAATAATGCCTAATCAAAGTATCGTTAGCACCCGATCGATCACGATCACGAGGTGGTGCTCTAACCCTCGGGAGTCGAGGTTGATGGGCTTGATTTTGCAAGAGATCGACCACGGTTGCGGTCAAAACTCCCCCTACATGAAGAAGCAAATCATCCTCTTCGGAGGAGTCGGAATCAGACGAGTACGACGACATTATTTTAAAAAAAAAAGTTGGGAAGATGGGTTGATTTTGGGTTTTATTTTGAAGTTGTGGTGATTGATATGGGTGAAATGGGGTATTTTATAGATGAAATGGGGTATTATTTAGGTAAAAAATATATTTTTTTTAATTTAACAGGGTCCCAATGGCTCTTTTGCCTTTCCAACGTTCACTTTTCTCTCTCTTCTCCCGCGACCATACTCACGCCTGCCTGGGGGCTCGCGCTCGCGCCCCGTTCGCGCCCCGGTGGTGTGGGGTTAGCGCATGGGGGCGCGAGCGGAGGGGCTCTCGCGCCCAGGTTAGCTCCCCACACCCCTCAGCCTTAGCTGTTGCTTACCATTTTTCATCACAGACTAATCTCTTTACTGTACCCACGTCTAACCAATAAAACACTGCCACGTCCACCAGATCACCTACTTCGCATCCCCACTCTAACCCACCCATCCAACGGCTACAATCACTTCCATCCCTTCATCCATTACTCCGTACTCTCCACGCTCCTCCCACGCGCGTCAGTAACCCACTCCATCTTTCTCTCTCATCTAACCTCTTTCTCTCTCTAAGTTGTATTGTAGATTATTAGTTTCATACAACCACCACCAACCACCACATATCCGCCGTACGACGCCGGAGTTATAACACACTGTGAATCAATATCCACAAATTCGTTGCGTTTAGTGTTTATTTAGATCTGGTTTACATCATGTCGAGTCCATGGGGAAAAATCGGCGACTGGGCGGCGGAAGCCGAGCGAGCCGAAGCCGAGGAAGCCGCCGCGGCGGCAGCGGCAGCCGAGAGTTACCCTAGCTTGAAAGAAGCGGTAACCGCTAAAAAAGGTAAGAAAAAAACGAAAATGACCTTACAGGAGTTCACGATGGCCGGAACCGGTACCGGAGGTGATAAAGGACTGACTCCGGTTGAGATGATGCAGCTTCCGACCGGTCCGAAACAACGGACCGCTGAGGAAATGCAGTTCGGACGGATCGGCGGTGGTTTCTCGTCGTACGGAGGTGGCCGGTCCGGTGGAGGTGATCGGAGTGATAGGAGATCGTACGGTGGATTTGATGACGATCGTAGAGGTCCGGTTTCGAGGAATTCGGATTACGATCAACCGTCTAGGGCGGACGAGGTTGATAATTGGGCCAGGACGAAGAAAACGACGTCGTTTGATTCCGGTTATGCCGGTTCTAGGCCGAACCGGTATAATTCGCTCGGTGGAAGCCCTAGCGCTGGAGGATCGTTTTCGAGAGCTGATGAGATTGATAATTGGACAGTTAATAAGAAGCTTGTAGCTCCAGCACCTGCTAGATCTAATTTCGGTTCTGGTTTTCGTGATTCGGTTGGACCGGAAACTGACCGTTGGAGCAGAGGAGTTAATTTGAACCAGGAGCGGGTAACAGAACGGCGACGTTTGGTATTAGATCCGCCTAATCGTGAAAGTGTTCCAGTTAGGGCTAATAATAATAATAATAGACCGAATCCGTTTGGGAATGCCAGGCCTAGGGAGGAGATATTGGCTGAAAAAGGTTTGGATTGGAGGAAAGTGGATTTAGAAGTTGAGGCTAAGGTGATCAACAGTCGTCCGACGAGCTCTCATTCGAACAGTAGGCCGGAGAGTGCTCATTCCGGTAGTTCTGTAGAGGTGTCTGCACCGAGAGCTAAGGTGAATCCGTTCGGTGATGCAAAACCTAGAGAAGTTTTGCTTCAGGAGAAAGGTGTTGATTATAGGAAGATTGATCTAGAGTTGGAGCGACGACGTCTTGGCAGGTTATTATTCTGTAATTTTGCCTAATTGTGCCAGTTAATGCATTGAGAAACTATATTTCAATGCATGTGAATTTTTGTTTGCATTGTTAGGATTATGAAAATTCTATAGTTGAACTGAAGCTGTGAAGACTTGTCATTACTCATTATCTAGCATGTTACTGTCACAAAATGATTTGGTGGAACTTGTTTAGACCAGTTCTTGTTTGTCACGAAAGTTATTAGACTACTGGATTTAATTATCTTCCATGTCCTGATTTTGACTCAAATTTAGGCATGATTCAAATACTATATTAGGTGGGATGAGAAGCATTTATAGGCCAAAAACTCACTTATTTGTTTTGAGTTATATATCAAATAGTTGAGTTGTTCATACTTGATAATCATATTTTAGCTGGTGATGTAGAAGTTTAGATTGTGTTTGTTTAAACTTATACGCATTGAAGTTATCTAATTTGAGCCTGCTGTGGGAGTTGGGACTATCATAGTATCATCTATTCTTTTGGCATAAACAGATTATTGAATATTAGAGTTTATGTCAGTGCTATGCCTTGTTTGCTCTTTACTTTGCCTGGCAAGATGGTGAGGTTTCTCTGAGCTTGAGCATGTATCTGTAGACAGTTTTTTATGCTATATTGGGAAAGCCAAGAATGTTGTGTTCTGGGAAATAGTTGATGTACTATGTACTTGATTAATGACTGCTAGGTAAATAATGTATGCAATACCATTTATTCAGAAGGACAATAATGCTTCATTGAGCATAGTCTTTCATTTTGTTTTACTTTTTTCTTGTGTAGTCTAGTTTAACTCTAAATATGACGATATTGATCAGTTTGGTCTTTATTTCTGTGTAGGCCCCACATAGGTTTATCCAAAAAAGTTATTAATTGATCAAAATTGCTATTTTGTTTTAGGTGTATTTTGATACCATCCGTTACCTAGTTGTTATAACATGAGTTAATTCTGAATCTTGGTTCCCTTTCAGTTGGCCTTTTTCTTTTTGGTTTATAATTTCATTTTTATCTATATATTTTTTGGATTGATAAATTTCAAGGTTGAGTTTGATTAGAGCTCTTAGCACTAGTAATTTAAACTGTGTTTAGATTAGGTTAAGAACTTAAGATGTTAATTTTTAGCTAAAGATACATGCTTTCAACAAGCATTTTGTCACTCAGTGCAGTTCAGTATTATTAGATTTTACTGAAGAAATTTTCAAAATTACTGTGTAGAACTGTAGATGGTTAAATCTGTCTTGATATCTGAAGGGGTATTACTTTTTCAGGCCCGAGACAGAGGAGGAAAAGAATTTGAAGGAAGAAATACATAATCTCAAAACGCACTTAGAGAAAGAATCTATTGACTATCAACCTGATTTACAAAATACATTACTTGAGAAAGAAAAAGAACTGGACCAATTAAGCCGGGATCTTGACGATAAACTACGGTTCAGTCAAAAGACAATTGAAAGGCCTGGTTCGGGTGCAGGAAGAGTGGGCTCAGGATTCCAAGAAAGACCGGGTTCTGGGTCAGGAAGAGCGGGCGTGGGCTTTCAAGAAAGACCACCCTCTCGATCTGGCTCCATTGATGAATCCAGAAGTGTTGACTTTTCAGAGAGGCCCCGGTCCCGTGGTGATTTTGGGATGAGACGCGGTGATGACAGAAGAGCTTTTGGCGGTGGATCGGATAATAGAGGATTTCTGGGCAACAGAGACATTGGCAGGTATAAGTCTCATTAAATTTTTATATTTGGTAAAAAAGATGTTTTATACAAATTTTAGGCCGCGTGCTCCCTAGTCCCTCCATTTATTTAATCTTTAATGAAGCACAGGATCTTTTTTATACAAACAATACAATATACTTCCATTTTGTAACCTCGATAAATTATAGTTGATAGCAGGTTGCATCCCAAATATTATTGACTTGTTAAAAATATGCCGATATGGACGCCCTGGCCATGTAAGCAATCGTCAATAAAATGATAAATGGCAACTTTGATGTGGACTTTATAAAAAAAATAGTTAAATTTCAGTAGTATAATATTCTTGTCCTGTGTGTTCTTGGTGTTTTTGCATTTTCTTGGCTTTTTGGTGATCAAGAGCCAACAAACTAATTATTAATACATTTGATCATGTGTTTTTTGTGTGTTTTTGACTTGGTGTACAAGGACAAACAAAGTAACAAACCAATCATTAATACAATGATTTGATTTGATTTTTTTTGCATTAAATTGCAAGATACTATGCACCAACTTTTAATTCTAGCAACCAACCTAACTTTTCTTTTTTGTTGCAAAGATAGCAAAGTTTCACCTGACACTTTGTACCTTTTCTTTTTGTCTTATTTTATGGGAGTTTGTTCCATTAGTTTTTGTTACCTCATTACTACTAGAAAACTTAAAGCTAAATAGAATTTTTACTAGAAAAAAACCTTATAAAATTGATATTAGTGATACTTTTGCTTTTCCTGAGGCTGTTGCTACTTGTGTCAAACGGGTCATGAATAGTAATGATATGACCCAATGTTCTACGAATGTTAGTTTTTAACGACTTAGTTTTGCTATCCAAAAAGCGCTAGCGTCACAACTTGTTGCCCGTTTGCCTTCTGTGTTTGTGTAAATACTGCTTTTTAATGAAATTAAACATTAGTGATTGGATGTTTCATTGGCAGGTCAAGCTCAAGGGATAGATGGTGAGATTGAATGTGGGGTGTTTGGCAAGTAGAAGAAGAGAAGAAAATAATAATACAATTTTTTTGTGACACCTTAAAAGCTTCATGTTAAGTAGATTGAAGTCAAAAAGAAGAGGATTTTCCAACTTTGGTTAAAAAGGTCAGGAGTTTATTATCTTATTATTCTTATTCTTATTCTTATTATATTGTTACCCAAACACTCTTAATTTTGATTGTAAATCTAGAATGGGATCAATTTTAACTTTTTGTTTATTCATCTGAATTACTATTGACATTGGTTTGTATGAGGAAAATCGACTTTTGAACGAATTTGCTTCTGTTTGTGTTCAGTTGTTTGTTTGATTATAGTTAAACGAACGAAAATGAGCATGTTCCATTCGTATTTGTTCAATTCGTTTACAGACCTAAATGTAAAAGTGGTTCGCTATATTGTGATTGGTTTAGCAGTTGATTTCATTGTTTTGTGATAGGACTTGCATCATATTTTTAGTATTTTGTGATCGGCTTAGTATCAGATTTCAGTACTTTTTGATTTTAATCCAACAAGAAACTCAGATTGTTTGTGCAAGAAGAGCCTTTGTTCTAGAAATCATGCGCCCTTTAAACGGGCCAGCAGTACTCTAATGAGTTCATGGATTGTTGATGAGTTATCGCGGGTATGCCACAATTTGAGCCCAGATCTAGCAGCTCAGGCTAAAGGTCCTGACTTTGATGGCCCTGAAAAAGAATTCATATCATGAAAAACAAAATAAATAAATAAAAAGAAAAAGAAAAGTTACTGGAAGAATATGGGAGAGTAAGTTGAAAAGTTACTGAAATTATAAGCTGGGTTTATTTTCTGTAATTGCATATGCATACTTATATGTAGTACTTGATATGAAAAGTTGAAAAGTGGATGTAGTTAATGAAATTATAAGTTGGAGTTTATAAATTATAACTGCGAGTTATGTTTATAAAACATTCTTGGTCAGTTGAAACTTAAAACCATTTTTTTTAACGACCAACTAAGTAACGTCAGGTACTCTGTACGCGTCCCCCATTGGCTAAAGGTAGCCTGTAAGGCCCCGATCCCGGAAACCCTACATTGGCGTTGAATTTACTCATAAACACAGTTTTAAAATCATAGTTAATTAAAACTTTCACGGAATAATTAAAAACTTCATGCATTACATTACAAAACATCGAATCTTGTCTTAACATACAAATTATCCATTCATAGACATAACATAAAACAGTCATGACGCTTCTTCATAGATACACGTCTCTTTAGCTCATGCCATGTGTCCCTCCTCAAGCCAGCTGTCTCAACCTATTTGTCTGCGTGCATACTAAAAGTCAGCTACGCTGAGTGAGTTTTAGTTAAACATGTACATACATTTCATTCTCATTCTTTACATTCTTACTTCCATACATTCCTACTTTTACTTACCTTCATTATTTTATACATACATAACCTTCCTACGTTTTTAAAGAGTCTTTCGCTCTATAACTTTCGCATATATTATTAGGGTATGCAACCCTTAATTCTTCGCCTATATTATTAGGGTAGGCAACCCTTAATTCTTCAGCTCTACATATCATACATACCATTCATACACTACACATATCGTACATACCTTTCTTTTATTAGCTATATCTATTCTCATATACCTCTTCACACATACGTTTAACTCTTTCTACACTAATTAGGTATACTTATAAACATTCATACGGCATACAATTACCACTTAAGGTAAGTGTATTAACTAATCACATTAAGTATGCACACAACCCCAAAACATAACACAGAAATGGGGCTAGAAACTCACCTGGAGTCGGTTTCTCTCGCCGTTAATTGTAACGCCCTTCTTTAGTTGTGTACGACTAACTGTACAATACATTACACATGTCAATTATCTATTACCACTACTTCCTACATTTAAGTTTACGAACCCTCAACTAACGGGGGTCCGGGGGCAGTGCCCCTGGTAGCGGGGTCTAGGGGCGGCAGCCCCTAGCAGGGTCTAAGGGGCAGAGCCCCTGGCTGGGGGAAATTTTTATTTTCATTAGCGGTCCTTTAACAAAAACGCATCAGAAAATTAGTTTCATGAAATTTCGCATGGGAATTTCGCTTCGCATGGAACTTTTTCGCTTCGCATGGTCATGCGATGCTAAATAACCTTTTTCGCTTCGCATGGCTGTGCGATGCGAAACAACCTTTTTCGCCTCGCATGGCTGTGCGATGCGAAACAACCTTTTTCGCCTCGCATGGCTGTGCGATGCAAAACAACCATTTTCGCCTCGCATGGCTGTGCGATGCGAAACAACCTTTTTCGCGCTTCGCATGGCTGTGCGATGCGAAACAACCTTTTTCTTCGCTTTTACCATTTTAAAGCCATTTTTCTCCTTATTTCCTCCTTAGGACCCGGTTTTACCATTTTTATGGGTTTTGGATCGTACCAACTTTGTGTTTTATGAGGTCCGAACATCACCTTTTTGTCCTATTTCATACTCGTGAGGCTAAGACTCACCCAGTTTATGTTTTTCTTACATCCTACAACCCGATCTACTAAGATATCGATTTGCATGTCGAACTCAACCACAAAACTTAACCTTGTTAGCTAAAACTCACTTTTGGCTTCGGGTTTGGTTCGGATCTGGACAACTCGAGGATCTGGACGTGATTCTTGTTGTTTGAAGACACTTGATCACCAAGATCTTCCTTACTTTAGCCCGGAATCGGATTCGGGTCTTGAGAGAGAGAGAGAGAGAGTATGTGTGTGTTCTAGGGAGTGTGTGTGTGTGTTGTGGGAAGAAATGATGAAGGGATGGGGGGGGGGGGATGGCCTTATATAGAGAGCTATGGACCCCACCACCCACTTCCTTCACCAATCCTAATCCTTATCAAATATAAACACGCACCCATTTAAACGAGCGACTCACACGAAACAATAATTTTCTTTTATCTAGTAATCTCGTAATACGGATGTTACATAGCCCGAGCCGGCCACGAGTCCGGACGGACGGAGCCCCTAGCGGTCCACCTACTGGGGGATTCCTTGGATAAAACCCGACCCCCACGCCCGCCAAACGGCACGATAGCGAGGATCCGGTAAAACCAGGTGAGATCAGGACTTGAACCCTAGTAAGCCAGGGTCATCCCTCATATCTCCCGTATAAATTGGTGATATTAAGGTTTGAACCCCATACCTCTCTCACTAGTAAAATGAGTGCTCTACTATTGAGCCACATCCAATTTTTTAAAACTTAAAACCTACATAGAAGTTTTAATAACGTGTCACATTAATATAAAACATTTTATCTTATGACAAATAAACCATATTTTGTTATCGTCTGAATTAGTTATTGCTTAATAAATAGTTCATGCGTTTTGGAACAACGAACGAGCCAACGAACAAGACATCAACTTAAAAACCTAAGTTTTTCAAGAGCTATTTATAAAGCGCTAGTCTTGTTCGTTAGTTTTTCAAGTTCGGCTCAACTTGTTATAATATTATGTTGTTTATGTACATTGATGGTTATATACTTGTATATAATTATAATAAAATATATAATGCAATATGCTTGTTATAGTAACTAGGCGGGTGCCCGCGCCATACAGCGGGAAACGTAGACGTCAGTAATCACGTAATAAGTTTATGGGTGTTTATTGTTCGGTTTGAAACCATAAGATCGTTCAAACCAGTCTTTGGTTTGATTTCATAGTTAATTTTTTTTCTTTAACTTTCGGCCGATTGTTTTCAATTTTTAAAGGCTATGCTTTGGTTTTCGACGACAACAAACCGTTACTACCGATTTGGCCCATGGTTTAATTTAAAACCATTAAAACCAAACCGCAAACACCTTTATGTGCATAAAATGTTAATTTTTTTAATTGAAATAAAAACTATGACAATATCATACTCAAATTAAAGATAAAAATATGTTCGTTTTTATGATATACTTTCTTTAAAAAAATATTAACGCATGAAAAAGTTATTAACGTTTAAAAATCATAGGGGTAATTGGGTTAAAAGTGAAAATTAAAATGAGATATAGGTAAAAGATTAAGGCTCATTATTGTAAATATTCTTTAAATTTACAAGTGATAATTATAGTTGAGGGGCAATATTGTAAGTATATTAAATGAAACGTTGAGTTTTAATGTTACAATTACTCTTTTGTCCTCATTCAAGTTTGTACCATATGCAATATTGTTTGTAAATCACTTAATGTAGACCGTCTTAATTTGCCTGTTATACATTATATATAGTATAGATATAGTTATTTTTATCATGATTTTATATATAGCAATTATTGTGTATATTTTAAACTGTAAAATTAGAATAATATAGTTAATATACTTGTCTATGCTAACATAGCATAGTCGAGTTCGGTAACTAGCTTGAGCTCGAGCTTGTTTATTAATTTACCTTCAACATAAGTTCAAGCACATTTAGGGTATGTTTGGCAAAACTAGTTAGAAGCTGAAAGCTAGAAGCTGGTAGCTGTTAGCTGTAGCTTTTTAATATATTTACGTGTTTGGCAGAGTAGCTGGAGCTTTTAGATATATTTAGGTATTTGGCTAAGTAGCTGAAGCTTTTAATAAAACTAATTGGGTGCCAGCGCGGTGCGGCGGAGTGCGCGCGCAACCTAAGATCAACCGTATAATCAGTGTCGGTACGTGATTCACTTGATATTAGTGCACGCATAACCTGAATGCAGACGTGTACTTCGTGCAAAGGCAACAAGCGTGTAATCGTGGCGAAAATTAAGAAACAAAGCTAAAATATACAGTAATTTCAAATAGATAGTTTTTTAAACGAACCTCTTTTGATTTGAAACCCTTTCTAACCCGGCACCGTTTTAATCTGAAACATATTCTGACCTGGCCCCTTTCGACCCAAAACCGTACCGACACGAACCGAACTAAATTAACCCTTTTATATCGACTCGTTCCGACCCTAATTTGGTTTTAAACATGACCCGAGCTCGTCTGACTCGACTTGTTGCCAATCATAACCGGTAAAGAAGTATATCAATATCATACTAAAATTAAAGAGAATAAAATGCTCTTTTTTATAATGTAATGTGTTTTGAATAAGGGTAAAATATGTAACTATTATATAAATTAACAAAAGTTGATGAAAGTTCAAGTACCAAAATTGTAAATTCAATTGTAAAAGCTTGTAGTATTTTCTCAAACGCTACTCTTTTTGTTAGGTAGGGGATTTTTCTTAAAAGCTTAAAGCTTGAAGCCCCTAAAAGCTTCTTGTCAAACATACCCTTAAGCTCAATTCCAGTTTTTACTGGACATATTTCTTTAGAGAGTGGGTGGGTGTATTGCAATAATGAAACATAGTCGTTGATCTATACCGGGTTTTCTTTCGGGGAGCGAGTAACAAGGATATTTTCAAGAATAAACGTCCGTCCATCAATCTAATGCTAGAAGATATCAAAAGCTTTGTATGGTTAAATACAGGGCCAAATTTCTATCTATATATCGGAGAGATAAATGTAACTATCGTTTCCAGCCTTGTGTGTTGTTTTTTTGTCTCGGTTGTATTCTATTATCGGTGGCGCCTTATATTATGTAAATATGTATTTGAAAGAAAAAAAAAGCTTACTGAAATACATCGACTCCGCTGGGGATCGAACCCAGAATCTCTGGTTTCGTAGACCAGCGCCTTATCCATTGGGCCACGGAGTCAGTTTTGCTTAGCTTTCTATCTAAACATCTATAACTTAAAAAAAGCATTCTACGGACAAAGGTTCACGGGTTGATAAATGGAGCAGAGTCTGGACCAGATTTCGTTGGACCTATTGGAGATTGTGAAGCTTTGGGAGTGGTGATTGGTGGGCCACCTTGATTCTCAAGTTGGTTATATTGGGATTCTATATATAAATTATAATATTATAAAATAATGATAAATTTAAAAAAAAAATTATATTTCAAGTGTTTTGAAAACACATTACAAATCGAGTCATTAACTAGAGATTACTTCATAGCAGTAGCATATAAAGAACCGCAAGAACTGCTTATAACATAATATGGGGGACGAGTTATCCCATGACAAGTTTCGAACCTATGTGATAACACCGTTACCACCTATATAGGTATGCATACCCTCATAAGAGAGTTAAATCTAACCTAACGTTTAACCGACTTGTCTTAAACACTGATTATAGTTTGATGTTATTATTATTTAAACAATAATAATTATTAGTGATTACATTATATTTTATTAATCATTAGTGGCTACAAAAGATAATTTTACACTTTAGAAATTATTATTAGTTAAAATGATTGCATCAAGTGTTTGCTATATGAATAAAAACTAAAAAAAAAACTTAAAATAATTAGAAAATATATATATTAACATATCATTTCTAAATATTTTATATTATTATAATATAGTATAGATAATCATCGTGACTTCAAAGGTATACATATACATACCTTACTAAGAAGAAACAGCTAAACTTTTGATTTATCCATACACATGTTCTTTATTTCTAAATTTAATGAAAAACCAAGAATTCAATACCGTTACGTTTATACCTACGATTGGGATACCAATAATCTATGATCGTGACGGTTTTAGACCCCATGACTTCCATCAAAAATACAAAAATACCCTTATCAACCTCATTTCTTCCCACACATTAACCATAATCAAAAACCCATTTTGGTCATTTACCACCACCCATATTGCATAGTACACTCCATGACCCATGTCACACATGTAACGGCCCATTTTAACCGACACATTATCTTCTATAACTTCTTCCTTTATATTATTATTATTGCTTCACTTCTCATATAGTCATATTCAATCTCTCATTGTAACCTTTACTATTATTATTAATAGTCATGGAGCTGATCAAAGTTGTTACAATGTTTTTGCTACTGAACCGACTCGTGCACGCCCGTGTCAACCATCACCCGTGTGACTTTCCCGCGATTTTCAACTTCGGTGACTCGAATTCCGACACGGGCGGCCTGTCGGCCGCATTTGGACAGGCCGGTCCGCCCCATGGAGAGTCGTTTTTCCATGGTCCGGCCGGTCGGTACTGTGATGGCCGACTAGTTATAGACTTCATAGGTACTTATTAACTTATTGTTATTATCATTTATTATTATTATTATTATTATTATTATTATTGTTATTTAACGGGTTAGCCTTTTATTTAATTTATCATTTATCTTTAAGTAATTAATTATGCTTGTTTCTTTTGTAGCACAAAGCTTTGGGTTGCCTTACCTTGGTGCATTCTTGGATGCACTCGGGTCTAACTTCACCCACGGTGCGAATTTCGTGACCGCGGGTTCGACCATTAGACCGCAAAACACGACTCTTGCGCAAAGTGGGTTTAGCCCGTTTTCATTGAATGTTCAATGGTATCAATTTAATGACTTTCATAGGAGGGTCCGAAATTTTCTTACCGAGACAGGTGACATTTTTTTTAATGTCATATTGTATTGTATTGTATTCTATTCTATTATATTATATTATATTAATGTACGAAATATTATGTAGATGATCCGGTGAATAAAAAATTAATGCCGAAAATCATGATTTTTCGCGGGCTCTTTACACGTTTGATATCGGGCAAAATGATTTAGTCGCGGGGTTGTTCCTAAACTTGACCGTTAGGGCGAATGTTCCCGATATCATAAGCCAGTTCAAAACAGTCATTAAGGTGAGTGTTGTTTTAAAAACTGGCATCTTAGAATTTAATTATTGTACCATTTTAATGAATTTATTTGTTCTTGAATAGGATATAAATGATCAAGGAGGAAGCTCATTTTGGATACACAATGCGGGTCCAATCGGATGTCTACCATACGTGTTGGACCGTCAACTAGTCACAGCCGGACAAATGGACAGGTTCGGGTGTATTGGTCCGTTTAACGACCTTGCGCAGTTATTTAACCATCGGTTAAAACAAGCCGTTGATCAGTTACGAGAGGAGCTACCGAAGGCAGCAATAACTTATGTTGATGTCTATACGGTTAAGCATTCGCTCATTACCAAAGCAACCCGTAACGGTTAGTTACTTTAATAAACGAACGAACATGAACACACGTTTTGTTCGTTTATCTATTTTCGTGAATGTAGGTTTGTGTTTGTTCATTTATGTTTGTTTTAATTTTAATCAATACATATGTGGTTATGTTTATATAAATTTAAACGTAAGCAGGTTGATGTATATTATAAATAAATAATGTAAATTATTTACACGTTCGATTATATTTATTTAAATTTGTTTGTTTATTTTTATTTATGTTTAAAAACTGTGTATTTGTTGTGTGCTTTAAAGAGTTGTGCTTTTGTTTAAAATACAGGGTTTGAGCATCCATTTAGGAGTTGTTGTGGTCTGGAGGAAAGTACAACTACAATATGCATGTTCGATGTGGTGGAAAAGTCAAAGTCAACGGCAAAGATATACTGGTTGGCAAAGCATGTGAAGATCCAACGGTCGCTGTTATTTGGGATGGAGTGCACTTTACCCAAGCAGCCAATAAATGGATATTTGATCATATAGTAAACGGGTCGTTTTCGGATCCATCAGTGCCAATAAGTTTGGCTTGTCATAGGCAATACTAAGATGGGAGTTAGTTTTGATTTGTTTTTCGGTTTTGAATTTTAAGTAATTGACTTTGATATGGGGGTTTATTAATTATTTTGATGTTTTAATAAGGTAATATTCAAATAGTTTTTATTTTGTTTTGGTAATTGTGTTTTATAAAGTCTTTTATGTGTGTTTGGTCCTTTTTAACAATTTCTCAAAATGTTCCTAAGTTTGTGTAAAACATTAGGATTAGGAATTTAAACGAAATCCCCACAATACATGATATAATTTTGTTTCGACATATTCTTTATACATAGATATCCGACTGATTTGAAATCTTTTAATATTTTTGTCACTTTTGCTGTGTTGTTTGAGAATAATTGAACGTCTTTTTTTGAATATAAGTAGGTTACTCTTGACCTCCAATTCATAAGTCTAGTTAATAGTTTGAGAATGTAATAATCTTATACTCGGCCCTATACCCGATGGGTACCCGAATACTAATTACTAGTTGAGTTAGTTTTTACGACGGTATGGAGAATTATCGTTTATGATCATCTTAGATGGTTAAACGTTATTTGTAAACCCAGTTGAAGTAAATACTAAGTTCAGTTATAGCAAATTCAAATCTTATGTTTTAAAGATTTGTAGTTTTGTTTAAAGTGTAGGACTTGGACATCCATTGAGGACTTCTTGTGGTCATAACTTCGGTATGCATATTGGTTGTGGTGGTCCAGTGGAAACATCAAAATCAAAGGGAAAGATATCATACTGGATTAGCGGGCAACACGAAGCATGCGAAGATCCAATGATAATATCAATTGGGATGGAGTACATTACACCCGAGCAATTGCTAAACAGATATTTGATCAAGTTATAAATAGGTCATTCTCCAACCTGCCGATACCAATAAGCCAAACTTGTTGGCAAATTTATTGGTATTGGGTGTAAACAAGCCGACTTGACTTGTGAGTAGTTTTTCAAGTTCAAGTCCGTCACGAGTTCAACTCTTTTATTGTTTATCAACTCTTGATGCCTGTTTGATGCTAATCATACTTATCAAACAAATATTGTATTCATAAATGCAACATGAGTTACTTGTCCTCCATGCATAACTCATGTTCACCTTGTGATTAAATGCAGGATTTCACCCCTGAGTACCAAATAAACAAATAATTGAAACGTATTTGGTAAATTTATAATAAAAGTAATATATTTTACATTTAAAATAGTAAAATAAACCTTAATTTAAAATATTAATGCAAAATCATATACTTAATTAAAATATTGTGGAAGGTTCATGTATATTTTAATCTTAACATGAGACTATAGGAAATAATACCAGTTTATAAAAAAAATGAGAACGTAAGAAACAATACCAATCTACATAAACAATGATTTATAATAACAAAGAAAAAAACGTAAAAATTACAACAAATGAATCAAAATCAAGAATAAAATAATAACAACAAATACCAGCAAATAGTTATAACTCAAATGAAAAAATCTATTAATAACAACAAAATAAAAATCAGCAAATACTTATAACGTCGCATAATTGAAAATTAGCAAATACAAATAAAAAATAACAACAAATACCTATAAAGATAAACCTAATAATAACAGCAAATTGGTTCTCACTATTTTCATGTTAATAATAAAATGTATTTGATCATGCTTCTTAAAATATTTATGTACTTTGTCTGAATGCATATTTACCGCATACAAGATACGTACGTACATGTTTATACATGTGTTCATACATTATATGTGCATGTACGTACTTGTATATATGCATATCTTTACATTTTTAAGAAAAATTAAACAAAAAGGAGATATATAAAAGAAAAGGTAAGGCAAATAAATAAATCTTGATTTTATTCGATTTTATTTCGATGCATTGAAGGGTCATATTCAGAAGTGGCTTACTCAATATTATTATTAATTTTAAAAATAATGTGGTCTTATCAATAAACTTTCATTTGATTGACAAATAATTGTTAACTTAATTACAATTATAACTAACCATGCGTTGTTAATGGTAAGAAATTAGTAAAATACAACAGTTAAATATAAAAAAAATAGTATTAATAATAAATTACCATATTTAAATACTTGAATTAATAATTAATTATTTATTTATGAGGATTAAGAATTACCATATTTAAATAGTCGAATTATTAATTAAATAATTTTGGATGATTAACATGAGTGTGGCACATAAGCAAGACTGTCAATTTTTTTATATGAATCTTACTATATTAATAAAAGAAAATAGTGGTTGTCACATGTCAGTCTCATATTTATTCTTGACCATTTTTTCCCTCTTAAATTCTAATCTCCAATCTCCTAAATTCTATATATTTATGGTAATTATATTAATGTTTGACAATTTAAGATTCTTATTTATTTTAAGAAACTATTAAAAAGCAAAATCAAATATAAATGGTTTTAAAATTTTATATATCATACACAAGTTGAATAAAACAATATTTGAGAACTACTACCGACAGAAAACAAAAAAACTTAATTAAATTAATAAAAACTCCATCTACTGTGTTTAATTATACGTATATATAAAGTACTAGTTTTAAAGCCCGCGTCACACACGGGATAATTCAAATTATAAAATTATAAGTAAAACAAATAATTACATTACGTATATGAAAAAAAAAGTATTACATCTATGCTTGTACCTATACAATGCGTACATAAATTGATTTTATTTACATCACAAAATGATTTTTTTAAATTAACTTAATAAAAAAATGTTTGTGCAAAAACATACCCGAGAATGCTTCTTTATATTGAAAAATTCATTCTCAGTGCCATATATGTATAATTGAAAGACTTTTGGTTATAAACCAATTTCTGAAATAAAGCTTCTCATACGATAGTAGTTTTAACCACTCAACCTAAATACAAAAGGAGCGTTACCTTTATTGATATATTTATCAATTTACCACCCTTCAAAGGAAAGTAGAACATTAAATTGTAAAAATGGATGTTCTTCAAGAGTTATGTTTTTCTGAGCTACACCATGAAAAATATTTTGATAAGTTTCAGAGGGCTTCTCGACTTTGCCATAATGACAGCATAAAAAATAACATGTTAACCCATTCAATTTTGTGAATATTTTGTTTAATTAAAGCATGATTTTGCATTACATGCTTCCCAAACAACGTTCTGATCACCATTGAAGGAAAAAATAATGTTGACATAAATATTTCAAATTTGATAAAGGTTATAAGCATTGATAGGCATGGGGGTGGCACGTCGAAAGTGTTTGCAATCTTTTCTTATATTTGAATAGTTGAGGGAAAGTCAGTTTGCAACATACCGAACCTTTTGATTGTTTCAAAAAATGCGCTTAAGAATAAATTTGAAACCCGAATTTAAAATTCTAACTTTCATACTTTTGACATTTTAAACTCAACACTTTGAACCCATAATAAATTTGACGATAAATCTATTTTGCATTCTCAGACTTTTAAAAATACTAAAAATTTTCATTTTTGACCCGTAACAAATTTTGACCTAAATTCAGTTAACTTGTACAAAACAATCTACTTACCAACGTTTGACTCATAAAATCAAATTTAAGTTCCACAAAAAACCCGAAATAATTTTCATTTGAGAAACATGATTTGTTGTTGATTTTTGAAATTCACCGAGTATTTTGAAATATATAGTAAAATAATATGTTAATATTTATATTGACAAGAATATATAGATATTATATAAATATAGTGTAAAAGGAAGTGAATCATTATTGATTTATTACATATATTATGGTATATTAGTTTTGAAGGGAAAAAACTGTGAGAATTAACAAAAACATGACAAGTGTTCACATTTATTTTACTTTATTAGAATAGGTAGATAAGGATAATTGACTGAGTAGAAATATCCATAAACAAGAAAAAAGTTTATATTCTTCATTTTTTTATATTTACATTCTGCTTACAAATATATAAAATACTTTATTATAGAAGAAAAATTTCTAATTTTTGTTCTAAAATGAGCTTAAAATTATATTGAAAATAAGAGATTTTTTTGAAGCCCACTAATTTCTTTCTTGTCAATAAATTTACATCTTCGGCTAAGTAAAAAAAAAAGAAACTCAGCTAAAGAAAAAAGATAACAAAATTTTCTATAATTATCGGGTAATTTCAATATCATTTTGAACGAGGAATAAGATTTGTAACTTAATAATGGAACTAATTTATTAAAGAAAAAAATTATCTTGATGATTAATTTAATTTGTTGTCGTTAAATAAGGTGGTGGGCGTTTTTGTAGGCTTGCTTAAATTAAATTTATAAATCAATCAAAATAAATTTATAAATCGTGCACGAAATTTGAATTCATATCAAAATTATCCACCAATCAATATTAGTTAACTTCAATAAATGATTTCATCCCTAATTCAATGCAAATTTGTTCATCTTCACAAATAGGTTAATACAAAATTTTTATGCAAGAGATTTTCTTGAATTTGTAAATTTTATATTTTAAACTTCTTATCTATATATTCGACTTATCTTTTACCTTTAATTAGTGTTGTTTATTTCTTTCAAATGATTTATCTTATTGATTTTAAAATTTGAAAAATCCCGTGTATTACTCAGGTTCTAAAACTAGTTATAGATATAGAAAAAATTAGAGAATATGATGTAGAGGTATTTTTAGCATTTTCTCTACAATTTAGATATGAAGAGCAAAATAGAGACTGATACATGAATACAATGAATTAAGTTTATTTAGAGCATTCTCATCCCGTTCTCTATCCTTATATCCATATATATCATATAATTATACTAAAAAACATTATATTTCTCTCTCTTATTTAATTAAATAATATTTTTTTATACCTTTTTCATTACAATTTTCTCTCTCCACCCTATAATTTACAAAAAAATCACTACATTTTTCCCAAATATACAAAAAATCACTACATTTTCTCTCTCCACCCTATAATTTACACTCACAACCACTCACAACCCCATCTTATAATTTACAAACCCTCCTCACATAATTTTAAGGAATGGGTTGGGAATGCTCCTAGAGCATTCGCATCCCACTCCCTATCTCCAAATAAAAAATTACACTAAAACTCACTTTATTTTCTCTCTCCATTTCAATTAAATAATACTTTTTATACCTTTTATCATTACTTTTTTTCTCTTTCATTCACTCACAACCACTTTCAAAATATATTAAAAAATTATAAAGGATGAACAGTAACTTTTCAAATATACAGGAAATTCACTACTTTTCACATCGAATAACCCTCTAAAATATAAAAACTCTTTTAACATGATATAATATGAACCTCCACTGTCCTGTCTTTAAACAGCGACTATCTTTCTCAACGGCTTATAACTCATAAGATCTCACTGCCTGAAAATGCTTTCAGTTTGCATGTTATTGTTATTATTATTACTACCAATTTCGATATTATCTTTACCGGACTGCAACTTTCCGGCTGTATTTAACTTCGGTGATTCAAATTCCGATACCGGCGGTTTATCGGCGGTGTTCGGACAGTTTCCTCCGCCTAACGGCGATACCTTCTTTCATTCTCCGGCCGGCCGCCACAGTGATGGCCGTCTTCTTATCGATTTCATAGGTACATTATTATTATTATTATTATTATTATTATTATTATTATTATTATTATTGGAACGGCACACAAGACTAGAGAATGCTACGTGGGATGTGTGGGCACACAAGACTGGACCGAATAAGAAACGTTGTGTTTCGCGAGAGATTAGGGGTGGCGAACATAGCAGACAAGATAAGAGAGTGGAGATTGAGATGGTTTGGACATGTAAAGAGAAGACAGACGATGAATCCTGTTAGATCCGTAGAAAACATTACTATAGAGGGGAGGAGGGGTAGAGGACGACCGAAATTGACTTGGGATGAGAGGATTAGGCATGATTTGATAGACCTAAACCTCTCCGAGGACATGGTTGAGGATAGGAATTCGTGGAGAAGTAGAATTAAAGTTAAGGATTTTTAGAGAGAATTGAATACCTTAGGGCTTAGACTTAACTTATTTAGGTCACATACCATAATGGTATTTCCCTTACATATATTATTATTATTATTATAATTATTATTAGCTTTTTTTATAGCTGTTAAACTGTGATCTTATTATTAATATTATTATAATTAGTAGTAGTTTTTATATAACTGTTAAACTTTGATTTCCTTTATTTTGCTTCATACACATGTTCTTAGAGCCGAGGGTCTCTCTGGAAGCCACCTCTTTATTCCTTTGGATAGAGGTACGGTGTGCCTACATCCCACCCTCCCCAGACCCTACTTATAGCTTTGCTGTCGGTGGGATTTTACTGGGCATGATTGATTGATTGATTATTGGAACGGCAACTTAGGTGGAAACGAGCCAAGCCGGTCGTGAGCTACGCGAGCTTGGATTGATAAAATGCGCGAAACAGCCGAGCTTGAGCCATAAATAAAACTTGTTTGGTTATTGAACTTGAACTCTAGCCTTGTATGGGAAGCTGTTTAATTTTATAGTTTTACCTAGTTTAATGTACTTTGAACTGATTTCATATTGCACGGACGAGCTCGGGTCGGACTTTTGGCTCGTTTTAGGTACTCCACAAGCTCGATCCGAGCTTAGTGAGCTTAGTGTCATGGAATTATATTCTAAGACTCCGTGTGGCGTCCGAAGGCTAGCCAGTCGGTCCGCTTATGATCAGGGTCTGTTGGTTTCGTCCTCCTTAGACCAAGCGGCAACAGCTTTCGTCGTGCAAGCATGACTAGGCATGCATGCCTTCTTTTCCGCAGAGGCCGTGCCTGATGAAGTCGGGGACGAGCCAACAAACCCAAGCGTTTCAACACAAATCAAGCATCTGGATCTTCAAATATTTGGCCAGTAAAATTAGGCTCGTTTAAAGGTTTTCTTGAAATACATGATAATAATTCATAACATATATAAATTAATAACGGATTTTTAAAAATTAAATTACATCGAAACAGAAGGCAAGCGGGCAACAAGCTGCGCCGCCACCCCTTTTTGAATCGTAAAACCCAATCTTTTAAAAACTAAATTTGCTGATCTTGGAGTCATAAAATTACTATGCATGACCCGTCTAACACGGGTAAGTAACTCCACAGCTTCAGGCGCGAGAGAACCAAAAGTTAATTAATAAATCATAAACGAGTAGAGCGTGAGCTTGAAAAACGGCTCATGAGTCAAGCTCAAGCTCGACTCGTTTACACCCCAAAACCTGGTCCTTAATTTCACCATTTTTGTTTGGGTTAGGTGGTTAACCTTTATTTTTATTTTCTCCGTAAAATAATATAACATTATTTAAAGGAGACCTTTTTCAACAACCTCAGTCAACGATTAGTTTAACTTTTAGTATAAAACAAATTGTATTTTTATAATCATAAGGACAGCGTGACAGTTTTTACTTTTATTTTCCTGATATTCTGCTCATAAAAACATGACATTTTTTTTTCTAATAAAATTAGAATATAGTAAGTTGTTTTGGAACAACATAAATGAATCTTAGATGTAGGCGGAGTTACTTCTTTGTTAGAGTGAGATTTTCCTTGACAACATAATGAAAGTTAACAGTGTCATTGGTCATTTGCGATGATAAGTTATTATGGATCAATAAATAATAGTTTGAATTATTATAACCATTTTCCGTTATGATTTAATAATATGCATAAGGATAAATCAAAAATGAAAAATGTATATATATAGGTTCCTAGTTTCAAACTAGACCGAACCGTTAAACCAACCGTTTGGGTCTCAAACTGGCCAATCAGGCCAAGTTGGTTTAGACGGTAAACCTGCTACTCACCACACCTAGAAAGTGAATCAGGGATAATTATTTCTCATAACAATTTTATTAAATGTTTTGTTATTTATAATTTCAGCTGAAGGTTTAGGATTACCTTATCTTAGTCCGTTTCTGGACTCAATAGGTACAAATTTTAGCCATGGAGCCAATTATGCAACATCAGGATCCACAATCCGGCGTCAAAACACTACCATTTTCCAAAGCGGGTATAGCCCGATTTCCTTAGACGTTCAGTACGCTGAATTCTCCGATTTCTTGAAAAGATCACAAATAATCCGTGAAAAAGGTACTTAATATCTTAATATTGCCTTGATATAGGGTTATTTAAGACTGGTGAATATTAAAAACGCGACACGTCACTTATATCATATTATGTACATCACACGTTAAAAATGTGGCATGACCATGGCGCAGGAGACGTTTTTAAGAGCCTGTTACCAGAAAAGTTCAAGTTTTCTAGCGCATTGTACACATTTGATATAGGCCAGAACGATCTCACCGCTGGTTACAAGCTTAATATGACTACTGAGCAAGTAAAGTTATATGTTCCTGACGTTATATCGCAGTTTACGACTGTCATCAAGGTGAGAGACAAGTTTTCCGTTTGGATTTGTGTTTAAATTACAATAAAAGAAATTAATTTGAATGTTAGGACTCAAATATTTAGTAACATGACCTATATTATATGTTACTTCTTGTAATCTAATTTGAGGCATTTATACATTCATCTCACTACAATTTATTTTTCAAAAAAGTAAACAGTTGATTAAGTCAACTTGTAGAAACCAAAGGTGTTACTGTCCAAACTGAAGCAAGTCGGCCAGCTTGAGATTCAGACGGTTTGTTTTTCTTGGTTTGATGGTTTAACTGTTCGGTTTGAGACTTGGAAACTGCATTCTAACCTTTATTATTTATACTTTTAAAATATGTTGTTATGTATATGTAATCACTATATAAAGCATTATTATTATTATTATTATTATTATTTTAAAATTTTAATACAAACTAATGATTTTAAGATTTAAAAAAAAATGGTTCAAACAGCAAAAACCGAATGTTAAACCGTCAAAGCGGTAAAACTGGCTGGTCCTACGTACCCATACAGTGGACTGGTTTTGTTTATTGTTTTTCAAAACCATAGTTAGCAGTTCAGCCTAGAATTTTCGTCAAAACTGCACCGTGAACACCCGTAAATATTATATTCTGCTGTCTATTTTGTTAATTATTTGATTATGACTATTCTGTATCTAAGATCAGTTAATG
Source organism: Bidens hawaiensis (assembly GCF_021521415.1). Taxonomy (NCBI): domain Eukaryota; kingdom Viridiplantae; phylum Streptophyta; class Magnoliopsida; order Asterales; family Asteraceae; genus Bidens; species Bidens hawaiensis. The sequence continues at coordinate 498,147 of NW_027492146.1, forward strand.
TGTTGTTGTGCCACAATGTGTAAACAGAATGTGTTTGCTCTAGGTGGCAGAGCATTTTGGATACACAACACAGGGCCAGTTGGTTGTTTGCCTTATATCATGGATACGCGCCCGATCACTGCAGCACAGGTGGATCCACATGGTTGTGCCGGCCCGTTTAACGGTGTTTCACAGTATTTCAACAAGAAACTCAAGGAAGCTGTAATACAACTCCGAAAGGAGCTTCATTTGGCCGCCATCACCTATGTGGATATCTATTCGGTTAAATATTCACTTATCGCGCAAGCAAAAAAGCTCGGTAAGTCTTTGCTTAAACTAAGGGTGTAAATGGACTGAGCCAACCCCGAGCCCATCCAGGCTCAAGCTCGGTTTGTTTCGAGCTCGAGCTCTATTCTAAAGCTCAAGTTCGGCTCATTTGTTATTTATCAATTAACTTATATACATTTATATTATTTTATATGCATGCTGTAGTAATAATTTTTATGTATAACATAATATGTATTGATGTTTAGTCATTTTTTGTCAAAGTTTTATACATAATAGCTATTATAAAAATATATATTTATTATATTAAATAAAAGTTATATAAATAATAGGCTTTTTTAGGGCCAGCTTGAAGTCGATAAGTGAAGCTTAGGCCCTAGTTCGCTTATTAAACAAGCTTTAAGCTTGAGCCTAGCTTGATTTGAGCTTTTAGCGAGCCAATATCAGGTAGCCTGCGAGTGGCTATAGTTTTTATTACATATCAGAACGGGCCTGGTTAACCTCAAAACGGGTCATGGTAATTTTCCGTATGTTATAATAAAACGTTTTAATACACTTTGAATGACTTTCAACCCATTTGTCCTATTAGAATAAAAACATAACCCAAATCAATAAGTTCAAAACTAAACGGGCCAAACATGTCAACTCTGTTTTAAGGATTCGGTGATCCGTTCTTGGTGTGTTGCGGGCATGGAGGAAAGTACAACTTCAACAATGCAAGGAGGTGTGGGACCACAGAAATGGTTAAAGGTAAAGAAATCTTGATTGCAAATTCCTGCAAAGATCCGTCATCACGGATCAGCTGGGACGGGATCCACTTCACCGAGGCTGCTAACAGATGGATGTACAGTCAGATTGCTGACGGGGCATTCTCGGATCCACCTGTTCCGTTAAAAATGGCTTGTCACATACATAAGAGTTAATAATTTTTGTAAGTTGAATGTTTTGGACCAACAAAACTTAACTAAGCCGAACCAATTAACCGGGTAACCACAAATTGTGCGGTTTCGGTTATGATTTGCATTTGTTTCTTACAAATAAGTGTTTCTTCCCTGATAATGATAAGATCTCTTTTAAATGAAACATATGATGTTGGACATGCCTTATATTTTACTATCTGATACTGCATTTGATCCATGTTGAAACTCATGTACCACTAACTTTGTGCTAATATCAATCCAAAGAGTTGTGAGGATAAAACTTGAGATTGTTTATTGTAATTAGGAATCCATTTTTTCCATCTTTCAATGATTAAAATCTTGCAAAGATAGTCAAATTTTATTTTTGGACATATCACATGGGGTCTATGTTTGTGTGACAAAATGAAGACACAAGGTGTATGACATCTGTCACTCTTGAAAGATTCATTTAATATGCCTATTCAGCACCCATGTTTATGAACGATTTTCAAATGGCACTCGGCGGTATGGTTTTTTAAGAGAATGCCAAGCCAAACTTTGAAGCTAGTGTGTGTTCGATTAAGATAACACAGTCTGACCAGAGTGTGAATAACAATTGAACTTTTCAAAATAGTAGTGATCCACTTAGTTCCTAATTACATGGTAACCAATCAAAAGAATAGAATAGTAATGATCAATTTCATTTATTTTATTCATTTCATTTCTTCATTCATTCTAATACTCCATATCGAATGGCCCTGATAGTGCCATGCAATGAGTATGCAATATAGTATAACCTCTATAAATTATAATGTTGGGACCAAGATATTTTATTAATTTAGCGAGATATTATTATATCGATAAATTAATAATTTAAAAGGTTTTACGTATTACCTTTTGTAGTTGTCCAACGTATTGAACAAATTGTTGTGGGTGCCATTCAAAATCCAATCGATGACTAAGTTGAGGATAATTCAACAGCTTTAGAACCGATCATTTGAAAAGAAGCATTGCAAGCTGCAACAACTTTTCATAATTTTGTTGCAATACAAAGAGACAATGTCCTGACTCTTTAGTGCAATGAGAAGATTTACAGATGTACTCAATATAGATTTGAAGTGCAACAAAAAAATAAGTCACTATCGATTCATCTTTACTAGACAATTTTAAATTTTGAAATCTTTTAGTAATTATTATTTTATAGTTTTGTTGGCACCAATATACATACATTAAGATTTCAAAAAAGTTATCTTATTATCTTATCGATTGTGGTCAAATGTTGCACCGGTCCCAAGTTGGACTGGACATATTAATTTTATCGAGGTTATATGTGGTTGAGGGCTACAAAATGGAGCGATTTTTGACACGTGACGCCACATCAGCAGAGGGACGTTTTAGGGGTGTAGTGGTGTTGTAGCCCCATCACATCATATATATATATATATGTGTGTATTACACACATACTATTATAATAATAATAATAAACCAACAAACACAACTAGGTGACAAAAACCCACCCCTCTCCCCCTTGTCGCCTCCCTTATGACTGAGGGGGTGGTGTTCCATGCATTTATTGTCCGGAATGCGGCCCAGTCTAACAAGTAGAGAGATATAATGAAGGTCCCATACATTTTAATTTGACAAAATCATAATCTAACAAGCTGATCCACAAAGAAAGTTAGATCGGAAGGCCGAATAACTTGCAAATATCTTAACGACAAATAGATTTTGATTAACAAGTCATCTAAATTATTGCATCCATATACTAGAGTGTGTGGAAAAACACCATACTGTCTTTATCATTAATATTAATAATAAAAATAATAATAATAATAATTATTATTATTATTATTAGCAACTTGAAATCATTCACCACCACCAAGGCTGCACCCAGGTTCTTCACTTAAAACCCAGGATCATTGACACCCACAATATCTATCTTTATATTAATACTCCCCCAAGATCACATTTTTCAGACACCCTTTTGATTCAAGAATCTTTAAGATTAAAGCTCTTAAACCCACCTTGGATTCTTCTAAATATTTGTGGGTTTGTCTTCAAAACCACTTTTCAGGTACTCTTTGATGATAAAGTTGATTGCTTTTGTGTGTTTCTTGATGTAATTTGTGCGGGGAAGGTTTTTGGGGGGTGGTTATTTGAATTGAATGTAGCAAATTGACTTTTTTAGGGGGTTTGATCCAGGAATTAGGGTTTGTGATGTGTTTTTGTATTTGTGGTTGATTAGTTTTGGTTGAATCATTTAGGGTTTTTGGTTTGAGGGGTTTTTAATTCTAGCAATTTTTCGGTTTTGGGGAACATTTTGATATTTATATGCAAATTGTATTTGAGTTGGCCTTGGTGAAATTAAGGGGTGATCACGTATTTGTCTTGTGGCCATCTTAAAGTTTTTTTTTTTTTTTTTGGGTGAGAAATTTGATCAAAGAACTCAGTCCAAGATTGCAGTTAGGTTTTTGTATTCTTTGTTCTTGAGTTCATGGTGTTTACATGAGAGAATTGCAGCGAAAAAGTGATTAACTTTGTTCCAAACTCTATTCATCCCGGCAACAACAGACGTACCCGGTATAATTCCACTCATAGCAGAGCTATTAGTAGAGTCTAGGGGCGGTGTGATGGGCAAACCTTACCCCTATCCCGAGGGATAGAGAGGCTGCTTCCACTGAGACCCCGAATCGAAGAACTCTTTTTTTTTCTTTTTTCTTTTGTAGTATAGCGTATATAATTCAGATATCATAAAATGTAACTAAAAGAACCAGATCAAGCAACCATACAAAAGTAATAATAATGGAAGTTGTAAATTTTTTTATCTGATTCTCAAAGTTGATCCTACGAGTACTGTTAACTGTCTTTTTGTTGTTGATTTATTGTATGAGTTGAAAATCTTCAGTCAAAGCAGTTTCTTGAGTGTTATTTAGTTATATACACAAATCTTGTTTTATGCTGATATGAGCCGTCCTTTTGTCATTTCTTGATTAAAAGCTTGGGTTTTACCGTAGGATGCAAGTGGATTTTGGAGTTTAGTTTGCCCTGTTACCATGAAAATTGAAGAATATAAAAGAAGAGGAAGCTCTATTCGCAGGTTTGTTTCTCCCCCCCCCCCCCTTTCGTTCTTTCAGTTCATGTTAAAGATGATCATGTGTTCTTTCTATGTTCTTGATGCAATTTTTAGAAAACCAAACGAATCTATGAGGGCTATTGTAACGATCACAGTCGGTGTTGTTTTTGGCTTCTACATTGGAGTGTCTTATCCTCCTTTTGCACCATCAAAGGTACACATTTCAACATATATCCTATAAAAGTATGCATCTTACTTTTGATGGTTCGAGTACTCATAGTTTAACTTTCATTCAATCATTATGTTAATGCCATTGATTTCATGGTTCAATTTTGATAGTTCAAACTTGTACCTTCAATTGATACATTCCTTGGTGACAAATATTCGGGCCAATCTACACAAACAATATTAAATGTGATATCTGTCACGAGGGACAACGTCTCAACCGAAGCTCAAAAACTTGATGATCCTTCAGAGGTAAATAATTGTTAACTTAATATAAATTTATAACCTATAAGATGAAGTCTACTAATAATTCATCAATTTTATGCAGATTTATGTCTCAACTAACCCTCGTGGTGCCGAAAGATTACCTCCGGCTATAATTGCTTCTGAATCAGACTTTTATCCTAGAAAATTATACGGAAGACCTAGCGAGGTCAGCAAATGCATATCTATAGTCAAAAGTCAAACTTGCTGTTTTACTTTGACTTTCTTGGAGACTCGTTAAACTTTTTAAACATCTAATTTCCTTTTTGCAGGACCTAACATTCAAACCAAAGTATCTTGCAACATTCACTGTTGGTTATAATCAGAAAGAGAACATTGACCAAACAGTCAAAAAGGTAAGCCTTTTATCTTTATCACTGGTCACTCTGTCGCCTTTGTCTCCGCCTCTAATTGTGTTGATTCTACAGTTTTCAGACAACTTTACAATCCTTTTGTTCCATTATGATGGCCGAACAACCGAATGGGATGAATTTGAATGGTCAAAGCGAGCTATTCACATAAGTGTTCCTAGGCAAACAAAATGGTAAAGAAACCAAATCACTTTATAGCTTTTTATTTGTAGATTACGGTTAGGACTGTTCAAAAACCTTACAGCTCGTGGCTCGCTCGAAAAAAAGCTTGCTTGAAATCAGCTCGTTTCTAAATGAGCCAAGCCGGCTCGTTTACAAACTGAGCCAAGCTCAAGCCAAAGTAAGCTTGGCTTGTTTGCTTGTTACCGAAATTTTAATATATATACTTTATAAAATTTAGCGTTTATAATTTATGCATTATGTTTATGTAAAAAACAGTACTTTTTTTCTTTTAATATGTATATCATTATGTGTAAAAATATATAATAACATATTTAAAAAATGAAAGCTGGCTCTACAAGCCATTTTACGAGCTGAGCTCAAGCTCGACATTTCAGCTCATTAAGATAAACAATCCCAGCCGGGTCAGCTCAGTTCACCTTGTTTACGGCCCTATTCCTATGGTATCTTTGCCGTATATTTGACTATTCTTTTCAAAGGTGGTATGCAAAAAGATTTCTGCATCCTGACATTATTGCGCCCTACGAGTACATATTCATATGGGACGAAGATCTAGGAGTTGAGAATTTTGATGCTGAAGAGTGCGTGTCTACAAACCTTTTCGTTTAGTCAACTCTTTTACTTTGACTTTTTCATGTATTCTGACTGTTTATGTTTCAGATACATTAAACTTGTGAGGAAGCACAAATTGGAGATATCACAGCCTGGTTTGGATCCAAGTAGTAAGGGTATGACATGGCAGATGACCATGAGAAAAGAAGATCTTGAAGTTCATAAGTAAGTCAACACTTTGACCATTTGCTTACACGTTAAAAATGTATCTGAATCTTTTTTCATTTCTTACTATTTGTTAGGGAAGCCGAGGAGAAGCCGGGTTGGTGCAATGATCAACATCTGCCTCCATGCGCAGCGTATGAACAAATTAATATCATATATAATTTTATCTTACATGTTTTGACTTTTTGGATTCGGAGTCAAACGGGCTAAAATGGAATTTGAGATTAGAGGTGACAATTAACCCATTTACAGTAAAGATTTAGAAAAAGGTCAACAAGGTCAAATGGTTTAAAAGTCACACGAAGCGTATCAATATGCCTGTAGCTTCCTTGATCATTTTAGTCAAAGAAGTGAGAGTAATTTCAAGGTCATACGCATATGTTGATCCTTGTTAAAATGACATATTTTGACTCGTCACACAACACGCCATTTTTGACACATGTATGGTTGTCTTATATCTTCCCATGGTCCAATCTTTACTAAACGTTACAACATCTGACCATGGCTTTAGTTTTATACAAGTGTTTCGCATGTGAAAGCTGAACTAAATGTCAAAGGAAGAATAAATTGACCTTGAAATCTTGGAGTATTAGCTAACACTTTTGACTTTACTAATTGCCGGTTATGGGTACAGATTTGTGGAGATTATGGCCCCTGTATTTTCTCGAGACGCTTGGCGTTGTGTGTGGCATTTAATTCAGGTAATGCATGTTGTCATATATTGTGATTAAATTATTTAAAAAGTTTCCTTTTTATTTCAACAATTTAATGCTTTTATTGGTTATAAATGTAGAACGATTTGGTTCATGGATGGGGTCTTGACTTTGCCCTACGAAAATGTATCGAGGTAAACCATTTTCATGTCATCTTTTATCAAAAATTATGTTAAAGGTGGCATTTTTATTCTTTTTATTGTTGCTTGTCTTTTAAGAACCTCAAGATGTTAATAACTAATAAGATTTTCATTTCCAATAATATAGCCTGCATATGAAAGAATTGGAGTTGTAGATGCACAATGGATTGTTCATCAAGGCATACCTTCGATCGGAAACCAGGTAATAAGCATATTTACCAAATTGCCCTTGTAAGTTTTTTTCGAGGGTGTTACTATCATGCTCTAATTTTTTTAAATTTTTATTTTTGTTTATAGGGCAATGAAGAGAATGGACAAACTCCAGGGGTATGCCATGGATATCTTTTTCTATAACAAACACGCGTCGATTTGTAAAAACGTTGACTTTTTGGTGGTCAAATCTTTTTGTTGACAGGTGAGAGAGAGGTGCAAAAACGAGTGGAAAATGTTTCAAGATCGTGTATCAAAAGCAGAAAAGGATTATTACAAGTCGGTTGGCATTGGATCTACGGAGGGTCATGAAGCGAATTGGGTGACACCCGATAGAATTCAATAGCGTTTTAGAGAGTATTAATATGTTTTATTTCTATAGATCACGTAGTATATGGTTTTTTAGAGGCAAGTTTTTACTTTATACAAAGTTTATCGGTTTGATGACAACATGGTAAACCTTCTCTTAAGGGTAAATAGGTAATTTACTAGGTTCGTATTTTCGTCTATTGTAATCATCTTAATTAAATTAGACCAAGAGCAATTAGTCTTTAGTCCAATGTTATTAGTGGATTTTTAAGCGTCAAGTAAAAGATCTTTATAGCCTTAAGTTTTACTGAAAGCATCATCGGAAATGTTTGTCTCCATCTTACCCTTTTAGAGCCGTAGATCCATCTATAGCTTGCTATGAGTGAATTTCAGTATTTTACGTGCACGTATTCGTTTGAATGTTAAGGAAGATACTAAAAGTTAAGAATGTTATGTATATAACCATCTTATGCAGTTTATCTATTTAAAATCAATTGTGTAAACCATAATGCATATAAAGTGAGGTGCCTACATTAAAGAAAAACAAAATAACTTGTTTTTATGATGTAATTTGTTTAATTTAGTTATCATGATTTACATATTTAATTTAAAACAAAATTTTAAATTTCACCTTTAATTAGAATTTACATGCTCCCTAATGTTTTATAATTTTTTTAAATTGTCCTTTCCGCTATGGTGTAGTTGTAGCCTTGTCGGAACTTCGAGGCCCGGGTTCAATTCCACATACAACACTTTGAGGAGGGCATGAGTGACTCAATGAAGAAAGACTAGGATTTTTGTGATTTACGGTTCAATTCTAAGGGCGTTAAGGTTTACCACAAGTGGGTATTCGGACGATTAGGTTTTCTCTGAACTGGAGATAACTTGGAGGCGTTCAAGGGCTCTGTACGGTTGGGTTGGGCCTGCTGACGGAGTATCTAGGCAATTATCTGTTGGCCATTTAAAAAATATAAAGTTTTTAAATTAGAATAAAAACAAATTGTTTCACCATGAAAAAAGAAAAAGAAAAAGAAAAAAATCTTGATGCAAGGGTGAGGGTGCACATAACATTCCTTGCTGTCAATTTCATATTTGTTTAGCAACAAATTTAGCAAGCTGTATAACATGTCAACCTCAAACAAGAATCTTTGTCCTCAAAGGCATCAGATTCTTCTTCATCACAACAATCATTCTATTCTATCTTCTGAAGTTCCAATGTTTTCTTATTAATATTCACAGCTGTATACAGAGAAACGGTTGACATTATATAAAAACAATTTCCACCCTCTACAAAGATATCATCAATAGACAAACCCTAAGTAAAGTAAATCATGAGTTAATTATGTAACATAATTTGAATTAACATATATTTAAAATCAAATTGTGTCAAGATTCAAAACTTCCTAACACCAGATAGATGATAAAAATCTTGAAAACCGTGTATCCTGATTAGAAGAAACTCAAAAAGATTATGTACACTATCGCCCCAGATACCGCGAGATGGAAACCCGGGTTGGGTCGGGTTGGGTCAACTATCTTTTGGTCAAACCCGATACGGGTTTTGTATGGAAACCTCAAAGATCCAAACTTTACACCAAAAAGAACATTCTTGATTCTTGATTCTTGATATTGATTTTAGCATTTTATTCACTTTCTCTAATACAGTTTCCTGGTAAAAGAAACCTGTACCCGTCTGCGTTTTGTATAAGATGAACCGGAAGATGAACAGCCGAATATGAATGCGGGATGGGCCCCATCTTCGCGATAATTTCCTTAAACGTGTATTCTTCGGGTAACATATCAAACAAATCCGCGCCTTTGCAAATTACCTTTTGTACCCTTTTCGGGTTCAAGAACTTGTTAAATCTCACTCTATCATAATGGCTATAAGCTTTCATCTTGAAAATAAATTCGCTGATGTGGCGGAAGCAAAAGCTACAATGCCACCCTGCATCCGCCAATAGGACATCCGACTGGCGGTAATGCGCGTACCGCGTCTTTCCCGATTGATATCTATGAACCGAAGCCCTCCAACTATTATTATCAAGAAAAAACTCAAAAGAATATAAATAATTCTTTAACTGAAGATGAAGAATCAGGGGTATGTCATCACACCATCTTAAAAGATTAATCGTGTGCCTACTCGGTATCTCATCAATATCCGACATGATTAACAAATCATCATCAAGAATCCCGGCTTTCTTTAAAAGATAATCCAACGCGAGTCTTTGATACGCTTCTTCAACAAACGGGTGATTCTCCCCTTTCCGGAATTTTCCAGGAATCTTACCATAAGTCAACCTCGGCTCCACGAATTTGAACTTCTCGCGTTGACTTTCAAAGACCAAAGGCTTCGGTAACCCCGTGAAAGTTGAGTTTGATTCAAGAAGTACAAACTCGGAAACATAAGGGTACAATTCATGCCATCTTATTGTTAAAAGGTCAACTTCATTGCTAAACAAAATAGCATCAAAAACACGCCTTGGAAACTCGCGGGTCCCCCAACCGTGAAGCTTGCAAAGATTCTGCATTGACACGTTTTCGTGATAATAATGCGGGATTTCTTCAAACGGTTTTGGTGGTGACTCCCATAACGGGCGAAGAAAGTATGAGACTTTTTGCCCATGAATGTATAATCCGAGGATAACGGTTGGGACCAAAAAGGTAAGGAAAAAGAGTGTCTTTAAATCGAGCCCGCGAAGCACGTAACGAATTCTTGACATTGTTGAGCATTTTCCTGAATCCTGCAAACCAATTGTATAATCTGATTTACAAAATGACTGTAATTTGCTCTTAAATTTATATATTCTTCAACAACACTTAATAAAGGTAAATACGTTGCTTATAGAACCCTAATTTCAACCAAATTAGAGCATAAAGAACCTTAATTTCAACCAAAATTAGAGCATAAACAACCTTATATTCAACCAAATTAGAGCACAAAGAACCCTAATTCCAACAAAATTAGGGCATATAGAACCCTAACTTCAACCAAATTAAGACATAAAAATCCCTAATTTTGACCAACCAAATTAGAACATAAAGATCACTAATTTCGTCCAAATTAGAGCACAAAGAACCCTAATTTCGCCCAAAGTTGAGCATAGAGAACCTTAATTTCAACCAAATTAAAGCACCAAGAACCCTAATTTTGACTAAATTAGAGCATACAGAACCCTAATTTAGACCAATTTCGAACAAATTAGAGCATAAAGAACCCTAATTTCAACAATCTTGAGCATAAAGAACCCTAATTTCTACAAAATTAGAACATACAAAACCCTAATTTTAACCACCAACCTGTTAATCGAACTGGGTCAGTTTCAGTTCTAACAAAAACAATATCAAAAAGGGTTTTTATTTTTTATTTTTAATAATTTACCTGATCGCAAATATCGTCAGACTTCTTAGAACAAGAACGAGATCCACCACCTTCTGCCAATTGATAAAACTTATCAACAATCTTTGATAATTTTGATATATTCATCATCCACATTTTAACCAGATCAAATCCAATTCAAGTTTTCTCTCTCTCTCTCTCTCTGTATGTATATATGCGTGTCTCTGTGTGTGTGGAAGCTGTTTTTGTGTGTGTGGAAGCTGTTTTTCTTGTATACAAATCCTTATTTGTTTGTATATATTTTTAAGGTTTGGAAGCTTTGGAATTGAATTATTTTTGGCTTTGATTTTTTGCTTTTTTTGTTTTGATGAAATGACGTGTCAAATTCCAACTTTCTAGATTGGAGAAACTTGGTAGTGTTTCACGTGGTGTGTTTGATTACGGTATGGTGTATTTGAAAGAAACGTAACTCTTTGGTACACGAGGGTGTTTTGGTGCAGATTCGTAGCATGTTAGAAGAGAAAAGATAAAAGCATTTGGGTTTTTTTGAATAAAAAATAGATCTAAAAGAAATGGGCTCTCATGGGAAGATTGGTGTAGTTTTCGTCTATAATAGACGCTAGTGTTTTTGTGTTTTTGGGTGTGGCCTATAATGGTTCATGTAACGTGTTTTGGTGTTCTTCAACTCTCTCTCTCTCTATATATATGTATATATATATATATGTGTGTGTAAGCTGTTTTTCTTGTATACAAATATTGTATTTGTTTGTATATATTTTTAAGGTTTGGAAGCTTTGGAATTGAATTATTTTTGGTTTTGGTTTTTTTCCTTTTTTGTTTTGAGTAAATGGCGTGTCAAATTCCAACTTTCTAGATTTGAGAAACTACGTAGTGTTTCACGCGGTGTGTTTGATTACGGTATGGTGTATTTGGAAGAAACGTAACTCTTTGGTACACGAGGGTGTTTTGGTGCAGATCCGTAGCATGTTAGAAGAGATAAAAACGTCTGGGTTTCTTTGGATCAAAAATAGATCTAAAAGAAATGGGCTCTCATGGGACGATTGGTGTAGAGATAATAGACGCTCGTGTATTTGTTTTTTTTTTTTTGGTGGACTGTAATGGTTCATGTAACGTGTTTTGGTGTTTATGTTTGGTGGCTTCTAGCGTCTTGTTAGAGTTTTTAATATATTATTTTTGTTGATAGTTTATAAAAAATAAAGATACCGTCAATAATGTATTTTATCTATACGTAAATGCGAATTACATGGTTACCCTTAAGAAACCCACTCAACCCACCCTCATGATGACTTCACAAGCGGTAGGGACAATATCCTTAATTTCTCAAATCCAGCAAAAGAAAAGTGAAATCTTTACGTACCACAAAACGATAGGTGTAGTTTACTTATTTTGTCTCACTTTTTGCGTGTTTTAATCATTATAATAATCTAAATTCAAAGGAAAAGATATATTAATCTCTTGCAAAAATGAAACATTTCACTGTATTTATGATAATCCAAACTTAATATTAAAATATAATAGCTTTTTATCTTCCATCTTCAATAATCAATAACAAGTCTAAAGAACAAGGATGAAATGTTTGTGTTAATTCACTTTCAATTACAAGATCTTTTTATTAAAAAGGATATATGTTAGCTTTAAAAGATATGGATATTACTTTATATTTTAAAAGATTAATGATTGAACTTACTTAGATATAATAAAAAACTATGGAATATTCCACTATTTTCGTGTATTTATGAATAAAATAAAAGGAAATGAAGAATCTTATGAACATGAGAGGGGCGTATAATTTTATCCATTTTAATATTCATAATTTATAGAATATTAAGGAAGAAAAATAAAGGGTAAATCTTTATTTAAGAGAGTTGTATTGCATCATATGAATAAAGATTTCATGCTTTACCAAATCCAATATGTCTTTAATTTTTTTTCCTATTTTATATTTAAGTTATACGAATATTGATTTATATTCCAAAAGATATCATGATTGGTCTTACTTGCATATGATAGAAAGTTTTAATTGGTTAACAAATTTAAAAATTTGAATTTATTATGAGAAAATATTATCTTGGATTAGAATCAATGAAAGAATATCCCGCTTGTGGCCTAGTGGTAAGAGGCTTAGGTTCTCCAGTGGAGACTCAAGTTCAAATCCCGCTTATGTCATATTTGGATGGATATTGGCAATATTTAGATGAATATTGGCAATGAAGGATTTGAGCTAGGCATTGTACAAAGGTTGTCAGTTCGAATCCCAAGCCCAGCCGGGTTTTCGTCCCATCGTGTATTACGCCAGAGAGTTCTGCTCTTGTGGTGGCACAACAGACAACATAGTCTGGCCATAATGAGCATTGGGGGCCAGAGAGTTCTGCTCTTATGGTGACACAACAGACAACATAGTCTTAGGGGTGTTCAAAATACCCAAACCCGATTAACCCGACCCGAACCCTAATAAGCTTATTAGGGTCGGGTTAAACATGGTCAAAAAGTATTAATCGGGTTATTCGGGTTGACCCGAATAACCTGAATTGTTAATAGGGTCGGGGTTTCGGGTTCGTTTTTGGAAAAAAATTCGGGTTAACCCGAATAACCCGATTAGTGGTGTTTGTTTGTGTTCATTTAAGTATGTTCATTTGTGTTCGTTTATGTTTGTTTGTGTTCATTTACGCATGTACATATATGTTCATTTACGTTCGTTTATGTTTCATGAACTGTTCATTTAGATTTTAAATGAATGAATATAAACGAACATGAACATGTTCATTTTTTAAACGAATGAACATGAACACAAATATTTGTTCGATTAAGTGTTCGTGTTCGTTTAAAGTTAAATGAACGAAGACAAACATGCCCTTGTACGTGATCGTTTGTAAGGGTGTTCACGGTCCGGTTTTAACGGTTTTTAGGACAAATCGTAAGCCAAACGTTAATAAAAAACAAAAACTGAACCGTTAAGATAGGAAACCAAACCAAACTGAACCGTTACTAACCTTTGGTTTCACGGTTTGGGTATATATATAAAAAAAGGTACGAAACAAATTATATTAGTTACGAAAATTCCTTTATTGCATACCATCATGCTACAAAGGATCTGCTCAAGTTTTGAGGTGTTGTATAAGGTGAACATGTGTAAGGTTCTTAAAAATTAACAATAATCAACTAGATCTACTGATAATAGATATGCAACAACTCAGCTTCAATTTTAATCTGAAATGAAATAACAAATAGAATTGAAAGTTTTAATACCATAAATACGTCTCATTATAGTAGTACAGTTTAAGCAAGTTAATAGTCATAGCCAAGTTTTACTTTTATTACGCCTAACACAAAATATAAATAACTAACTACATGTAGTATAATATATATATAAATAAAGTATATTCATCTTACGGTCTGATCTGGTTATACGGTTTGAAAATTTTAAAACCGTAAACCAAACCGTTCTTTACGGTTTGAAATTTTTGAAACCGACCAACCGAAAGTTAATAAGAAAGCCCGACCATGAAACTAAACAAATGATCGGTTTAAACGGTTTCAAACCGAAGTATCGAACCATGAACATCCCTAATCGTTTGGTTTGTCTACAGTCCTATATGCAATAATAAGATAAATATTGTAGTCTACTGGTTACCAACACAAAAATCAACTTAAAAATATATAACAACCCGATTAACCCGACCCGAATAACCCGAAACCCGATTAACCCGAACCCGACAAACCCAACCTTAATAGGGTCGGGTCGCGGGTTAGATTAATTTTTTTCACAACCCGACTAACCCGACTCGATTAACCCGAAACCCGATCGGATTGACCCGATTAACACCCCTAAATAGTCTTGCCAGAATGGAGCATCGGGGCTCTCCAAATTTCAAGAGTGCGGTAGCCTAAATATAAGAAACTCGTCGTTCTAAAAAAATCAATGAAAGAATATTTTACGATTCAAGTAGGAAGCTTAACTCTTATTTTATTGTTTTTTTTTAAGACAAACTTGTAATAAAAAAAACCTAACTGAAGTTAATTAATTACTCGATTAGATGATATAATTTTTTATTATTATTTTGAAGGTTTCATACTTCTTTTTCGTTCATATAAAACAATATCAAATTATCAGTATACAAGAAAAACGATATTTGATAAAATAGTATTCGACTCAAAAGTCTGCACGAACTAGCCATCATTGTCATGATGGTTTAATTGTAACCAAACACTAAAAGTGTACTAGAATCGATTCTCCTAATACCATCTTCTCCTTTGGCTTTGACAGCAATCGATTCCAGTTGAAGCCAACTTTTTTGTTTCGATCGATTTAGCCAACGAATTATGTCAGGAAATAATATGTTCATCTTTCCAAAGTATCCTTGATACTTGATAGTTGAGACAATGAAGTGTATTTGGTGGAGGCTTTCAGGAAATAAGTTGATGATATATAGGTATAACAATGGTGTAAAATAGCAACAGTTTAAAACCTTTTCCTTTAATAAACGTTAAAAGTAAAAGAGAACCCGGCCAAAACATACATTGGTCGTACATTGTAAAAGGAAAGTATACAGGAATCTGTTGTAGGTTTGTAAGTCCCGTGGGAGGATCTTTCAATGAATTATTGATAGGCGGAATCTAACAAAGAACAGATTTAATAACAAACAAAGTAATCACAATAAACACGATTAATCTTGCTTCAAAACACACGTATATATTACGCTGGGTGCTTAAACCCTTTAACAAAACTTACACGGTGATCGACCAACTAACGAACAACTCTAACATAAACTACATACATCATTTATATAGTTATACTAATCTAAGCCCAAATACATACAAAGCCCACCAAAACCCTTGATTCCGGTTTACATAGTTTAGCCCAAAATATATATATAATAAACCAATAAATTATAGCCCAACAACGTTTAACTCTCAAAGGAGAATCTTTTTTAGTTAAAGCTGAAACTAAAACAAAACATGACAAAAACATAATTATTTTGTATAGTGTACCTTGTAACAATAAAGTGTTACGAGAACTTTTCTTAAACATCTTGGATAACCATTATAAGGCATGTAATAATGGTTTGGTTGTAATTTTCAACGGGTTGGTTTTGGTTTTAAATAATTAATAATCGTTACTAACGGTTTGGTTTTGGTTTGACATAAAACCCGTAAAAATCAAACCGTGAACACCCCTAATAAATGATAAGATTATGAAGGTACGTTAATGGAACGACCAGCTATACACTCACTAACATTTCACTAAAAAACGTAGGGCTGTCAATTTATGACACGGACCTGTTAACACGACACGACACGACACGACATAGGTTTTAACAGGTTTGGGTTTGAGCTTAACAGATTTCGTGTCTTAAACAGGTCAACCTGTTTAAGACATGTTTAAATTCGTGTCTTAACAGGTTAAAGACTTGTTAACTTGTTAGTAACCTGTGTATATTTTTAATTTATAAAATAAATTTATATATACTCCTAAAGTCATATTTACATACAACATTTCACTCATGCCCATCAAAACCGGGTATTACATTTTTAATGGATGTTATGATTTTCTTCTATGGTTTTTTGTTTCAAGTATGTTATAGATTTGTGGTTTTTTGCTTCAAGTATGTTATTAATTTATGGTATTTTGTTTCAAATATGTCATGGATTATATATTAATTAAGACTTTTATGATCATTTTAAATTTTTTTGTTTCATTACACATGCATTATTCATTGTGTCTTTAAACAGGTCCATTAACAGGTTATCCTGTTACTAAAAAGGTTCGTTTTCGTTTTTGGAAAAAAATGACACGATTAGTTATCGTGTCGTGTTCGTGTTTAGTATCACAGGTCATCGTATTTTATTGTGTTGTGTCTTACCGTGTTGTGTTCGACATGTATGACCGTCCTGAAAAAACGTGTAATTATTTAACCAACACAATTATTATTTGATATTTTTAAGGCTAAGGGGTGTGGGGGGCTCTAATGGGGGCTCCAGTGGGGGCTCCAGCCAATAATATTATGACGTGTGGCAGAGAGAGAAACTGGATAAGGGGTGTGTTGGAGCCCCCGCTGGAGCCCCTGGCCCTGGTGTGGAGGGGCTACAGCGATTTTTTTTTTATTTTTTTATAAATATATTCAAACAACGTATTATTAAAAAAACCTCGGGAGTCGAGGTTGATGGGCTTGATTTTGCAAGAGATCGACCACGGTTGCGGTCAAAACTCCCCCTATATGAAGAAGCAAATCATCCTCTTCGGAGGAGTCGGAATCAGACGAGTACGACGACATTATTTTTAAAAAAAAAGTTGGGAAGATGGGTTGATTTTGGGTTTTATTTTGAAGTTGTGGTGATTGATATGGGTGAAATGGGGTATTTTATAGATGAAATGGGGTATTATTTAGGTAAAAAATATTTTTTTTTTAATTTAACCGGGTCCCAACGGCTATTTCTCCATTCCCAACGTCCATTTTCTCTCTCTTCTCCCGCGACCAGGCTCACGCCTGCCTGGATTTCCGCGCTCGCGCCCCGGTGGTGTGGGGTTAGCGCCCCGAGGCGCGAGCGGAGGGGCTCTAGCGCCCCGGTTAGCGCCCCACACCCCTCAGCCTAATATATAAGATGTGAGTGTAAATACGATTTGTTAGATTAACGTTGTGACCCCACCCCACCTTTATGCCCCTTGCCCATTAACACACTTAACACAAAGGTGGCAACCTGCCCTTTTGGCGCCTCACTTCACCGAGAATTGGTTTGGCGAGCGTGATTTGGCTAACGTGAAGAGAGCTTTAGCCCGCTACTATCTGTTTAATAGAGCTCGAGCTCGACTTTTTTAGCTCTACAACCAAAATTTCAATTCACCGTAAGAAAGTTTACAAGTTTGAGCTCGGCCCGTTAATTATTTATTAACTCTTTACGTATTTATATTTTGTTACAAATATAAATATGTTTAATGTATTTATAGCTTTATATGCCATAATATGTAATATTACATTATTTATTTATATTAAAATCTATCATATTTCTATAAATAGTACGCTTGTTTACGTTCAACTTGATTGAGCTTTTAGTGAGCCGTCTCAAGTAGTTCACCTCATTTACACCTCCATAAACCATCTCAAATCAGCACGCAATTCTTTTTCTGATAAATCATCTTATGATAAATGAATAATAATACAAAAACATTTATATGCAACTAACTGAAATACATGCACATTATTTGTAACACATGGTGCAGTTTATTAAGAACATCAACAATTATACAAATACTAATCACCTACTTGATGCATACTACTTTGATGATTTGGCATAAAATGCTACAGTTTTAGCATCCAACTGACCACTACAATAACTTGAAGAGATTATCGAAAGCTCTTGATATCCTTTCCATTCTTCTAACGGTTTTAAACTTATCGGGCTTTCAAGAACACCGGAAGCTACTGATAACATTGTCTTGTAATCTTTGTCTGCAAACCCGGAAACCGTTGCTTTCGATGCATTATCCCATGGAGTCCACAACTCTGCGATTTATAATAATCAAGATATTAAGGAATACAAATATATTGAGCAAGTTGGATCAGTCAACACAAAGCCTGATTATTTTCGTGTCATGTCAGAAATTGTCACCCCTGATTAATATGCATTTTCACATGACTCTCGAAGTTAAAGATTCGAAAAACAAAATTGGAAATATAGTTTTATATTATTTTTAGAGAATACCAGCATCCGGGAGGCCTTCGTTACGGATCACAATCGTCCTCTTCTTCTGATGGTCTATAATGGCTATATTAACTGGTGTTCTTGTATAAACCCGATCGACCTATCAAAGAACACCATATTAACAAAAATAAATTAATCACAATTATATATAAATATTTATGTAAACATTGACCTCTCCGTCAAAGGTGATGGCATCCGGTTGCTCTGTGAACCGCTTCCCCTGCTGCATATTATCAAGAAAATCAAGCGTTTCTAACCCTTCTACTCTCACTTCACTAAAAACACAAGCCCAAGTCACATACGCGATAAAAACTATTAAAGTTCAAAACTTTAATTAAATTTCACTAAACCAACCTTATATCGGATACTAAAAAGTGATTTTGTAAAGAAAATGTGAACTGGAAGGATGTGGTATCGGTATTCTTGATACGAGACGCTATGGTCATCTTGTCGGGACCCAAAGAAAAACGAAGGCGCAATTCAAAGCTGCATAACAGTATAAGCATCCCAATATTCAAGTTCAATGATTAAAATGGATAAAAGTAAAACATATATTTTAGCGGGCATGTTATTACCTACGTGGCCACGTGTTCAAATTATTTGGTGATGTTTTTAAGGTTAGATCCACAGAAGATGGGTTCCCGGTTGGTGATAAACGCAAGGGGATGTTATCTAAAGACTTTGCATGGTTCTTTGATGAACAAATGTCCTTTGTTATCGCCATACTACCTAACTGCAAGGATTAGAAAAAAATATGATAACACAAAAAAAAATGGAAAATTAAGGGTGGCAAACGGGTAGGGTTGGTAGACCGGTCAACATTTTTTATCCATGTTTTTAAATTTTATAAATAATAAGCTGACTAAATATGGTGTTTTGATGTCATGTACCTGTGGAAAGCAAAGCGATATCCCTCCTTTAGGCGATCTTCCGAAAGCCTATGAAGCATGACATAATTCATTTGTTAAAAAAATTGGGTACAAAGTTATAAATCACAAAAAAAAAAGAACATTTTATGTGCATATTCATGTATTAGAGTTTAGAACACGTATATATGTGATATGTGTACTGATATAGTTTAGTGTGTAGTATGTGTAACGGGTCAAAATGCTGACCTTTTTGCTCATAAAAAGCAATTCTTCGCCTTGACTGTTCTTCCATGACACCACTTTCCCACCATAAAGAAGCACCTGCAGATATCAGGGCCCAAATTTTTAATGGTCTCCAATATTTCAAAATTTGTCCTTTTTATTTCTTTCAACCTAAATCTTCTGAAACAGAGGATTTCTGATATTAACGAGCTACTTATGCAAGAAATTCAGTAATTTAGGCATAATTTTGAATTTTGGTCAAATTTTCAGACTTGGCAGCATCCTAAATCCATGACTCATTGCATGCATCGGAAGATACTCTAAACATATAGCAATTTTCTATCGAAAGCGCGTGTTTATCTGACTATTTAGGGTCATTTCACTTGTGAATCCTTAAACAATCAGAACTTGCCAAACACTCAAATATCTTCTTATTATCTATCACACCTTCAAATAGAAGCCCATTGGAACACTATGTCCTAGAGATGTCGATTATCCGATTCTAACTATTCGTTGTCGCATAATAACTTCAAAACTCAATACCAAACACCCCCTAAAATGGAACATAAATACAGGAACATAATATACCTCTGCAGAAGAACCACCAGGTTCAAAAAGCAAAACTCTTGGCAAACTTTTGTAATCATTAAACACATAATCATTTCTTTCCATTTGATTAAATGTACCAAACCACCTCCACAATCTTATTCTCTTCACCAATGGGTTCTCTTTTGTCCACTCCAGCTACACAAACATTCAAACACAACAACATCAAAACCCTCCACTTTGACCTTAAAAGTCAAACTTGGGAATTAACACTTCCAAATTTCAAAATTGATCAAGATTTTATTAAGAGATTCACTCCAGATGTTCACAACTCATAAACTCCAATTTATAAAAACCCAAGAAAGATAAAGTTGGTACCTTTACTTATAAAATTCTTGATCTTGATTGAAATTGATTGACACCCAATTGAAATAAGAGCTTTTGTGATGATACCCATTTGGGGATAAACAAGAAAGATGAAAGATGAGGTAACAGTTAGCAGAATAATGAAGGAAAGATAGTCCATTGTAGGTGCTTGCCTTCTTTTCAATTAGGAATCTTGTTTGGCTGCTTCATTCATTCTCTTTATGGGATGGGGTTGTTTGTTGAATTCATTTCGCGTAATATTGTGTCATGTAAGCTAACGGTGACTTTAATTATTTTTCTTCTTCTTTTTTTTTTAAATATTAAACAGTATTGTAGCGTTTGAATCGCATACAAATTAAATTAATATGCTAACTGTAAGAATCAAGTATTGTAATTATACATAAAACGTAGTGTAATTACAGTATAGTGTATTTACACTACGACGTAATTACATAATTGCACTACCTGATTCTCATAATTTAATTTGCACGTTACCTTCCCCCAATAACGTAAACTAAAGAATACTTTTTATAATAAAAAAAGGTAAATTGGAAATAAATAATCTCATCTTTTATGTATTGGCCGATAATAATTTCACCTTTAGAAATCACTACCAACGGTCCAACCTTTCAACTATTTTTGTCTCAATGGTCATCCGTTAAAAAACACTTAACACCGTTATGTTTTTTTTCGAGTTTCAAACCGATGTTTTAGGGATTTTGATCGGAAGAAGGATACCAGTCAATTGATGTAAAACTTATCTCGAAACAGTGATCCAAACGACGAAACAGTGTTTCAATTCGGGTGTTTGAATTTCCAATTAATAAAAATCAATTTATTTGATGCATCGTTTCGAGATAAGTTTTACATCAGTTGACACGCATCATTCTTCCGATCAAAAGTCCTAAAACATTGGTTTGAAACTCGGAAAAAAACATAACGGCGCTAAGTGCTTTTAAACGAAGGACCATTGAGACAAAAATAGTTGAAATGTTGGACCGTTGGTAGTGATTTTTAAAAGTGCGATTATTCTCGGCCAAATTTGAGATTATTTATTTCAAATTTTCCTAAAAAGAGACATTAAACATTTAAAAAAAATACAAATTAAAAAAAATGGAAAGAGAGTCCATTCTTTTCAAATGGGAATCTTGTTTGTTTGGCTGCTTTGCTTCATTCGTTCATTTTGTTTAATTGGTCGGTGGGAAACCTTTAATCAAAGCCGTCAAGTAATTTAGCGCCCTTGGATTAGATTTCTAAGGCTAAGGGGTGTGGGGGGCTCTAATGGGGGCTCTAGAGGGGGCTCCAGCCAATAATATTATGACGTATGGCAGAGAGAGAAACTGGATAAGGGGGGTGTTGGAGCCCCCGTTGGAGCCCCTGGCCCTGGTGTGGAGGGGCTCCAGCTAATATATATTTTTTAATTAATTCCACACCCCTCAACGGCTCTTTTTCGAACTCCAAGACACCTTTTATCTCTCTTCTCCCGCGACCAGCCTCACGCCTGCCTGGATTTCCGCGCTCGCGCCCCGCTCGCGCCCCGCTCGCGCCCCGGTGGTGTGGGGTTAGCGCCCCGGGGCGCGAGCGGAGAGGCTCTAGCGCCCCGGTTAGCGCCCCACACCCCTCAGCCTAAACAATTGAAATGGACCCATATTCATGAGTTATCAAAATGTTAAATCAAAAGATGTTTAACCAAATTCCTATATATGCTTTGGATGTTGTGTGTTTTTCTATCCAAATGATGTGTCTAAGTCACAAGATTATTATGTTTGATTAGATTTATAATAATACAAACATATTATTATTATTAAGCTTGTTAAATTATATTTGAGACGTTTTTAAGTGAAGTAAGTGGGCCCGGCGAAGTGTTATATCCATATTTGGAGGGCGTGGATGAATAGAATTCCTACTCCATGGGAGTTGGAATGAAGGAATATTATGGTCTCGGATAATGTGTGTGCCTTGTGTGAGGTGGAGGGGGAGACAACGGACCACGGGCTGCGGTGTGGTGGCAGTTGTTTGGAAGCACGTCAGTCGGTGGTGTAATGTTTCCCCTATTCTTGGTTTCTTGGTTAGAGATCTTTTAGAGCTCCAGAAGAACTTCAACCTTGGAGATTTAGAAAAGAAGGTTTTATGGGATTATTATTATTATTATTGCTTGTTGGAGAATCTGAAAAGCGAGAAATGACAATATGAGAGTAAAAAGGTCAAAGTGGAAGAGATAATTGGGAAAATAAAGGCGATTGGTTTTCTTTGGTTCAAAAATAAGTCAAATTATAGGGTTGAATTGGTGTAATTTTGTTTTCATGTAATTTGTTTTTTGTTCTTTGAGGCTTCTCTCCGAGTTGCGAAGGTTGCTTGTTGTCGGTGTTCTTGATGTTTGGTTAGCGGTGTTTGTTTATAAAAGTTTATAGTTCGAAAAAAATTATATTTGAGACGTTATTTTGTAAACTAAGAATTTGTAATGGTCGATAAAACTATTGAGTGACGTTGAGTTCATTGTCTTTGTCACTTGGTCAGAGAGTAGTAGCACGTTTTGAAGGATACAAGTTACAACAATCAACCGCGCAACAGTTCCTCTGACCTTGTTGGGTCGACGCATGCTAATAAAAGGAGTAGTGTGACGTGCCAAATGTTTGATGATTGTATTTGCTTGTTTGTGTTGGAAAGTATGGGTTAGCTGGCTAGTCTAAATGGAAAGTGTACATGCTCCAGAAGTGCTTGTACATCCGACGCCCTACTAGTCGAGAGTTGTGGTCGCAACCCTGATATCGTAAGGCACAAAACTCTAGCATCCATAATTCACTATAAATGAAACAAAATTTTCGTATCCATAATTCATCACACTAACACACTAGTTCATTCGAGTTATCACATTTGCGTGAGTTATTCAACATCCTACACATGTCGCTTCATTGTATCTTTGGAGCCAATTCGGAAGTCACCCGAAACACACTATAGGGACGAAATTGCTTTAGAGACGACAATTACTCGCCTTGAAGTAACAAGTAGTAGCAATAAGATTTTAAACATCACTTATGCAACATAAGTTTACAACATACACACATTCACCTCATTTTAAGTCCAATTCAAAGTTTTCACCTTCAAATATTACAAACTTACAGCAACTGATCCAAATATGCATCTTTAGAACCAGAAGATTTACCTTGACCAAAATATGAACTAACCATATTAGTTCCCCAAGTAAACCATCCACCCTGATTCCCATCATTCCCTTCAACCAACCGCCTCTGTTCTTCCGCAGCAATGTTCTCAAGCCGCCACTTGATCATAAAGCGTTTAACAGCCTCGGTTCCTTCCATTACAATCTCCTTAGGAGGAACTATAAGCGGATTCTGATCCAAGTTTAATTTAGTCAACTTCTGAAGTTGACCAAATGATTCAGGAAGAGCCTGGATTTGATTGTTACTAATATCAAGCTCTTTGAGGTTTGCAAGATCAGTGATCATGTCGGGTAGTTCGGTCAAGTTGCTGAAATTACTGCTCAAGTTTAAAGTTTCGAGATTTGTTAACTTTCCAATGGAAGATGGAATGCCATGAAGCTTATTGAAATGAGCATCTAGGTGTGTTAAAGACTCAAGTTCACTAATGGTTTTTGGAAGGAAACGAAGCTCGTTGAGGCTGATTGAGAGTGTTTTAAGGTTTACTAGTCCGAAACCGAAGTTTGTTGGCAAGAACTTTATGTTATTGAAGCTTGCATGCAGTTCTACCAATGACCTGTTGATAAAAAATTAACGTTGAGATGAGTATATAAAGTTACAAATTATCACATGTATATATATATGTAAATTATTATAAAACATATGAATAAAATAATATAATAAATAATAAACGAGCTGAGCTCGAGCTTTGGAGATAAAGCTCTAAACAAGCCAAACTCGAGCCAAGCTCTCTTAAGTTAAACGAGTCGAGCTTGAGCTTTAACAAGCTCGGGCTCGGCTCGGCTCCTTTACACCCGTATAGAGTTTTTGGAATATTACTTGCAAAAGGCGATGCTTTCGGGAAGGGTGTTAAGCTTGTTGCTGGACACATTCAAGATTCTGAGAGTGGTCAACAAACCAATGGAATCTGGTAGAGCTTCTAAGAGATTTGATGAAACATCAAGCTCCTCTAGTTTCACTAGCCCTGCAATTGAATCAGGTAGCACCTGTTTTGCAACAAAAATAAAACCATGTGATCTTTAGTGTTGTAGAACTCGCAAGGCACTAGTTGGACAGTGGGGTACCAACTAGAGATTAATATATATTAATCGGAATGGAATTTTATATGTAAATTTCCAAAGTACACACAAACACACACACACACACACAAAAAATTTTCAGAATTTTATGTGTAATTTTTCAAACTTAATAATCGGATTGGATTAACAAGTATAGTTTTTTAAATACTTCAAAGATTTTGACCAACTTTGACCAAACGATTTGGGCCGAATTTGAGCAACTACCAATTGTTTGTCCGATAAGGTGAAATTGAATCGGTAGCATATCTATTAGCAATCACAAAATTAATCAGTGACTAATCAGAATATTTACAACAAAAGCAAAATATTGTAAAATTCAGCCTAACTAGTGGGTGCAAACGAGCTGATTCGTTCGCAAGCTACTTGAGATCTGATCAATAAAAAGTTTGAAACGAGCTGAGCCCGAACCTAAAATAAAGCTCGTTTATTTATCGAGCCCGAGCTCATGCCTTCTATGGGAAGATAGTTTAGGCCCGTCAAGCATTAACAAGCCTTGTGTATTTTTATGTTTTAGCTATTTTGGTCTTCTCTTTATTAATTTCACACTGCACAGCCAAGCTTTGGGTCACTCAAGGTACTGCATACGAGCTCGAGCTTACCCTTGTTTAAGGTTTTTCTAAACATATAAAAATCATTAAAATATATACAACTGAATTAACAAACGATAAATGACCCAAGCTCGAGCTTTAAACGACCCACGACCCGTGCTCAAGCTTTAGAAAAAAAACTCGAAACGAACAAATAATAAACGAACCAAGCATGATCTTGAAGAAACGGCTCACAAGCCGAGCTCAAGCTTTAGAATAAAAGCTTGAAATAAGCCAAGCTCAAGCTATCATAAGTCAAAACAGGCCGCGCTCGGCTCGTTTACACCCCTGGCAGCGATAACAAAAGCAAGCAAGATATCATAAAAATTAAAGAAACCTCTCTTGAGCATATTATCAAACATTTGGTGGGCATCAACTAATATTGATCAGGGTATTAAAAACAGTAACAATTGATTCATTTAATGCATAAACAACCCATAAAGGAACTGAAATCAAAACCTGTAAGTGATTATTAGACAGATTAAGATGAACTAAACCAGCTAGTTTTCCAAATTGTTCTGGGATTAACTTTAGCTGTTGGCCAGAAAGGTCAACCCGGTCAACGACTTCATCAGATGCCTTGTTGAGTACTTGTATAACTTCCAGGTTGACTTCGTCTGAATCATCGTCTACCTTCGTTATGTCCGCCATTTTCTGGTTGTGAACACAGTCATAAGTTGAGACCTTTTATGGGATTTGTCGAATGCTTGAATTTGTCAAATGTTGACTTTTGACTGTTGTTTTTTATTTCAAAAGAGGAGAAAAGTTTCGAAGGTAGGCGAATAAACCGGTTAACCGAACTTATATAAGTTTAGGAGAACCATATGAAAATCAATGGTGGGCCGGCCCGACAATGGTTTTTAATATAGAATGTGTGGCTGAAATTGAAGAAAATGATGAATAGTGAAATTGTGTGAGGACACCGACATTGCTTTTTAATATATATTATAACTAGAGATGGTCAAAAAAACCGGTTGGGGAACCGGTTTGCCGGTTTAAACCGGAAACCGGTTTTTACGAAAACCGGTTTTTTAAAAACCGGTTTACAAACCGTCGGTTCGTATTTCGGTTACAAGTTTTAGATCCAAAACCGGTTAACGAACCGGTTAATGGAAAAACCGGTTATTATGAAAAAAACCGGTTATTAACCGGTTATTTTAAAAAAAAAACCGGTTAACCGGTTATTAACCGGTTCTAACCGGTTTCTAAACCGGTCCTAACCGGTTAGACCGGTTAGGGTTTTGACATACAAAACCGGTTATTAACCGGTCCGGTTATTAACCGAACCGGTTTTTTTCCGGGCCAAAAAAAACCGGTCCGGTTAATAACCGAACCGGTTTTTTTAAAAAAACCGATTTGTGCACCTCTAATTATAACAGATAATTTCATACTTAAAAACATGATTTATGACTAGGGATTCACATGTATAGAAGTCCCACTTTATGAATAAGAACATAAATGTAAATACGAGTAAACAAGTCAAAACAAATGCACGATGTAGTTCTTCGTTTACAACTACTTACAAGAGATGAATTGGTTGAAAATCAGCTCACGGCTAAACATGAAAGGGTAGTATATGAAGTTACAACTTACAAGAGACAAATTGGTTGAAAATCAGCTCACGACTAGGCATGAAAGATAAGCATGTGAAGAAATTCACGTGAACACGTCTCGCGATATACACGTTGTAGTTCTTTGTTACAAGAGACAAGAATACTAGGTATACGACTAGTCACACAGGCATGCCGCACATAGCGCAAATCAAAACATTCTTCCATAAAACTTTGTTTAAGTGAAAGATTCCAACTCTTCAATAAGGCGGTCGGCTATGGGGTGCCCTTGGGGGTGGCCTTGGGGCGTGGAAGGCGCGGCATACCGCTGAGGGGCGCTAAGAAAGAGGGCGGCGAAGGGGGTGGCTTTGGAACGATTGGCGCCTTTGAGTATAAATGGTGGGCCATATGTTTTTCTCTCTCCCTCCCTCTCATACACACATACATATATATGTGTATATATATCGAGACGCTCAAGGAGCTTTAAACTACAGCGGGACGTTATAGATAAAGGCTTCGAAGCCTCATTTCTTACATGACGATGATGTGGAGGGGCTTTAAAGCCCCTTATATAAATTCTTTTAAAAAAAATTTACAAATTTTGTCAATAAAAAAAAAAATCTAAAGGTTAATATATTTAGCAAAACTAGCTCAAAAATTGATCATATATATGTTGAAATTTGAATGGTAAAATTCAATAAACCAGATTCTAAATCAAAATGTCTGCAACTAATCAAAAATAACAAAATCAAAGTTATTAAATAGAGATCAAAACTTTTACAACACATCATCCACCACATGAAAACATCCATTTGAAGTCTTTTTAATGAACCAAAAATCAGCATCATACTCATGCAATTGCCTTCTGCTTTCTATCTGTCTCTTCATGCTCAAGCTACACCAAAACAACACATAATCAAATTACATTCTACAACTTATTATTCAAAATATAAAGTAAAATATCCTAATTTCAGTAACTTATACCTCAACAAGTACTTTTCCTTTCCTTTTAGCATCTCTCTCCAGCTTCTTGAGATTATATTTGGAATCCGGTCGCCCCCTCTTTCGATTCACCACCACTTTTCCCAACTCATCGTCATCATTGTCGTCGTCTTCAGCATCATCGTCTTCAGCATCTTCCTCATCTGTAACTTAACCAGATATTATTAACAAAAACTATTTTCGGTTACACACACAACTATAAGAATCTTACCACTTCCATAAACTTCATTTGAAAAACCAATATCCTCAAAATCATCTTCAAGTTCCATCTCCTCGTCGTCCGCTTCAACATATTCTATTTCAGCCTGTCGAACAAACGACGGTTAGAATGTATTTTTATACAACAAAAACAAGAACATTGAATGCTTCTGTGCATATCCAACCTGTTCTCCTTCTTGTTTGTCAATTTGATCAATTAGTTTATCGAACTCATCTTGATTAATATTTACTATATCACCATACGTTCCTCTTTTTAAACGCTCAACCACTTCCTTCTCGATAGCCTGTAAAACAACATTATTGTTAAAAGCTGTAAAAATGTTTTACCAGAATCTAAAAACAGTTTTATAAAATTGTAACCTTTTCCAAAAGTGCAGCCTTCAATGCCTTCTCCTCTCGTCTAGATTCTCTCTTCATTTCTTTTCTAGGAGTTGTCATAATCTTTTCCCTACATGAATAAACACAGCCATATAAAAACAGTTTATATAGGCTATTAGAATTAGAGAACAGATTCACTTTCGTTAAATAATTAACTCAAGGACTAACTCGTATATATCCTTCAAAATTTAAGAATATCAAATTTACTCTTTCAAAAAACCATCATATTTACTCATTACACAGAAAATTATAAAATTTGTTACTTATGACAGTCAGATTAACTTAATAAACACATAGAAAACCATTGTTTCTGTAAAGAGTGGATCGTCTCAGTGCATATTGTGATTATCATCTTCTACAGTTACTTGGTGAAACGAATCGTTAAGTATTTGGTTTATCTTGTGAGCTATGAAACTCGTAATAATGATACTTTTAACAATTTTAAAAAGATGAATATAAAGTATAAACAAGTTTTTAGAAAAATATACATGAAATTGTCCCTTAATAATGGTATAATAGATAGAATGTATAGCTGTTATATGTATTTTATTAACTATTAAATGAGTAAATTGGCATTTTCATGTTTTTAAACTATAAATATAATATTATAAAACTTTGAGCTTTTTAGAAAGATATATATGAAGTTTCTCCTTAACTCAATAGTATAAATAAAAGGTAGAAGTCCAAGTGCTATGTTGTATAATTATCATTTTGAAATATAGAAAGATGAGATATCAACCGACCTTGTTTTAAGAGCAAGTTTCCTCATGCGTATGCGCATTTGTGTCATTTTGGTCAACCGTTGCTTTGCCTTGTGCACAAGAAACTTAGGCCAGAACTTCTGTTAATTCATGAAAGTGATTACAATTTACAATATGAAATAAAATATCTAAAAAATAACATTCTGAATTTATATTATATATACCAGATTATTGTCAACAATTTCAAGGGCTTGTTCATAATTGCGAGGCAATTTAATTCTTTCCCATAACTTATTTGGCATATGTGCCCTCTCTATGGTTTTCATGTACAAGTAAAAGACTCCTGCAACAAAAAAGTTAAGCAATCAATTATACAAAAATACATTAAAGACAAAACAGAAGTCTGTAACTATGTTATAAACAGTACCTTCATGATCCCGTATGGTAGCATAACGACTGTTAGCAAGTGGGCATGAGCTCCGATTACAAACTCCAGTTATATTGTACGGGTTCCGACAAAAAATTCCAGCTGTAATCCTGTTAATAAATCATTAACACCACAAAATATTACACACTTACACCCCTAAGATTGGGACAAAACACTGTTGAGCATTACTCAGTTACAAACTAAAACCAAACTTATAACCTATCAGTTTTGGATTTAAAATTTCATAAACGATCGTTTAGGTTATAACTGGTTCAGTTACTTTGGTTATTGTAAAGACGGTTTGTTTATTTCAATTAAAATTAACCATCAACTAACATCCGGATTTGAATGAGTGTAGTTTCTAGAAAATTAAAAATAAAAAATCCAAATATTCATATTAAATATTAGCACTCCTTTAAATTTATGAAGAAAAATTATCGGCGACTAATATGTTATTTATAAGAAAAAATATATGACATATAACATATTGTTAACGGCTTGTTTAATGTCAGTCCAGTCGAAAAACCTCGAAAATTTACACATGCATAATCATAATTAAACCAACATAGTCATAACTGAACCATCAGTTTCTCAACTGGTTCAGTATTTTTGTTATGCAGTTTTCCTCCTAAAATACAATAAAACGTATCAAGTAATACATAAAATGAGTCGATAACCATAGCTGAAACACTCACTTTGCCATATAACTGCAGTGCTTGTGCCTGAGAACTTGCCATATAACCTCATCATTCTGCATTTTGAACTGACTTTAAAATTCACCTGTTCAGAAAGTCAAAACTTAAAATCATTGCACTTCAAAAACAAAATTTCAACAGAGAATAATACACAACATAGCCCTGCTTGCGGTGCGCACATATGATGTATATATGTGTGAACCCTCGGGTGGGCAAAAGTGAAATTGCACTAATTTTGACGTTATTTTACTAATCTCGTGAAAATAACGTTAAAAGTGACGGACGGTTAATCGGGCATCATGTAGTGGCGTTGATAGCTGAAAGATAAGGGTACATGCACCGATCAGCTGGTGTCCCGATGATTGAGTGCTATGTGCCTTATGTCCAAGGCTTGATGCAAAACTACTATCGAGCCAGGGGTCTCACCGGAAGCAGCCTCTCTATCCCTATGGGGTAGAGGTAAGGCTGCCTACATCTTACCCTCCTCAGACCCTACCATAGCTTTGCTATTGGTGGGATATACTGAGTACGATGATGATGATGATGAATAATACACAACATTCAAAATTTTTAATCTAATCACATGTAGCGGTGTGCATGAAACAGAGAAAAGCGAAGCGAACAAAAACCAACAGTTTGGTTATATGTTTATGTAAAAACCAAACTTACGACTCATTTTTCGTTTTGAACAAAATTGCAAACCAACAAAATCCTGAACCGAACCAAATTTATAAATTCTCAATTTTTATTTGAAGTAATTCATAATAATTTAATAAGCATATAACTCAAATATTTTAGGCAAAATGTATAATAACCAATTTGTTATAATTTTTCAACAGAGAATAATACACACTAATTACACGTAGCAAAACAAAAACCAACGGTTTGGCTTTATGCTTTTGTAAAAACCAAACTTACGGTTCGGTCTTCGCTTGAATGAAATAGTAACCAACAAAACCGAACCTAACCAAATTTATAAAGTTTCAATTTTTATTTTATTTTAAGTAATATAAATGTATAATAATCAATTAATTATCAATTAACAAAATAGTTTATTTAAACCCAAAGACCCAAAATTTTCAAACTCAAATGGCAAACCAAAACAACCGAAACCGAAAGATTTTAAAAAATTCAAAAGCTTTAAAGTTGAGTTTTTGATTCAGTTTTAGCCCAAAACCGACCCAAACCGAACCGCGCACACCTCTAAGTTATTTACACAGACAAAACACATTTAACCTAATTGAAGAAACCCTAGGCTATTTCATCCGATTCAAAATTAAACAATCAGACAAACAAAATAGATATAATATCAACACAAACACTGCGTAAACATTGATCATAAGCAACTATATAGCCGTAATCGATAAACCCTAAATTTAAAAACTAATTGAACAATTAAACTTGATTATGTTAGTGGTTAATTAATATAATATCAATATGTTTACCGGATAGTTTTGTTTGACCGGCGCCGGCACGGCGGAGTGACAGAATGAATGGTGGAAACGGGAGAGAATGGCGGTTAGGGTTTTAGTTTCTTTTATGGTTTTAGTTTCTTTTATAATAATAATAATAATAATAACAATAAAGTAATGAGATTGAGTACATTTTAAAATAGTTAAAACCAATTTGCTGTTATTATTATGTTTATTTTTATAAGTGTTTGCTGTTATATTTTGTTCATATTTGTTAATTTTCGATTATAAGACATTATAAGTATTTGCTTATTTATATTTTGTTGTTATTATTAGATTTTTTCTTTTGCTGATATAAGTATTTGCTGTTATTATTTTGTTCTTGATTTTGATTCTTTTGTTGTAATTTTTAGGTTTTTCTCTTTGTTATTATAAATAATTGTTTATGTAGATTGGTAATGTAGTTGATATTGATTCTTACGTTTTTATTTTTTTATAAATTAGTATTATTTTCTACGTTCTCATGTTAAAACTAAAAATACACATGAACCTTGCTTAATAATAACAATCCAATTTGCCTCTTTTGAAAACACCCCCTAAGGTTTGATAATTTCATATATCAACACAACACAAAAGTGTATGTTTATTTTCAACACTCAGATATATTTAAACTAGTTTTCTACGCAGATTGGTAAAACTCGTGCGTTGATAAAACCTAAGCATTGAGGCGGTAAGTCAATGCGCATTAGGTCGGTTTTGGTTACGCTCGTTTTTGTGTCGGTACAAAAACCAAAAATAAAACAAAATTTTAAAAAATTAAGGTGGACAATAAAGCAGCGTCGGTCAGTAGAACTCAAGCGTTGTTGATCCCGGACGTTAGGCGATCAGTCTATGCAAATTTGGGCAGTTTCCGTCACGTTCTTTACGGTACCGAAACTAAAACAAAATAATCAACATTCGGTTGGTTCTAGTTACGGTAGTGGAATTAAACCAAAACAATAACAAAAAAAATCAAAACAAAAATAAGAAAAACAAAAAAAATTTTCCACCGCTAAGGTGCCGCAAAGGGGCATAATAGGGTCCTTGCTGCACCAAAGTTCTAAAATATATACAGTAATAATTGACTTGGATAAGGTTAGTCGAGTAGGCTCGAGCTCGGCTCGTTTACCTCACACAGAACTTTTCGAACTCTATTTTCAAAGGTTAAGCTTAGCTTGGGCTCGGCTCGTTTACTATTTATCAATAATTTTTACATGATTATAATTATTTTTATATATTTTTTCTATTATAATTTTATTTATAAGATAATTGTATATATAATTACATTTCAAAAGGCAAAAATTCCATCACTCACATAATAATAGTTCATCAAAATATCAAATTTTAACCACATATTTCATCATCTCATTAAATTACCGATCAAATTTCAACTTCAAAACTTTCTCACCCTCAGAACACGTCATTAAATCTTCAACAATTCCAAACGCGTGTTATGCCATTTATAAATTGTTTTCTTCAGTTGAAGGTTTTTGTCTGCCCACTAACACGTGATACCAATTCACCACACCGGCTAAGAAATCGTGGCTAAGATCACCACTCAAGATGCCAAAATCAAGCTAGCAAAAACAAATCAACTTTAACTCAAAATCTATTGAGATAAAATTAACAAAGAAACTTTATCATAATGATACACTGTTGTCTTTTCATTACTACATTATACAATACATATAGGAAATAAAGAAAAAAGAAACTAACTAAAACATGGCCCCATGAAATAAGCTAGTAAAGTGATACAAAATGGAAACGTAAAGTAACTAAAATAATAAACTAAAAATACGTGACAAAATAAAATAAACACATAAACAAATGTTGCATGGACAGAAGACGTGGCTATGACCGGGTCATGGCGAATCGTCAGGTAGGAGTAAACGAATGAGCCGACTCACCGGCTTGTTCTTCAATGGCGGATCTTCGGTCACGGGTGCACGGGTAGTCCATTTTAGCAATTTACCATCTAGTTGCGGGTTTTATGGGTAGTCCATTTTAGAGTTGTCGAGCTTACCCGATTCTTCATTTTTAACGTCTAACAATTTTAGAGAAACTTCATTGCTAAAAATTTGGCTCTCTTTTTTAGCTTAACTAAACCATATTACTATTGTGAGTACCGGTGGCGAAGATTAAAAATAAATTGAATTATATTTATATATATTAATTGGACATTATAGACCATTAAGATTACGATTAATATAGTAAGTGTTACATTAAAATCAGCTCATGTGAATAATAAAACAAATTATGACATAGATTTGCAATTACATATTGATTGCTGGTTATTCTAAGAGGAATAACCCACACCAATAATCAAGTGCAAACTTGCACTCGAAGCACTTAAAGATCATCTGATACTGCAAATCTTTATGACACCTAATGCACTGGCCGTCATCCTTAATACCTTGTACAAAGGTTAAAGGATGCGGGTGATCTCTTAGCGTAGTTCTTCTTCCAAACTTGACATTTAGAAACTGAAAGACGGGACCCTCGTGATAGGAAAATGTAGACCGCTCGCACTGAAGCTTTATGGGGGCACAAGCAGTGTCCACAGAGAAGGCACACGCGCTGCAATGATAGAACCACGCTTCCGGGTCAAACTGATCCTCACAAATCTCACAAAAGTATTCGCCACTATGGTTCTCAGCAGAATGGTATCTCAGAGTCAATGGATGTTTATCATACTTGTGCCTTATCGTTCTAGGTAATAACAAAGCACAATTTGCATGCAAATAGAGATCACAGGTGGGACAATGAAATCCGATTCCTTTCATATCCAATCCACATGCCTTACAATCCTTAAATACGCGTGAAGCTTTAAATCTTAATAGGAGATGGTTAGGGTGGGCTTCATGTGTGATTTCATCAGGTATGAAGCCACAATGGACATCCACATAATATTCACATTGCGTGCATCCATATGCAAAACCACTGCAAGGTAACCTACAAATCTTACAGTCAAACAAACCTAAGAAGTTTGTAGGGGTCTTTGGCATGAAAGCAAGCGTATGTTGTGGATGGTGTGGGTGGTCTCGTATTTGAGAGGGTACCACTCATGAAGAACATAATCACAATCATCTTGGGAACACTTATAAAAGGGCATATTGGTGATTGGTCTCACACATCCGTTACAAAGTAGTTCCACTTTTTTTATGGGATCATGAAGTGAAACTGACCCGTTAAGAAATGTGTCAAAAAGAATCAGGGGGTGCGGGTGACAAAACATTTCACCATCAATCTTCCTTTTAATAACTAATTCACCTTTGTTCTCAAAAAGGTGTGTGAGAATGTTGGCATTTTCATCATCAAACGGACAGTGAATTAGATTAGGATGATCATCGTCTCTGAAATTTTTGTAAGTTTTGCCATGGCCTGATTAACGAATGATGTATCGTAAGTTTAAGTTTAAACTGGCAAACACAAAATCTACAATAAAAAAAGAAAAGAATGAATAATAACCTGCAGGCATTAAGATAGAAGACATAAACGCATCTTTCCTTAACGTCGCACAATCAACATGGACATAATATTGGCATTTATCGCATCTGTAATGCATAGGTAAGGACGGTGTTCCAATTTGCGAGGATCAGAATCTTTCTCACAAACTCTGCAACGTGGGAAAATCTTAGCCTCCAAGTCAATATAAGGAAAGCAATAGGAGAGGGTAAGTAAATGAGAATGGCTGAAATTCTCATTTGTGGACTGTTGGATAAGTAACTTGGTTGGAAGCAGAGCGCAACTCAAATGAATCCTGAACCAAGTACATGTGGTACAATGGTAAAAGGTCCCACTATGTTCATCACCACAAGCATTACAACAAGATATCATCGGACCGAAATTACTACGTTGTAGTTGGTGAGGGTGACCTGGGTGGTCCATCTTCTGTACAGACATGGTTGCACAGATTATGTCCATGATGAATTCGCAAGTGGAACAATTGTACATGTAGCCCTTTTTTCGCTTATTACAAATACCGCACCTCCATGCTTAAGAATACCGGTTCAATTTAACGTTGTGGTCGGGATGTAATGGGTGGTTTTGTTGGGTTTCAGGTAGTTCGGCACAGAATTTGTGTAGAGAGTAGTCGCAATCATTGCAGGTGTAGTAACATAGATGAAATGAATAGATCTCTTCCTCACACATCTTGCATTCACCAAAATGGACATCTTCCACCACAATACGATCTTTATATTCGTCTTCATCTACATCATCATTATCTTCTTCGTTTGAGTTTTTATTGCCGTGGACAGGCTGCAACTGAACAAGGAGTAGCATATGCTTGTGACTAAAATGGTTAAGCTGCTCCTTTGATACTACATTATATAAAAAATACATGTATACAAAACTCATATAACAACAAATATCCTCATTAAATAATAAGTTTTTTTTTTTTTAAGAAAAAGAAACCATATGTTGTATTTGAGAGGGTGAGATGATCATCGTCTGAGAAATTTTTGTAAGTTTTTTCATAGCATGATTAACGAATATGTGTCGTAAGTTAAGTTCAAATTGACAAGAACAATACATACTATTAGAAAGAATAGAACAAATAATAACCTGCTGGCATCAAGAGAGGAGACATAAACGCATCTTTTTTTGAAGTCGCACAATCAACATGAACGTAATATTGACATTTATTGCAGCTGTAATGCCATAAGTAATATTTGTCTTCCCATTTGTAGGAATCAAAACCTTTCTGACAAACTCTGCAACGGGGAGAAAACTTAGCCCTTAACTCAATACGAGGAAAGGTATAGTAAAGGGTAAGTAAATGAGAATGGCTGAAATTCTCATTTGTGGATTGTTGGATAAGTAACTTGGTTGGAAGCAAAGCGCAACTCAAATGGATC
Source organism: Bidens hawaiensis (assembly GCF_021521415.1). Classification (NCBI taxonomy): domain Eukaryota; kingdom Viridiplantae; phylum Streptophyta; class Magnoliopsida; order Asterales; family Asteraceae; genus Bidens; species Bidens hawaiensis. Next base: position 534,761 of record NW_027492146.1, read on the forward strand.
CTGAACCCAGAACGTGTGGTACAATGGTAGAAGGTCCCGTTATGTTCATCACCACAAGCATTACAATGAGATATCATCTGACCGAAACAACGTTGCAGTTGGTGAGGGTGACTTGGGTGGTCCATCTTTTGTACATACATGGTTGCACAGATTATGTCCATGATGAATTCACAGTTGAAACAATCGTACATGTAGACCTTTTCTCGGTCAAGTTTACAAACATCACACCTCCGTGCGTCAGAATACTTGCATAATATAAGACTATGGTCGAAATGTAGTGGGTGGTTGTGTTGGATTTTAGGCAGGAGTAGTCACAATCATTGCAGGTGTAGTAACATAGATGAAATGAATAGATCTCTTCCTCGCACATCTTGCATATGCCAAAATGGCCCTCTTCCACCACAATACGATCTTTATCTTTATTTTCATTTTCATCTTCATCTCCGTTATCATTAACTTTTGCGTCGGAGTTTTTATTGCCTTGGACCGGCTGCAATTGAACAAGGTGTAGCATATGCTCGTGACTGAAATGCTCAAGTTGTTCCATTGCAACTACATTATATAAAAAAATACATGTGTTACAAAACTCACATAACCACAAATACCCTCGTATAATAATAAGTATTTAAAAAAACATGTTGGAAATCAAACCCAAAAACACAAACATGTATTTTTTATATTACTTGTAGTCTATAACTCCCTAGACTTTCACACAATGACTAATTTGGATTAACTTCCAATAAAAATACAAATATATTGATGGATATATTTGTAGGGGTATGGTACTAAACCCGGTTTTACGACCCTAAATTTATTATATTGGCTTATTTTATTATATGGACTAATACAATGTTATTGGGCTGAGGGGGTTTTGTGGAGGTAACCCTAACTGGGCTAGGCCCATTAGGGTACCATGATGGTGGCCATGAGGCTCTCTATATAAGGAGGTCTCCACCTCCTTATTAAGGGGTCATGCTGAATAAGAGCCACCACCACTTTTTTGTGTCTGTAAACAAGAGATCCTTGAGATTTCTTAGCAGTCACCTCCACGCCCCCGAAAAGCCATTGCAGGTCTCAAGCAACCGGAGAAGAAGATCAAGACGTGGTTCGTTTCATCTCGAAATCCGTGGAAACATCGTCATGGATCAGGTCAGATTCATTTCATGCTTCGACATTGGCGCCATCCGTGGGACGGCAACGAACTACCCTTCGATCTTCCTCTCGGCTGTCAGATCTCTCCCAGGAAAAACCCAGATCTGGAAGTTTACAGAAAAAGGCTTCAAGGCTTGTTCTATTAAAGCTCAAAAAGATCCATAGATCTAAAGGAGGCTTCCAGATCTGTGCAAAAAGAAACTGCCTGATTCGAATGATCAAGTCTCCGGATCTGCGATGGTTTTAAATCCGCTCCGAGCCTCAGATCTATCTAGATCTGATTTACAGATCTAGATCTAGATTACAGACCTGGATTTTAGGTTTAAAATTGCAGATCTAACTCTTAAATTGCAGATCCAAAAATTACCAGACTTCCGCCGCCATGTACGCGCGCCCGCGGATTCTCACTCCGCAGCCATGCATGTGCCGCCGCGGGAACCACCATGTGGGTTTCGCGCAAAAGACCTCCACCATGTGGGTTTTGCGCAGAAGACTGCCACCACGCATTCTCGCCAGCGGGTCACCATTCCGCCGACATGCGTGAACGCCCGTGGAAACCACCGCGGAAACCACCATGTGGGTTTTGCGCAAGAGACCTCCGCCACGCACGCGCGCTCGCGAGTCACCACTCCATCGCCGTGCATGCGCGCATCAGGCCACGCGCCAAACTTAAAGGTTGGGAATCCTCATAATATCCCATATGGCTACGCGCCATACTTAAAGGTCGGGAATCCTCATAATATCCCATATGGCTACGCGCCATACTTAAAGGTTGGGAATCCTCATAATATCCCATATGGCTACACGCCATACTTAAAGGTTGGGAATCCTCATTTAGCAGCAATGAACTAGGGGACTATCGTGGTATACCACCACTGCATTATCACGATGGAAGACATCCGAATCTTAGGGCGGGAGCCTAACAATATCCCAAACGGCCACGCGCCAATGTTCGGCTACGAGTCGCACAAGCACCCATAACATTATTACTATGGCCGTTTGTGCCTCCATTATTATTTTGAAGACAAGCTGGGATAGTCATCCTGCGTAGAAGAGGCCCTTGTGGACCAGTCATTATCATTATTATTATAGCTCGTAAGCCGCAACTCGCGCAAGCTTCATTACTCTTATAGCTCATAAGTCGCCTCGCGTGCAAGCTTCATTATTCTTATAGCTCGTAAGCCGCCTCGCGCGCAGGCTTTATTATTATTATAGCTCGTAAGCCGCAACTCGCGCAGGCTTTATTATTCTTATAGCTCGTAAGTCGCCACGCGCGCAGGCTTTATTATTCTTATAGCTCGTAAGTCGCCTCGCGCGCAGGCTTTATTATTCTTATAGCTCGTAAGTCGCCACGCGCGCAGGCTTTATTATTCTTATAGCTCGTAAGTCGCCACGCGCGCAGGCTTTATTATTCTCATAGATCCGTAAGTCGCCTCGCGCGCAGGCTTTATTATTCTCATAACTCGTAAGCTTCCTCGCGCGCAAGTTATGTTACATTATTATCGAGATGCGCGCTCTACCTTTTATCAGGCCTCGCGCCACTATTGTTATGATGCGTGCTATATCTTATTCATGCCAGGGCACCATCATTATCATAAAGACCACAACATGTCACTATCATGAAGAAAACCTCCCAAAACTCAAAGACAATAAAGACAAGGCCGAAGAAAAGGGAAAAAACCGCCTCATGGCCTAACACACCTCATAAAGTCCAGCGCTCCACCTAGACGCTTGCGCGCCCAGGAGCAACGCTGGACTTGGGGGGCTTGTAGGGGTATGGTACTAAACCCGGTTTTACGACCCTAAATTTATTATATTGGCTTATTTTATTATATGGACTAATACAATGTTATTGGGCTGAGGGGGTTTTGTGGAGGTAACCCTAACTGGGCTAGGCCCATTAGGGTACCATGATGGTGGCCATGAGGCTCTCTATATAAGGAGGTCTCCACCTCCTTATTAAGGGGTCATGCTGAATAAGAGCCACCACCACTTTTTTGTGTCTGTAAACAAGAGATCCTTGAGATTTCTTAGCAGTCACCTCCACGCCCCCGAAAAGCCATTGCAGGTCTCAAGCAACCGGAGAAGAAGATCAAGACGTGGTTCGTTTCATCTCGAAATCCGTGGAAACATCGTCATGGATCAGGTCAGATTCATTTCATGCTTCGACAATATTATTTCTATAAAAAATCAAAAATTGATTCATAAAGCAAATTACATTAATCTCTTATTAAATTTCTAAGATTTCTTCATAGAACAATTATGAAATATCATTAAAAAAAATCAGACAATTAGAATATGAGTAATACCAGTAATGCAGAAAACAAAATCTAAACTTCTGTAACAAATTATCTGATGTTTTAGCTTAATCGAATCCGAATACTGAACACCTTGTGCTGGAGCCAAAAAAGTTTAAAATAATATTGTAAACTATTTTTCTTATTAGTACTTTGATTTTTATTTGCTTCTTTGGAAAATAGGTGTAACAGTATACTTTCCAATTTAACTCCCTTGTCTAAATATTAATCATCCAAATGAATAAAACTTCAAAACACGAGATACATACCTAAGAGTAGTATTGCAGAAAGGTAGCAGCTGAGTCTTCAGTAAATTGGATAATGAAACTGTAAAAAGAAGAGACAAATAGATCGATGTTTAGCGAATGAAGACGAGAATGGAATGCATGAATAAATAGTGGTGATCATTATTATTATATATAATAATTTAGATGTTTGGTGCCGCAAAGCCCCTTTTGGCCACTTTGCGGAACCGCATTGGTGGTAATTTTTTTTGTTTTTGTTTTATTTTAGTTTTGGTCCGTAATGAACTTATCAAAAACAGACCGAATGCCAATTTTGTTTTTGTTCTTTTTTTATTATTTTGTTTTAGTTACGGAACGTGACGGAAACCGACCGAATTTGCGTAGACTCGCCGAATTTTGTTTTAGTTTCAGTACCGTAACGAAAACCGATCGAATGCTGATTTTTTTTAGTTCCGGTACCATAACGAACATGACGACAACTGACCGTATTCGCGTAGACTCACCGCCTCAAAGCCCAAGATCGATAGCAGTCGGTTATTTACCTTTGAGCGAGTTTTACCGACCGACGTTGCGCCATTGGTCCACCCAATTTTTATAGTTTTTTTGTTTTATTTTTTGTCTTAGTTCCGTACAATAACACTCGTAACTAAAACCGACCGAATTCACGTCAACTTACCGCGCCAACGCTTGGGACCAACAACACTTGGGGGGTTTTTTTTACCAACCTGCCCGGCGCAAGGCGACGGGAAAAATACCATTTAGAATATTGTTGATTTGATTCAGATTATTTGAGTAATTGAATGGAAAGCAATAACTCACTTTTGTGAATAATAAGGAAGGCTCATTCAAATGACTAAAATTTCATATATTATTGAGATTATTACTAGAAATAATGTATAAAATGCCTAAATTCCTTTAATACAGTTTTTAAGGTAACACAAAGCTCGAGCTCGCCCAGTGGCGACTTGAGATTTTTTGGTATTAAGAGTTTTCACCACCAAACTTTAGAATTTTTGGATTGGTCGCCGTTTGACTCAGGTTGTGTGCGGTCCGGCTAAATTAAAACACGGACGGTTAAACAGTTAATTTAAACTTCAAAGTTACAAAATTCAAATAAATGAATCGATTAACTCAAGTAACTTGAAACTTGATTGTTTTAATACAATTAAATAAACTTTAACTGCTCAAATAACTTCATAACTAAAGGGAGTTTGACTAGGGTCGTCTCCGATGATTTAGATACCTCCGCCAAGCCGAAATAAAAAGACGTGTAGGCCCTACTGAGTAACCAAATTTATAAGCTACTTTTTTTAAATAACGATTAACGTTATAACAATAAGCATAGCAAAAATATAAAGGTCAACTCTTTATGTTTATTATAATTCTTGGCACTCACAATCACCCCTCACATATCTATTTATATTAAATAATTTTCTAAAGTTAATCATGTCAAGAGAAACACCATATATTTCCCAAAAGCAGGGATGTTTACTATGTCTAAATCATGCTGGAACTAAAAAAATTTAAAATAATTTAAAGATGTTTTCTTACTAGTACTTTGAAAATTGGTGTAAATATTAATCATCCAAACGAATAAACTCGAAAAAAAAGAGACATACCTGGTGGAGATATTGCAGAAAAGGAGTCTTTAGCAAATTGGATGTAGAAATTATATAAAGAAGAGACTGATAGATCAATGTTTAGCGAATGAATATGAGAACCAAATGCATGAATAAATAGTGGTGATTAAGAATATTGTTGATTACACTAAAGGAATTTGGGTTGTAAAGGGATTCTTGGGAGTAATTGAGTGGAAAGCAATGACTTACTTTTGTGAACAATAAGGAAGGCTCATGCAAATGACTATAAGTTCAAGAAATATTATTGAATTTACTAAAAATAATGTATAAGACGCCAGAATTCTTTTAACGTTGTTTGTAGGTTACACAAAGCTCGAGTTCGGCCAGTGGTTGACCCATGATTATTTTTCTAATGGGGCCCCTTTTCTTGGTGTTAAGACTTTTCACTATCAAACGTTAGAATTTTTGGATCGGTCGCTATTTGGACTAGGTTGTGTGTGGTTCGACTAAATTAAAACAGGAGCGGTTAGACTGTTAATTTAAATTTCAAAATTATAAAATTCAAACAAACTGAATCGATTAAGTAACTTGAAATTCGATTGTTTTAATACATTTAAATAAACTTTGATTACTCAAATATCACATCATAACCTAAGGGACTTAACACCCCTAATAGAACTCCCTTTGATTATAATTTATAAAGCATCAGTATTGATATTGTCAAGTGAAACTTTTTCTTGGACTTCAACATTGATGTTTTAAACATATGATGAGTCTTAAAAACCTTAATTGTTGGTTCTTTTTCTATGATATGGGGGCACTTGTTCAGGTTAATAAATTACATTGACTTTTCCTAATTACTTTATTTAAAAAATTTAATTACATTTAAAGGTAACTTGAAGAAAGCATAAGGAATAAAGGAAACAAGCAAAAGAAAAAAATAATAATCAAGAAGAATTCAATGTCTACATATACATACAGACACATATATCTATAAGCAAAAGAACACCGAAGGAGGAGGCTAGGGAAACGTCGGACCCGACACAGTGTACCCGACCCAAAAGGAGGTACGAATCAGGTTTTGGTTTATGAGAAAAACTGTACTCGGACCTGCTGGAACCAGTTCCGCCTCTACCTAATCAAAAACCCAACCATACTCGGAACCGGTTTCAACCCGGACCGATTCTTGAATTTTGTTGACTATACCCGAAACCAGCTCCTACCCGATTTTGATTCCTGAAAGTACCCGATTTTTGAACCTCTAGATCAAATCTTGATCAATTAAAATTCCTTTCTTCAAATGTGGGCCTTTGGTCATCCTAGTTCTATTCGGGCCTTTAGTGTATTATACTCAAATGGCTTTATCTTTTGTCTTTTGACTCCAATCATTTTATAGCCTTTTCTTTTATCATCATGTTCATCACAAATTTATCATCTCATTGGGATTTTGTTACAAAATTTCAATATTCATTCTTAACGATGAATTTGTGATGAAAAATAAATTTAAGTAAGCAATAAATATAATTAAAATAGTATTAACCGCTTAATTCTCTCGATAAGATGTATTAGATTCGGATCATAGTCGACTTGTTTACTGTCTTTAAATTTTTACCTTGTTAAAACTCTAGTACAAAATGTATTTTACTTAATCTCATTAGTTGCTAGTTAATGGCATTCCAAAGCCACACCGGTGATCTGCTTGCCTCAAACCCAAAATCCATGTGACAAAAGTTGATCTTCTTGTTCTTCGTAGGTCATGTGGACTCCATATCGTTATTGTTGGTAATTTCCGGACCGTATTCACAAGTCGGTGAATATGAAAGGACCTAAGTTGACAAGTTGGTTTACTTTCCTAATTGTATATGATTATTATGGTATTGTCTTCGTCACCAAGTTAAGGTTAGATTAATATAGGGTTTGGTTAGAGGCTTTAGCTATGTGATCGATAGAGAATTATTGTAACGAGCTTTTGAGACAGTTTTCTCTTGCAATAATAAAGTTTTGATCGATTATGTGCCTTGAGTTATGACTGAGCATTTGAAGCAAACAAGGCTACCTAAAAGATATCTTTTAATCCATATTTGAAATCGAGGTATCAAATCATGCATAGTTGAAGACAGACAAAAAAAGATAGCTTTCAGTCTGAAATGGACTGGTTTTCAATTAAGCAACAAGCACGGAGATTGAACTAAGAAGATATCACGGATTATTAACCAAGGAGGAGGATGAGAATTGTAGAGAGAGACTTGAGACGAGAAACGATAACGTTCGTGCTACACATTCATACCTACACTATCCTTCTACTCTATATTCATATCTTTTGTGATGGTCGTTCTTGATTCCTTTCAACTTGTTTGGGACTTTTGACGAACTGTTGAAGTGGGCTGCCTTATTTGGTATGGCGGTGTTGAGCTAATGACATTAGGCGCACTTACATCCATAGTGTTCATAACACCGTCCATCTTTAAAAGACTCGGTTTGCGTTTTAAAAAAGCCTAGCAATGTAGCTTGTTACCCGTTTTCAATGTAAAAAAAAGAGTTGATGAACTAATATAAAAAAATAAAAATAAAAAATAACTAGTGTTATGGAATGCATTTTTTATTTTTTATTTAAAAAAATCTTTGACATATCAAGCACCATAGTAATGTTTTTTTTACATGTATAAACTTCCACCTTATTTACCGATATGCATTAAATTAATATAATATTGACTCGTAAACTAGATTTATATATTTGCCCCGCAGCTGTCATGGTGGTCCCTGTCTATACCTTTATGGATTCATATTGTCTCCTTGTTAGCTTTTCATGGTGTTGTTCGTCCTTTATGTCCGGTGATTGGGCGTTGCTCTTGTCTTATATTCAACGCACCTGACCCAGGTCAGGGTTCATATCTCTTCAATACCAATTCAGTAAGACGTCTTCTATCGTAAGGGTGTATTAACACGGGAATGAACATGATAATGAGAACAAGATAACTTGTATTAATAAAACATATGTTACATGCATTGCTAATTTTGACACATTTTTTAAACAACAATTAAGTTGTCAATTTATAAAAGGTTCGGATGTCAATTCATTCAATATTGATCTGGTTTCATTCACCAAAACAACGTGACAGCCACATAAGTCAAAGACAAGAGCAAAAAAGAAAAGAGAACGTTTAAATTGGATGTTTAATTGTTTATGTATTTGTTCTTTCCAATCACGGTGGTAACAGTTTTTCAACCTATAGAAAGATGTCGATATATATCAGCATAAAAAGGAATAGCAGCACATGCATTTAATAATTACGGTATATTAAGGTGCTATACTTGAATATTTACTCATGTAAGTAAAATAAAAAGCTTGGGCCGTTAAAAAAATAAAAATAAAACAAAATCAGTAGGATGAGTTTAGAACGTCAAATGCTATATGTTATTAGTTATAACAAATATGTATGCAAGCGAACTAAACGTTTTGGGAGTTGCTTATAATATGTTTGACGGGAAATTCGTTTATGTTTGTTTATTTAATAAATGAATAGACATGGGTATTTATTTAGGTTTTTTTTTTCATTTAGTTAAACGAACGAACATGAACACATGTATTGTCTCGTTCTCATTCGTCAACAAGCCCAATAACAAACCTTATTTCTTGTAGCTCAGGAATGACAACAATTCGTATTCCATAACTAGCACACGCATTATAATGGAGTTGGAGGTTTCAATCGTGTTGAGTAGGCGGAATGGTGATCTACACAAGATACATGCGTGTCAAAACATATCTTAATTTATTTGTGTTTAAACATATCTGAATTTATTCGTGTTAAAACACAACTCTAACCCATACGGCAAAGGTCCATGGTCCAACACATACAAGAAACATTCAACCCTAAACAAATCAAAAAGGACACAACAATTATCTATAAATAAAATGCAACTTACATAACCCAACTCAACGAAGGCTACATCAAGTATTAAAATGTGACATGATGAAAACATCTCGCCGAAGTCTTTCAAAACCAATGATGTGTAGAAAGAGAGAAAACTCGATGCCAATTAGATCAAGTCATGCAACATGCGTAGAAGACTGGACTTTGTAGCATGGGCGGATCTACGGTAGTAACGGGTGGTTCCGCGGAACCACCCGAGTTTCGAAATTATAGTGTATTTATATATAGAAAATAATAAAGGAACCACCCTATAAATTATACAGGAACCATCTTAAAAACATGTAAAGTGCTTGCCCGGATGGTAGTTTGTGGGTTTTGTAACCCGGAGGTCGCAGGTTCTATTCCCGTTTTTAACAGTTTTTTTTTTTTTTTTTTTACTAAGTTACCCTAAGTCCTGTTAGGGTTTTTTATAACATAAGCTGATAAGCAAAGCAGGCAAACCCCTGAACCAATCCGTGTCCTCATGGTCCTCAGCAGCTGCAGCCGCCTCTGTCCTCTGTCCACCGCTCCACCCTCAGGCTCAGCTCAGCCACTCCGGCAGTGGCACACCGCCGTCCGCCTCCGCCTCTGATTGAATCAGTCACTGGTTTCAAACCCCTGAACCAATCCTTGCCCCCATAAAAATCAATTCCAACAAAAACCTTTTTTTGCTTGCTCTGCTCACTAGTCCGGCAGTGGCACACCGCCGTCCGCCTCCTGTTAGGTATTTTTTTGCTTCTTGTATGATTCATTTTATTTAATCCATTCGAAATGATTATTGAAAGTAGTTTGCTTTGTGAAAATCTTTTTGAAAGAGAGTGTTGTATTCTAGTTATCCGATTCATATTGATCCAACCCAGTCCTTCTTAATTCTTATGAGTTATGACGATTCCCGAATCCAGGGATGCCCTCCACCTGTTCGACGATTTGTCTGAGTGAAAATTTGTTTTGATATTTGTAATTGTAACTTTATTTTTTATTTATTTCACTAAATAAACTTATGTGAATACCTTTATTTTTTTTATTTATTTCAAATAAAGCCTTAATGATTATTGGTTTTAATTTGTTAGTTTGTTAGTTTTTGTTAGTTTCTTAGTTTTAAATTTGTTAGTTTGAAATTGTTGATTTGTAGGTATTTTGAATATGAAGAGATATTATCAAAGTGAACCATCGAACCTTGGATCATCATCTTCAAGTAGTAAACCATTAAAAATAAATTTGGATGATCTACCATGGGATCCTTCCGAAAGGCAACCAATTTCATCTTATCACCCAAGTCAAAAAGATGAAATTAGACGGGCATATCTACTTAGAGGTCCATGTCAACCAACCGTGCATGATTGTCCTCTAACAAATTTTAGTGGTAAATTAAGACGCTTTAATGAGGAATGGTACACTAGTGAATTTGGAAATTGGTTGGAATATAGTGTCAAAGCGGATAAAGTGTATTGTTTGCATTGTTACTTGTTTAAGGAAAGTGGACAAAATGATGCAATGATGGTAAGAATTTTTTTTAATTCATAAAGACTATTGTATTGATATTATGTGTTTTTTAATTTCTAATGACGGTGTCTCTTTTATTATTTTATCGTATTTTTATTATGTAATGAACTTTTCCCGAACCATCGAACCGACCCGAACCTCAAACCGACCCGAAATTTTATATACCCGACTCGGTGAAATTGAAACATATAAAAGTAGTGAACCACCCAAAAAAAATTCCTGGATCCGCCACTGCTTTGTAGACTCTAAAACATGAATTAGTTTGACATAGAACATCATACACGTTGTACCTTTTTATTTTTAATAAGTTTTGTCTGATTAAGTATCAATAAAGATAGCATTACTAATAAGTAGTATTATTATTTTTACGAGTCTTGAAATAATATCATGATAATACGTATAAGGAGTCTTTTATAGCATTATATAAATAGTATTACGATCTTAAACCATGGCATTACATAATTTATAACATTTTTTATTTTTAATACATATTTTCCATTTTCAAATTCTTAATACTTGTAATTTAAATTAAAAACATTAATATCGAAAGAATTGGTGTTTCATGTGACAAATGTTCGATTCTTGCCCCCAGCATTTAGTTTCAGATGCACCAAAACTGATGATGAGAGACTAGACGAATAGGTGGTTTTCACTAGTTTGATCCTTAAATTAAACGGGTTTTATCTCACCGTACTATCGTGTCTTCGGGGCGTTGGCCTTATGTAAAGGTTTTTCCTGGATTGAAAACAAGCGTATTCCGAGTTAGTGAATTTAGTAACCCATTTAAAAGATTTGTTGGACGTTAAAAAACATTAATATCAACATCAAAAATTAAAATCTGACCGATGATTGCCTACTGGCTACTTGTCTCTTGACCCCATTTGCCAGCCAGCAATGAACACATCCACCTTAAAGATTTAATCATAAGAAATTGTTTTAGACTAATTATCTTTATAAAAAAATAAACAATCCAGGATAATAATCCAATAGTGTTTTCGTGTGACTCGTCAAATATATAGTCCTGTCGTAATCCACTATAATTCATCACCCCAAACCTTTCCCCTTTGAAATGAATGAATGGCCTAGAAGTTTTGTTTTATATTAGTATAACTTATCTTCAAATCCAGTTGTCATTCACATCTTTTATTATCACTTGCCATCATCATTTTTGTTTATATGTGCCAATGTGGCTTCAAAAATTAATATATTTATTTACGACTTTACAAGCCAATCTTCCTAGGGTATATCTTATGTTGTTCCTTGATTAAATAAGAATCTTATATGTTAGTTATAGAAATTATTATAATAGCATTACCATTTATTGTTGCAACTTTGAAATTATTAAATTTTGCAAGTTGAATTTGAAATTGTCGTCTCTCATTTTGTCATTCTCGCAATCTGTACCCAGCTTTTATCTTGAACACATAATATAAGTGGTTTGGAGGATTTTAAACCATAATTTTAAGTGACCCAGACTTAATACATAATTTTTTTTCTTAAAAAATTACATTACTTAGCTAAAAATCTGGGTGGACCGTAGCTCGACCTAGCCCACACAAAGGTCCTTCCATGTTGTACTCGTACCAGTATCAAACGATACATACAGTTGGTATCCAGTATTCATTTTTCTCAAATTCAGTATCAGTATTGGCAATTTTTTAGTATTTCGGTATTTGGTACCCTACCATTTTCTTGTTTTGCCTATAGAAGTTGATATGTTGAACATTTTGCGTATTTTGGTTTTGATATAACTGTTTACTGATCATGAATGAATTTAATATTACGGTATACTATTTGATATCCAGTTTTATTCAAATTCCAGTATTAAACATGTTACGGTAACAATCCCATCTCTAACTTTATCTTCAAGATATGGCTTTGTAGCACTAGTCTGTACCTGCAACACAAAACACAACAAAAATTAGTAATCTATCAATAATTCCAAAAATAAATAAAAATAATAATAATTTCAGGACAAAAAGTAAAACCGCCACACGAAGAAGACGACGAGTCGGACAAAATCAGTTACGACGGAGATAACGTAGTGACGTCACATACACCGGAGGATAACGATTAATATTAGTGGTCCACTGGAAGAATAACGACAAACGGAACAGATACGGTGACACACAACTAACGGCTTTACGACGATATGATCAGCTACTCGTTGAAAACTTACCGGCGAAAATAATCGAGTCGTCAAAAATAAACACCACACAACAACGAATTAGATCATCATCATCATCATCATCATCTTATACGATTCAAAGTCCAGTCCAGTCCAGTCTAGTCTTCCTTTGCTTATATATTTAATTTAATTAAATTTTATAGATAGATGTATTGATTTAAATTTTTTTAAAATTTCGAATCATTTAATAACCGTTCGATGTAAGTAACTGCCAGGTAGATCTAGATCTGTTACTGCCAATGGTTGCCGTTATGCACAAGGTAACTCCGGCTAGGGCTTCCATACGCATAACACGGAACCTTTCCGGCGGACTTGTTGTACGGCGTCACCGGTGGCTTTGATAGATGATAGATGCAGCGGTTTGCGGCGGTTATCGGAAATCTCGCGCCGGAGAGAGGCGATTTCGGCGATCCGGCAGAGGACGAAGATCCAGATCCAACGGCGGAGGAAGGTGATTGAGGTGATTTCTTTGGAAGCGAGAGGTATGCTTTGATTTTGAGAGATTTGGATTGACGAGTGGATTCACGATCGTATACTTCGATTAGGTTAACGAGATCTTCGTCGGAAGTGACGGTGACGAGTGCGTCCAGGTCTTCAGTCGGTAATTGACACCTTACGGTTACACTCACTGAGCTTCCACATAAGTCACCGAGCTTTACTAGTAAGTCTGTTAAATGTTAATCATAACTAATTAGATCTAAATTAATAATAATAATAATAATAATAAGTGACTGACCGGAGAAAGAGATGGAGCGGTCAACGGAGAGGACGCGAGTTTGACCGCCGTGATAACGGAGTTTGCCGTCGGGATAACGAGGGAGGATTTTGCCGCCATAACTGCATAGAAATTTGATGGTGGTGGAACTAGGTGGTGACATGGTGATTTGTGAGTTGAGAGTTTGTTAGAAGAAGAAGCTTTGTGTGTCTTCTTCAAGCCTAAGCATGGTGCCATGGGAGGGTTATTTATAGAGTTTTTGGAGAGACAGTTGGTGTATTAAGTTATATCATCATTTAATTTTGGAAAGCTGGCTTATAAGAATCCAAACTATTAATTATTGGTCAATATTAATCCTAATTATCACTTTGGTTGGTGACAACCTCAACTATCACTTTTGTTACTAATAATAATCCTTAACTAAAAAATTGTTAACTCCGTTAATTTTGTTCTTGTAAGTTTAGTGTGAAATGACCGAACTACCCCACTAATGAATATAATAATAATATAAACAACAAAAAGAACAAACCAATCTCAATCATCTCTTCCGACACTGCGGAATCTAACTCCACCGGAGAATGAGAACTCCGGTAACCACTGCTGACCTAAATCCGTCGGAAAATCTGGAACTCCGGTAACCACCACTGCCGAACATAACTCTACCTTCATCACCGGCTACAACGGGCAAAACTCGATCACCGCAAACCCACTCCGGCATTCATTCTCCACATCCCCGGTATTTGTCTCCTTCTCCACCCATTTTCCATGACCACCATCTCCACCATAGTCGTTTCTCGCCCCTTTGTCTTCCTCGCGTTTTTCCGACGAGGAGATGTTAGGCAGGTCACAGGCAACCAGATTTCTCGCTCACTATTTGTCAGGTGCGGCCGGTCACTAAGATAATGGTTGTATCTATTGTCGTCCCAGGCGACATTTCCGACAATCTGAACCAGATCTGAGTCAATTTGGGAAGTACGGTTTCATATCTAACATTGTGATTATGGGTTGATTTAAGACAGTATGTTATATGAACCAAACAAATGCGGTCTCTACCGTTGTCTATGAGTTTAGTTTGTGATTATTCTTTGATTTAGTCGAGTTGCAGGTTCGACGGTGGTTACCGGAGTTCCAGATTTTCCGAGGAGTTAGGTCGGTGATGGTTACCGGAGTTCCCATTCTCCGATGGAGTTAGGTCCGGTGGTGATTAACGGTGTTCCGAGTTTTCCAGTGAAGTTAGGCCGGAGGAGACGACTTATGAAGCTTGTTCGTTCTTTTTGTTGTTATTATTATTATTATCATATATTTGTTAGGGGGAAGTATGGTCATTTCACACTAACTTAAAAGAACAAAATTAACGGAGTTAACAATTGTTATTAGTAACAAAAGTGATAATTGGGATTGTCACCGGTCAAAGTGATAGTTAAGATTAATATTGGTCAATGACTAATAGTTTTGATTATTATAATCCAATTTTTCTTTAATTTTTGGTGGCTTTTATTATTTAATGTTATAAATTTTATATTAATAATTAATTAAGGCAATTGAATGCTTAGGGGATTTGAGTGGATCAATGAGGAAATATTGAGATCTTTGTGATATACGGTTTGATTCTGAGAACCTTCAGACTGAGGTTGTTCCTAAGAACCGTAGATAATTTGGAGATGATTAAGAGCTTTATACGGCTGGGTAGGGCTAGCCAGCGATGACCTTTTTCCATTTGGTCACCTTGTTCGTATTGCCTAAGTAATTCCTTATTCGTTGATTGTTCAAAACAATAAATAAAACTATCGAAAACCAATTGGTTCAAGTAGTCCCATGGCTTTCTTTATGGAAGATCGTGGGTTCAAGCTCGCGTGGGGCATTTTGTTTCAAGTTGAGGCAAAAGGTGTTCCCAGTTGTGGGTGGGTTGAAAGTTGAAACACTATGTTTTGTTCTTCGAGCGAAAATATGATCAATTTACCTGTCGGTATTTGCTATTAGAAGAAAGAAAAATTTAGCAGCTAAACTTTATGGTAAGGTATAACAATAATGCTTTTCTTCCTTATAAATAGAATTAGTGATGATTATTAGAGAGCTCAGTTCTACGCATGATTCTAAAATTTTGTTTCATGTTTGGTTTCATATTCGTCGTCCCTGATTAATTAATACATGCCGGTAATGGTTATAAGAATCTCGTCTAGACGTCAATTAATCAATAGTCGGAACCGACTAGTTTTTGTTTAATCTTGTTTGGTCAAAATCGGTCAAAACATACATTTTTATATACAAATTTTGTATATGTGTGTGTGAAAAATTACAACCCGTTTAATCTGTAGTCCCTATTCCACCACACGACTAGCATCTAACGAGTTCTATAACACTGTCGAGGATCTAGTATACTTGCTGGGTTGTTGAAAAATACACTCGGATTCATGTGTGCATTAATAATGTTTCGTTTTTGTACAATTATTACTCGGGAAAATTAAATAAATAAAAAGTATCTTATCGAGCTAGTAGATTTCTCAACTACCTAAAGATAACAATAAAATTCTAGAGACAGGATTCGGGTATCACCTAATATCATCTAGCCTCGTATTCAAAATAGATGACCCAAATATTTTATCTTTATCCATCGAGTTCATATTCGTTCGTTGTTCCTAAACATATCGTAAATTTCTTTAAGACCATGCAGTCGCGCATGGTCCGAGGTGGCCACATAATCATGGTCCGAGGCCCCCGCATGTAATACCACACCCATATTCACCATTTGCTGAAGGAGGTAATGAGGTTGCGCTAAAGTAGCCAAACGCGAAGAATGAAGAATTATGGACATGGCACATGGCTTATCAACAACACCCACAAATGACATCTTTCCATAAACCATTCCTAAGGAATTCAAACAACTCACAAAGCTTTTGTTTTTTTCACGTCATCATTATCTTTACATTAATTTTCTTATACCCACTTTATTAGTTTTTAATAACTAGTTTATAATTGTTTAATGCAGATGTTTTTAAACTATTAACATAATGTATTTATCCTCATTAAATCTGTGCCGGTTCGAGTCACACAAAGTGAACATTGGATAGATTTTAGGGGTAGATTTGTATGTATGCATCTCGATGTTAAAAATAGATTTTGTTTTATACCGTATCAATAAATAAAATATAATTAAAATAATAAAAACTATTGGATGCATTTAAATTCATATAAACGAGTCAAAATTAAATTACAAAAAATAACATACTATTTCATAATTCAAAACTAAAACATTAATGCAATTATTAAAATATGCAATGACATTGAGATAGAATGATAAGAAAAAGACTTGGTATTGCGTATGACCCATATTCGATTCCTTCTTCAAGCATTTAATTTCAGCGGCACTAGAGTACTGATAGGAGACTAGGCGAGTAGCCAACGTTCGCTAGTTTATCTCACCGCATTGTTGTGCCTTCAAGCGAGTGTTCACGAGAATTGGCCTTATGTGAGGGTTTCCCTAGATTGAAAGATGAGTGTATCCCGATATTATGAATTTAGACAGTAGCTCATTTGAAAGATTTGTTGACCGTTAACAAAAATTTCAATTAAAAAATATATTTCCATTTACTTTTAAATAAATGAAATTTAATAAGGTGGTTGATGAGGGGCCCAGTGGTATACATACATCATATAATAAAATAATATTCCAATGCATGTGGGCCAAATTTGGTGGAGTTCATATTTAGGTACTTTTTCTTTTTCATAGAATGTAGGACATAATGTTATCATTTTCTCCTTTACTTTTTAAGTATAAAAAAACAGAAGCGTGTGTGAATCGTTTCGGTTATTAAGATTTACAACTACCAATTAGTTATTTAACACAACTAATATGTCAAGTTCCCAACTATCAATCTATCGTTGTCCAATTTAAACACAACCAATATACAACTATATGTTATTTATAGAAGGAAAACTGAATTTTAAGGTAAGTTATACTATTGAAAATGTAATATGTATCTATCAATTTTATATCCGAATAGATTAAAATTTAACAGCTTTTCTTGTCTTTGGAGATTTCTGGCAACGTGGGTTGTTTTTGATGTTGGGCTGCTGCTTGCTGCTTTGGTTCACGAATTATCCGGTCTTATTTATTATATAAAAACAAGAGTGAGAGATGTTCGTGGGTTTCAGCCTAATTATTTAATTATTTGTGTTTTGGAATTTGTTTTAGTAATTGCTCATCCATTCAAGATTATATAATTCTTGAATGGTTGCAATTGCTCACTCTTGTGTTCATATATGCAATTGGGCTCCTATTTGGAGATTAATGCTGGGCAACGTGGGTTGCTGCTTGCTGATTTGGTTCACGAGTTATCCGAACTTATTTATTATATAAAAACAAAAGTGAGAGATGTTCGTGAGTTTCAACCTAATTATTTAATTCTTTGTGTTTCAGAATGCATTTTATTTGTTTGTTAGATCGTTGCATTAATGATCTGGACTCAATTGCTCATCCATTCAAGATTTGTGTTTCTTCGCTTGTGTATTGTTCTTCAACTGCTCATCCATTCAATGTGTTTCTTTGTGACATTTACATCAATCGACTCGTATATTCTTTCCGATCAAAACCCTAAAACATCGGTTTAAAATTCAAAAAAAAAAAACTTAAATGGGTTACGCTTTCTTAACGGGGATCCGATGAAAATAAAATGTGTAAAAGTGGAACCAGTGACAACAATTTTCTTTTATGTTGAATTATTATCGGACAACCTAAAAAATGTGGGATTAATAAAATCTAGTATTTTACAAGACAAATAATATAAAAGTTGCTTTAGTGTCTAGTCAATTCGATTAATTCGGTTGTTTGTAGACATATTCGTGATAGGATGTGGTTCCTTTATGAACATGCTATGTTCTTTATGCGGCCCCAATTGATAATAACTTCTAATAACGTGAGTATCTACAAGTTCACGGTTTCTAATTTAAGATAAGCAAATATATTGGGCAAAATCTTGCTCGTAACAAAAGTTATTGGTATGTTATGAGAATAGTGAAATGAAGACGAGCGTTACCTTTACCACAAAAGATAAAGAGTTTGATTCCACTACCAAAAATATTATTGACATGCAAAGTGTAGTGGTATGACAATATCCATAATTCATAAAAGTAATCACCTATGAGTCTATGACCTAAGTATTGAGATAGCAGAAAAAAGGCGAGAAAAATATTGTGGTAATAGTGAACTAGCATTGACAAGAAGCTGGTCCACTAAATACGGAATTACCATGCTAAGGCAAAACTAAGACTAACGTAACCAAGAACGTAAGAAAAACTAAGGCCCCGATAAAAGGCTAAAACAAATCTATACGCCCCTCTAAAAGTGCATAACCTTTCCAACATACATGAGATGAGCAACTATGGAGGATTTTGAGAGACTTGCATATTTACACGTGAACTATTTTTTATGTATCTAATTTTCACATATCTAATTTATTTTTATATTAAAAAATAAGCCGGATTGTTTATTTTAAGACGCGTACACACACACATACACGACTTGCATGTGAATTTAAACAGATATGTAAAATTGCTTAACATACGTCATAACTACGAATATTATTTGTTCTAGCGCACTTATAGTATACTCACATATAACGGTCTAGATATATATGTATTATTATCTCATAGTTGCGTCATTGCCCCGTGCTTAAAGATAGATTGCTTTTCATGTGTCGGGGGTTAGTAGTCTGTACTTTCTTTCCTCATATGCTTAGACTTCTTGCTACTTGTAAGTTGTTCATCTTCGTCTTTAAATAATACTGGCCTTTAAAAATAAATAGAAAAAAGATATGTATATATCTTTTGATATATAATGAAATCTTTTGAAATCTTTTTATATAATTTAAATCAAAAGATGATAATAAAAAATAAATAAACTATTTCAAATACCAAGTGTCAACAAATCAAATTGAAAAAATGTCCTACTTTCTTTGGGACAACCCTACATTCATGAATCATGAATAAACTACCCCACCATCCCTTGTTTAAAGGGTCATATGCATTAGTTCCTCCAAAAACCCATTATTTAAGTTAATCACCTAATTGAAGATAATATTAATTCATATATTATTGTTATTATTATATAGATTTAGAATTTCATAAACGTTATGTGTTCAAGTCCGAATGTTTAAAAATATCCATAGAAACCGGGTCAAATTACTATTATAACCCTTTCTTTTTGTTATATTCAATCTAAAAACGTTTCGGTTAGCAAATATATAAACGATAATATGTATAACTCATAAAATAAAGTGTCTAGGGCCACAAACTTACATCAACAAAGTTTAATGTATTCACGTTATGCATCATGATAAACCGTAGTTTTGTAACTAAAAAAGTTTACACGAAAAGTTCACTTTTAAGTTTTTATACGCATAGGTTGAGATTAGTTTCTTCATATTTTTCAGAAATACAACTATTTTTATATGATTATAAATTAACCACAATCTATCTTTTTAAATTCATATCAATTACCTTAATATCAATTTTTTTTTAAATTCATATCAATTTTTTTTAAATTTTCAAAAAAAATATCAATTACCTTAATGGCTTAATTACAATTAATAAAGTTTCTCTGTAATATAAGGAATGGGCCTTTGTGCTAATACCAATTCGGATCTCAAGCCCAAAAGTTGCACTAGCCCAACAAGGACACATTTTATTAAGTAAAAGGTCCATTACACATATATCTTTGGTCAAGATTGCCCGAGTTTTATAAATTTAATGTGACAAGTTGGATGTTCCGCACGTTGCAGCGGTTCGAACTTGATTCTCACATGAAATTTAACGTTTTTGTTAGTTTACCTCAAAACTGAAAAAATCAAAACCCTCTCTCTTTATAGTTGATTTATGCCGACGTGTTACGGTGGAAACAAGGGCGTAATCGGTTCGGTTCTTTACGGTACTCAAAGTTTGAAAGTATAAAAGTGTAGTAATTAAAAAATGTAAGAAATAAAATAGAATAAAATGCACAAATACATAAACATAGTCTCACATTTAAAAAATGGTTAAAAGCTTGTGAAATGCCTTTTAATATATAAAAAATGTAATAATTCATGCTTCAAGAGCTTGCACATCAAGTTAAAAAAGTTGTATATCTTATGAATAGTGAATATGTGAGTTAGAAATCTTTTGGTTTATAATATATATATATATATATATATATATAATGTATCACAAATTTAAAAAGCATGATATTATGATAATATGATTACTCTCGTTTAATAACATAAAAAACTATATAAATCATCGGCACAACACAAACGTTACCTAGATCGCATTGATTGGCAGAGTATTAATGGAGATTCACGATTGTATTAATGGTTATAAAATAAACTAGGAAAGCAAATATGAAAAATACAACATCTTGCTAATTTACTTGTAAAGCATCTACTCTATAATCTAAAGGAAAAACACATTATCTATCTTTAAGGGTCTGTTTGGTATAGGGTAATAAAATAAACGAGAGAATGGAATGGACAATGGAATGGAATGGAATGGATAAAGGAATGAATGAATCATTATCATTTCATTGTCTTGTTTGGTTATCACGTAGGAATTAAATGAATCATAACTTTGTTATTATTTTTTTTATTAAATAGTAAGCTATACACACATAACATTTTTATCATTAATGGAACGGGAATAACATGATACGATATAATAATAAAAATATAATAATTATTTTAATTTAATAATAGTTATACTATAATAAAATAATAATAATTGTTGATCATTTTTTATTCCATTCTTTAAAGGAATGAAAGAAAAACCACCATTTACTAATGAATCAAAAATGCTATATATAAAAGGAATTGTATTCCTTAGGAATGATTCATTCCATTAATGAATGACAACCAAACTTGTTTTATTTCATTCCTTTGAAATAATTTATTCCATTCCACCTATCATTACTCCTTACCAAACTTTAACATCCTTTATCACATCAAACATTCTTTTAGAATATAATATTTTGTTTTTCCTTATCAACAATTTTGTTCCTTTGAAAAGTCAAACCTCTTGATAGAGACTACAGAAGTAGAATTCCATGTGGGTATAAACTATAAAGTATTATACTCCATTCATAAACACAAATTTATCATAATAATGTTAAAAAGAAGCACAAAACAGTTAGTGCATATTTGGGTGGTTAAGCCTTCAACTATCACAACCACCACTCATTTCAAAATGAGCCACATCATGAAATCCACAAATTAACAAACACCACATTTTTGAACTTAAAAGCTTAAAAGAATCAACAAAAAAAAGAACCAACAAACTCTCCCTCTTCCGGCAACCGCTCCGCCCTGCACTGCCACTACAACCCCACTACCACCATCAATGGCCACCAGCTACATTATTATTCTTTACACATAGCATATTGGTTCTAAAGGTTCTACAAGTATCCATAAACCATGACTACTTCATACTGTTTTTGTTCCACTAGAAACACAATCACACATTCAAATCTTTTGTTTCTTAACTCCAATCTTTATCTACCAAGACACAAAAATCATGCTGCTTTTACTCAAGAAACCAAAAAAGATTTGATTTTGAACATACCCAAATCATCTTTTTCACATGTGAACTCAAAAAACCATAAATTCACACACCCTTTTGCATCTTTATCAGAATCAAGTCAAAATCAAGAAAATGTTCAAGAACAAGAAAATGGTGATTTGCCTGGCATGGCTCAAGCTTTTAACATATCATCAAACACAGCTTCTGCAATATCCATATGCATAGCGGTTGCAGCGTTGAGTTTACCGATTTTTATGAAGACTTTAGTTCAAGGAATGGGATTAAAGATTAAGGTATTGTCATATGTGACACTTTTGTTTGGGTTTTATATGGCTTGGAATATTGGCGCCAATGACGTGGCGAATGCTATGGGGACGTCGGTGGGGTCCGGGGCGTTGACGCTGCGGCAGGCAGTGGTGACGGCGGCCGTGTTGGAGTTTTCGGGGGCGTTGTTGATGGGTCAGCATGTGACTAGCACAATGCAGAAAGGGATTCTTGTTGCTAATGTTTTTCAAGGGAAAGATTCTTTGCTTTTTGTTGGTTTGTTGTCTTCTTTAGCAGCTGCTGGTACTTGGTTACAGGTAAAGATTACAACTTTTTGGTAGTTACTGGTCAATACTACTGTCTTTTGTGGTCAAACATGATTGCTTCAATTGATACTAGTCACTTTGACTATTTAGTCAAAGTCAAACACAAATTAAATATGATCTTCATACTGTTTAGGATAGATCTACAGCATTTGGTAGTTACTACTTACTAGTCAAGTAGTCAATACAACTGTCTTTTGTGGCCACCAAGATTATTTTAACTGATATGACACCCTTGACCATTTAGTCAAAGTCAAACAAAAATTAAATATGAATCTTCAGTTCTTCACACTATTTAAGATTATATCTAATAAGCCCTTTATTCCTAGAATGAAAAAGATCCTTAAACCTAAACTATGGAGTTGCATCCAGCTTTTTAAACATGATCTTCAACATTTTTGTCTTACAGGTCAATGATTATTTCAACTAATACGAGTCCCTTTGACTACTTAGTCAAAGTCAAATACAAATTAAAGACGATCTTTACACTACTTAGAATAGATCTAAAAAGTCCTTTATTCATAGAATGAAAAAGATCCATAAACTAAATTAGGGAGCTGCATTTGACTTTCTAAACAAGAAAAATGTTGACCTTTTGGGTCTTGGTCAAATGGTCAGGTTGCATCATTCTACGGCTGGCCTGTGTCAACTACACACTGTATTGTAGGATCCATGGTTGGGTTCGGGCTTGTGTATGGCGGGCCTGGTGCAGTTTTCTGGAGCTCATTAGCGAGGGTGACATCGTCTTGGGTTATATCCCCAGTTTTGGGTGCAGCAGTTTCCTTCCTTGTGTACAAATGCATTCGCAGGGTACGTACACCCTACTAAACCATGAAATGAATGCATTTTTTTTGTGGTATATTATGAGGGTGTCTATATGTATTGTAAATTTTAAAAGCGATTCTCTCGACTTGAGGGTCAGAATAAGACACTGAGGTAAATGGTTGCCCAAATCTCATATATCCTTCCAACTAAAAAAAATCAGATTATATGGTAATATATAACCTTTATAAACATACTTGACATCCAAAATATTAATAAAAGCATATTCGTATTTTTTGAACGTAAAATGTTTCAGGTCAACCCGACTCACACCAAAAATATTTCTTGTTTTGAGTTTGGACATGTTCCTCAACCTGTCCATTTTGCCATTTCTAACCGAAAGACTTTCAAGATTCATGCTTTAGGGGTTTACAAGGACTATCATATATATATATATATATATATATATATATATATATATATATATATATATATATATCTAACCAATTTATATTATATTTAGTTTGTTTACAGTGCTCCAAACCCCGGGGAAGCCGCAGCAGCCGCCGCACCGATTGCGGTTTTCGTGGGTGTCACACTCATAACTTTTGCAGCTTTTCCTCTAAGCAACAAACCACCAATAGCACTAGCTCAAGCCATAGGATGTGGCACACTAGGTGCATTCTTTGTCAATAACGTCATCCGAAAACAGCTCGGTCACCTCCTAGACAAGGCAAAGTCAACCCATCACGAGACACACGAAGAGTCAACCCCTAAACCCATCGGTTTCCTATCAGACATCGCGGGCCCCACTGGCACACAACTCAAAATAGTCTACGGTGTGTTCGGCTACATGCAGATTCTATCCGCCTGCTTCATGTCATTTGCACACGGAGGGAATGACGTGTCGAATGCGATCGGCCCGTTAGCTGCAGCTCTTTCTATACTACAAGGTGGGGCCACCGGGGGTGAAATAGTAATTCCACTTGATGTTCTTGCATGGGGTGGGTTTGGGATTGTTGCAGGGCTCATGATGTGGGGGTACAGAGTGATTGCTACAATTGGGAAAAAGATCACAGAACTGACTCCTACAAGAGGATTTGCAGCCGAGTTTGCGGCTGCTTCAGTTGTACTCTTTGCATCAAAACTTGGACTTCCTATATCAGCTACACATACTCTTGTGGGTGCAGTTATGGGAGTTGGGTTTGCTAGAGGACTTAATAGTGTGAGAGCCGAAACCGTGCGGGAAATTGTTACTTCATGGGTGGTTACTATTCCAGTTGGTGCAGTGTTTGCAGTGGTTTACACATGGATTCTTACCAAGTTCTTGCGACAAATTTTTTGAGTGTAAAGATTCAAACTTTATCCATTTGGAGGCTCTAATAAACCCTAATCATTTCTTTTTGTTTGTTTGACACATAATGTGCGATTATCTTAATCGGAAATCGTCATTTCGATCGTTTGTTATCTTTATTCTTTGGTCATCACTCTTTTGTTTCTGCTAATACCTATCAAGTTATTAATAGTTCTCTACTAGGAATTACACATCTATTAAAATCTTTCTAAATTATTCAGGGATGCTAAACGGGTCGTGTTCGCAGGTTGACAGGTCGAACTCGACAAGAACCTATAAGTTTTATATGAGCCCGAACACGCCACGTGCATTCGCGGGTTGACACGAACCAACCCATTTAACACCAAAAAAAAGTACGTTTAATATATACCAAATAAACTTATGGTTTATCCATAACGGATCAAATGGGTCGAACCCAATCTTTTCTTTCAAATTTGCAAATTGTTTGTTTCCATTACTCAATATAAACACAACTTCCAATTATAAAGAAGCAAACTTTATTAGTTTCCCATCTTTTGACCATTAAAACAAGCATACTAACAGATTCCAGTAAATAAAAAGTTCACAAAACAAGAAAACGGGTACCGTCATGGGTACATTGCAATAACATTCTGCACCTTGTATTCATAAAACTACATACCTGTTTCACACGATTTCAAATCGACCGTTCATGGAGATAGTTCTTGAATTGATGTTAAACTGGGCTCCCAGTCAGATCCCCGACATGACTTTGACTTTGACTTCAAGACCGGCTGCGCAACTTTTCTGTTTGACTGTATATGTTTCTTAACTACGCGTCTGGACTGCCTCTCTTTAGAAACATGGTAATCTTTTGAACAAATAGTTCCATCGGACTCTTCAGGACTGGTTTCTCCCATTAACTTATTCTCTTTTGCAGCATATTTCTTTTTCAACTTCTTTAAAGTTGTCACAGGGACTAAATAGTACTTTTGTCCAGGCAAGAGCATATCCTTTGCAGATAAAACACTTTCATTCGGATTCTTGAAAACCTCGGGCCTCGCGATACACATCTCCGGGTAATTCTTGATTATTTGAGAAACTTTAACGGCCATTTGATAAAGATCTTCTTTCCCGCCTGCATGAAGAACCCTGGCATAAAATTCCCTTGAGTTTAAACTATTCCCAGTTGAAAAGGAATCATCTTTAACCTCTTTCGGGTTTCTTGAATCCTTTTTGTCCAATGACTGGACTCCACAGAGTGAAGCTAAACACCCTTTATGCATTTCAAGAAACCACTCAATCAGGTCTCAGTAACACCAATTTCAAACATTATATACCACTAAAAATCTCACCTTTTTCTTTGGTTTTTGACTTTTATCTTATTATTGTTTTTTCCAAAGCCGGCCCGTTTGATAAAACCAAAGTTTCTTTGTAAACATCAACTTGTCAACAATGATCTTCTTCAAAAGTAGCTTACTGGTTTTAATCTTTGCCAGTTCAGCAAACACATCCTAGTACTCGTATCATACTCCAAAAGACCTGACAACACCTGTCGTTCCAGCTTCTTTTGTCTCCCACTAATCCAATTATTATGAAGCACAAAACAACCTATGTCATTGCACGTTGATGACACGTTACTAGAGTCCCATAGGTCGCGGTAGGCCCCATTTGGAAAGAGGTTTCGGTCCAAGAAACGGACAGTGAGATTTGTTTCGGGTTCTTGACATGTGTCATCATCTAGACGGTACGATCCGTTTAACCCGCATAATGTATCATAAAAACTTGGTTGCTCTGAAAGATTTGATAAAGAAGCATGCTTTACTACCTTTTTCAAAGCAGCAATTGTTGTACCATCAGAGTGAGCATAGTAAAAGCCCGAGTTTAACCGGCGAGGTAAATTTATGGGACCTACACACAAGACTAGAGGGATTAAAAACTTAATTTAAAAGTATTCTTTTATATTTTAAAAGTTACAACTTTTATAGACAATTGGAAGATGATAACTTGTTAACACAAATTTCTTGAAAAACAAACCTGTGAGTTTGTACTCATCGGATTGAGCCACGAAAACTGCAGGACCAAAAGTGGTAAGCAGTGGCAAAGGATTCTTAAACCAATACACATCAACATCACTCATAAGTACATTGTATCCCAGCTTCAGAATTTCCAAAACTACCCTTGATTTCACTTTTGTTACCCTTTGAAAGCAATTTGTTCCAAAGTGGCAGTCATCATAGCTAATGTTGCTTGGAGCTAATCTATCTCTAAAAACAGGCAAACCCTACAGCAGTGTACAACAAACCAAGCTAGATAATATATAACCTTAGTTATATAAAGACGAGAGGTGGCAAGATGAGCGGGTCAGTCGGGTTGGTAACAGGTCGAACTGTATTTGGGTTAACACGGTTCTTTTCTTGTCCAATTTTAAATTTTTATTACATATTTATTGTGTTAATTATGATTTGAAAAACAATATTGTTGCAAAAATAAAAAAAAACATCTTTAAGTTAAATGATTGAAAGGTTGTATTCCTCATTAATAGGCTTTGGTCCATCTGGCCCGTTTGAGATCGAGCGCAACTCAAATCGACCCGTTCATAAGTAAATGAGTCAAAATTGCCACCTTTACAATATCCATAATTATAGTAAACAAGCAAATGCAGACTCACCTGCAAGACACAAAAGTTGTATATTTCATCATCAAGAGCACAAACTACAAAGTTTGAAACTTGAAGTCGGTGTTGCCTACATACCCAACTCATTAACATATCTTTATAACTATATCCTGCAACCGCTAGAACAATAGTCTTATTCTTGTCTGCACGCATGGATAATAGAAGCACTAGAGAAAATGGAAGAACTAATGGCTCTAGTGACGTCAGTTGGTTCCTTTTTGAGCAACCAACATTTCCATTAAATGATCTTATTTTATCAAAGCAACTCAAAATGTTCTTATGTTTACTCCATCTAAATGCCCCTAAATCATTAAAGCTTATTCCTTTACTGGATCCTAATGGATACACAATGTTCTTTGTAGTGCTTCCAAAATAATAGCGCCCGTTACATTTGAAAAGCTTGATCATGTTGGGATAACAGGCTTCACGGAAGTATAATGATCCATAAAGAGCTGCCAAATGAGAATTTCCAACATTTTCCCAATTTCTTGCTTCTTTTGTAGGATCAAGATCAAGATTGTTGACAAAGAAACTTGAAATGGTTGAACTTGCATCAAATACAAATCTAAAGTTGGAGGATAAAGCCTCGTTGATGACCCAAACGTTGTGGAAACCTTTTCCGTATAAAAACGGGGGTAAAACCCCGTTCTGTAATGGAATGTCTTTGTTATTCCATGCCAAAATTATCTTATTTTCATCACAAATCTCCCGGTCCCCAAGGGAAACAAAGTCCTGCGCCTAACCAAAGAAATGAGAGATTTAGGGTGCGCTTAAATGTGTGTTTCGAAAGTGATTATGTGATACCCTCAGCTATTCAATTGTGATTTCAATTGTGATGAAAAACAGTGCAGGTCATTGTAATCATCATCATCATTTTAGGGATACCCTCAGCTATTCAATTGTGATTTCAATTGTGATGAAAAACAGTGCAGGTCATTGTAATCATCATCATCATTTTAGGGGTATTATGGTCTTTTTTTAATACAAATGGCAAAAACTGGAACACTTTTTATAACTTCAATGACTAAAACAGACCATATCAACGAACGAGTAAAACGAACGAAAACAAAAGTGTTGCTATCTTTGGCATTACCCCGTAATATAAACATAAGTTACTAATTCACTTTGAGCTTGTATCAATTCAAATAATAATTTATCTTTTTACCTTTTTTATTTTAATCTTTTCACCATTGACCTCTAGACGTTTTCCATCTGAATCCAACTGAAATGCGAAACTCGATACATTTCTTGATGAAGCAATGAGGAGCCAATCATGATCAAGTTTATGAACACGACTTAATGTTGAAATAAAGTTGGGCAAAAGAATGGTTTCTGGATCCACCAAAACAGATATGTCCGAATTTGATGTTTGTGCTCTTGCAAGCATTGAATGAAAGAATGGAGTACCTAAAAATCTGAAAATATTTAAACAAAATGTGAAATTTCCTACATTTGTACTAAGTATCATCAAATCATACATCTAGCTCCTGCTATAATAATTTAGCTCAATATTTGGATGTGTGTTACCGAGACTTAATAAAAACACACTAAAATAAGATAGTTGATCAAAGCTAGAGATATGAAGGTAATTTAATAATTTTACATTCTAATGGAAAGTTCTTACATTTTTATTTTAAATCTCATTATTTTGACACTAAATAACATAAAGTCAAAACAACGGTAAATATCACTAAATAGTAACTAAGTTTCATCATTGTTCCCATTCCACCTGTGTATGAAACCTTCTTACACAATTAGCACACCGCGTCGACAAACGTAAATGGTCGGTTAATACACATTTATAATTTTAGGAAAAATTTTCACTAACATTGGAACAAAACTAAAAGTTAAGTGGTTGAACAATCATAAAACTTGATTACTATTTAGCGACATTTGCCTCTAAATCATAACCGTTTTTCACCCAAATACTCAAATATAATACAAATGCACATACATACACTAGTACACTACAAATTTCATACATAACAAGTTCATAAGAAAAAACACCACACTTGTCCAAACATATGTGTGATCAAAAGTTTATAAGCTTAACATAGAAGCGTTCCGGTAAATTGAAAAGGGCTTACGTGTAATCAATGTCGGGTTCAACGGAAACTCTAGAATCAGGGCCAAAAGAAGCTGCAAAAGTGAAAACAGAAGGATCTTGACCAAAAATAACCACCCTTATGTCTTGTGATAAAGCAAGCCAAAGGTCTAGCAGCTGCAAATATTGTAACAGTGGGTCCCACAGAATTACTCAGACTCTTGATTTGTTTTTGAATGTAAGAAGGTGGTAATATTTGAGTGGTGGCATAAAAAGAGATTAAAATCAAGACAAACCCATATAGCCAAATCAACAATAACTCGACTTTTAGTGCACGGATACGAAAAGTTATCATTTTTAGACCGAAATGAGTGGATTAATCTCAAACTCTTGAAGGTTTCAATGAAAAACCATCCATTTGATTAAAAATATTGGCAAAAGTATGAAATCAGCTAAAGATTTGAGATGGGTTTGATTAAAAAGTATCATTTTTATACTAAAAAGAGTGATTTACTCCCAAATTCTTGATGGGTTCATTGAAAAACCATCAATTTGATTAAAAAGATAATCAAAAGTATGAAACCATTTAAAGATTTGAGTTGGGTTTGTCAAAAAGTACCATTTTTTAAACCAAAAAGAGTAATTTAGTCTCAAATTCTTGATGGGTTCATTGAAAAAACATCCATTTGAGTAAAAAGATAGACAAAAGTATGCAATCAGCTAAAGAATGGAGATGGGCTTGTCAAAAATTACATTTTTTAAACCAAAAAGAGTGATTTAGTCTCAAATTCTTAATGGGTTTATTTAAAAAGATAGACACTAGGGGGGTGTTTGGTAGAGAGATTTGAGGGTGGAGAATTAGGTTTCTCTTGTTTGGGAGAATTAGGCGGAGAATTGGGCGGAGAATTGGTTTTCTCTGAGAATTGGGTGTAGGCAAAAAGTAGAGAAATCCAATTCTCTCCATTTGGAAGAGAAATGGAATTCTCTCTGCTTCTAAATCGCGTCTCTGCTCTACTCCGTTCGCGTATGATGATGATGATGCTCCGACCGGCGATGGTGATGATGATGCCGACGTCCGGCACGGCGGCCGACGCCGCAGCCACGTCCGTTCGCGTCTCTGAGCCAAAACGAAACCCTAAATCGCGAGGCGGTGTTGCGAGGCGGAACCCTAAATCGCGGTGTTGATGTTGCGCGGCGATGATGATGACGCTCTACTCCGTTCGCGGTGTTGCAACGCGTCTCTGAGCCACCATTTCTCCACCATGATGATGCCGAGGCGGAACCCTAATCACGTCTCTGCTCCCGTTTCTCCACCCATTTCTCTATTGTACCAAACAAAGGAAATGATTGTCAATTCTCCACCCATTTCTATTTCTCTCCAATTCCATTTCTCTCCCATTTCTATTTCCATTTCTTCCCATTCTTTT
This sequence comes from Bidens hawaiensis, assembly GCF_021521415.1. Lineage (NCBI taxonomy): Eukaryota > Viridiplantae > Streptophyta > Magnoliopsida > Asterales > Asteraceae > Bidens > Bidens hawaiensis. Next base: position 565,702 of record NW_027492146.1, read on the forward strand.
TCTCTGTACCAAACACCCCCTAGTATGAAATCAGCTAAAGATTTTAGACCAAAAAGAGTAACTTTGTCTCAAATTGTTGATGAGTCTATTGATAAACCATCAATTTGAGTAATGTAGGGGTATGGTACTAAACCCGGTTTTACGACCCTAAATTTATTATGTTTGGCTTATTTTATTACATGGACTAATACAATGTTATTGGCCTGATGGGGTTTTGTGGAGGTAACCCTAACTGGGCTAGACCCATTAGGGTACCATGATGGTGGCCATGAGGCTCTCTATATAAGGAGGTCTCCACCTCCTTATTAAAGGGTCATGCTCAATAAGAGCCACCACCACTTTTTTGTGTCTGTAAACAAGAGATCTTTTAGATTTCTTAGCAGTCACCTCCACACCCCCGAAAAACCATTGCAGGTCTCAAGCAACCGGAGAAGAAAAGGCAAGACGTGGTTCGTTTCATCTCGAAAATCCGTGGAAACATCGTCATGGATCAGGTCAGATTCATTTCGTGCTTCGACATTGGCGCCATCCGTGGGACGGCAACGAACTACCCTTCGATCTTCCTCTCGGTTGTCAGATCTCTCCCAGGAAAAACCCAGATCTGGAAGTTTACAGAAAAAGGCTTCAAGGCTTGTTCTATTAAAGCTCAAAAAGATCCATAGATCTAAAGGAGGCTTCCAGATCTGTGCAAAAAACTGCCTGATTCGAATGATCAAGTCTCCGGATCTGTGATGGTTTTAAATCCGCTCCGAGTCTCAGATCTATCCAGATCTGATTTACAGATCTAGATCTAGATTACAGACCTGGATTTTAGGTTTAAAATGGCAGATCTAACTCTTAAATTGCAGATCCAAAAATTACCAGACTTCCGCCGCCATGTACGCGCGCCCGCGGATTCTCACTCCGCAGTCATGCATGTGCCGCCGCGGGAACCACCACGTGGGTTTTGCGCAAGAGACCTCCGCCACGCACGCGCGCTCGCGAGTCACCACTCCATCGCCGTGCATGCGCGCATCAGGCCACGCGCGAAACTTAAAGGTTGGGAATCCTCATAATATCCCATATGGCTACACGCCATACTTAAAGGTTGGGAATCCTCATAATATCCCATATGGCTACACGCCATACTTAAAGGTTGGGAATCCTCATAATATCCCATATGGCTACACGCCATACTTAAAGGTTGGGAATCCTCATAATATCCCATATGGCTACGCGCCAATACTTAAAGGTTGGGAATCCTCATCCTCATAATATCCCATATGGCTACACGCCATACTTAAAGGTTGGGAATCCTCATAATATCCCATATGGCTACGCGCCAATACTTAAAGGTTGGGAATCCTCATCCTCATAATATCCCATATGGCTACACGCCATACTTAAAGGTTGGGAATCCTCATAATATCCCATATGGCTACACGCCATACTTAAAGGTTGGGAATCCTCATAATATCCCATATGGCTACGCGCCAATACTTAGGTTGGGAATCCTCGTAATATCCCATATGGCTACGCGCCAATACTTAAAGGTTGGGAATCCTCATAATATCCCATATGGCTACGCGCCATACTTAAAGGTTGGGAACCCTCATAAACCCATCAGGCCACGCGCCAAACTTAAAGGTTGGGAATCCTCATAAACCCATCAGGCCAAGCGCCAAACTTAAAGGTTGGGAATCCTCATAAACCCATACGGCTTCGCGCCGAATACAAGACCTATCGCGGCTCCGCTCCGTTCAACATGCGCGCCACCATGATGCTTGAGCGCAGTCGCATATCACATGCTCATGCACCACATATGCTCACGCATGTGAGCATCACATATGCTCACGCATATTAAATGTGCTTACGCATCACATGCTCACACATCACATCAGTGCACGCAACACCTGCGCTTGGCGCATGACACAAAGTCTACGCGCGCGCGCATGCAACATCTGCGCGTGGCGCGGGACATAAAGTCTACGCGCATGCGCATGCGACATCTGCGCGTGGCGCATGACAAAACCAAAGCCTATGCGCAAGCGCATGAAACATCTGCGCATGACACACAGTCTACGCGCACGCGCACGCAACATCTGCGCATGGCGCATGACATAAAGTTTACTATGGCCGTTTGTGCCTCCATTATTAGTTTGAAGACAAGCTGAGATAGTCATCCTGCGTAGAAAAGACCCTTGTGGGCCAGTCATTATCATTATTACAGCTCATAAGTCGCCTCGCGCGCAAGCTTCATTATTCTTATAGCTCGTAAGTCGCCACGCGCGCAGGCTTTATTATTATTATAGCTCGTAAGCCGCAACTAGCGCAAGCTTCATTATTCCTATAGCTCGTAAGTCGCCTCGCGCGCAGGCTTTATTATTATTATAGCTCGTAAGCCGCAACTCGCGCAAGCTTTATTATTCTTATAGCTCGTAAGTCGCCACGCGCGCAGGCTTTATTATTATTATAGCTCGTAAGCCGCAACTCGCGCAGGCTTTATTATTCTTATAGCTCGTAAGTCGCCTCACGCGCAGGCTTTATTATTCTTATAGCTCGTAAGCCGCCACGCGCGCAGGCTTTATTATTCTTATAGCTCGTAAGTCGCCTCACGCGCAGGCTTTATTATTCTTATAGCTCGTAAGTCGCCACGCGCGCAGGCTTTATTATTCTTATAGCTCGTAAGTCGCCTCGCGCGCAGGCTTTATTGTTCTCATAACTCGTAAGCTGCCTCGCGCGCAAGTTATGTTACATTATTATCGAGATGCGCGCTCTACCTTTTATCAGGCCTCGCGCCACTATTGTTATGATGCGTGCTATATCTTATTCATGCCAGGGCACCATCATTATCATAAAGACCACAACATGTCACCATCATGAAGAAAACCTCCCAAAACTCAAAGACAATAAAGACAAGGCCGAAGAAAAGGGAAAAAACCGCCTCATGGCCTAACACACCTCATAAAGTCCAGCGCTCCACCTAGACGCTTGCGCGCCCAGGAGCAACGCTGGACTTGGGGGGCTTGTAGGGGTATGGTACTAAACCCGGTTTTACGACCCTAAATTTATTATGTTTGGCTTATTTTATTACATGGACTAATACAATGTTATTGGCCTGAGGGGGTTTTGTGGAGGTAACCCTAACTGGGCTAGGCCCATTAGGGTACCATGACGGTGGCCATGAGGCTCTCTATATAAGGAGGTCTCCACCTCCTTATTAAGGGGTCATGCTCAATAAGAGCCACCACCACTTTTTTGTGTCTGTAAACAAGAGATCTTTTAGATTTCTTAGCAGTCACCTCCACACCCCCGAAAAACCATTGCAGGTCTCAAGCAACCGGAGAAGAAAAAGCAAGACGTGGTTCGTTTCATCTCGAAAATCCGTGGAAACATCATCATGGATCAGGTCAGATTCATTTCGTGCTTCGAAGTTAAAGCATCCAAAGATTTGAGATGGGTTTGATCAAGATTTACAATTTATTAGCTAAAAACCATGAATTGAATAAAACAATCAAAGAACCTAAAGAGGAGGATAGACCTTTGTTAAAAATGTGTTGAAGAAAAGAGTGAAACTTTAACGGAAATGTGAAGCTTCTTTTGGTGGAAACCACCCACCTACCACCACGGAGGAGCAAAAGGCATGTGAAGACTTGACGTTGAGTGGCCGTCATCACCCACTGAGGGTCACCGGGTCAACCCATCAATGCTAGTATTTTTTTACTTTATACTATTTACAAATAAAATATGTTTTGAGCTGATTAACGCCAATATAATTAAAACGTTACGTCATTGTTACATAGTTAAGAAAATATTTACTATCTGTTTTTTTAACTTATACATTATGAAGTAATTAAAAGTTAAATAAAATAAATAATTTGATTGATGTATTGGGAGCGCTCTTGAGAGTTAACACTATAACAAAGAAGGGGGAACAAGGGTGGCACCCGCCTTTGGCGTCGCGGGACGACGATGGCTTATTTTTTCGTTAAAGAGGTGTTGAGGTAAAGTGGACACTAGCTCACAATACCTAGTCTAAGCAAAAAGGTTGTTATCTTCTATATTCAAAACAAGTTTTGTATGTAATGCATATTTACATAGAATGTGAACGGTTTATATAAATTATTGATTTTTCAGTGAGTTTATAAAGAAGTCTGAATTTAACCACTGTATAATGTGAGTAATGTCGCCGAAGAGCATGATGTAACCACACACCCACTAATTATACTTTTAAATCTACATCTTAAATTCGCTGCGACCTACGAGACTCGAAACTCTCAACTCAACTTCATAAAAAGAGACACCTTTTCATTACGTATTGGTATTACTATACTACAAACCCTTTGATTTTAACATATACATGGTGGTCCTTATTTTTTTTGGCCTTTTTATGCAGGGTTGGCTCAATAAATGTGGAAGCCTAAATCAAAACAAGATTTTGTGGCCTTTTCATCACAACTGTTAAGAAAAAAAATTGCTTATTAAAAGTTTTGAACTCACAACCTATATTTTAGTAACAACCAAACCGACCACCACACCAATAATACATTACTTTAAGGTTACTTTACCCATTATAATATATCTATATATAATTTTTTTTAGACTTTGAGGCCTTAATTAAGTGCGAGCTTAAAACCCTAATTTGTTTTCACTATCCCACGAGCCACCCGTGTTTATGTATATAAAAAGAATTTTAAATCAAATAATTATTTAAAACAGATTAGCCCAATAACAATTGAAAACCCAATAACCATTCTAAACAAATTAGCCCAATATTCCCCTTTTTAGGGCTGTAAACGAACCGAACGAACACGAACAAGACCTTGTTCATGTTCGTTCGTTAATGAAATAATTTTTTCATGAACGGTTCACGAACAGTTACCGAACGAGATTTTATGTTCGTGTTCGTTTATTAAGGAAATGAATGTGTTCACGAACGGTTCATGAACACAAACGAAGACAAATAAAATCGGCAAAGCCTAGAAATTGAGACTGATATATTCATCAACATGAATAATAAAAGCATGTAAACAATTCGAACGAACATGAACAAGGGTATGCTAGTGTTCGTTCATTTAACTTTAAATGGAAACGAATGCTTAATCGAACGAATATTTAAGTTTTTGTTCGTTTATTTAAAATTGAACACTTGTGTTCGTTTAACATAATTCAACAAAGATAAACGAACATAAATGAACACAAACAAACGTAAATGAACACAAATTAACAAATACAAAACTTTTTAAATAAAAAAAATATTTCATTATTTTCTATTAACACATAAACGAACATAAATAAACAAACATAAACGAACGTTCATGAACATAAATGAACGAACGGAACATGTGTTCATGTTCGTTCGTTTTAATTAAACGAACACAAATTTTTTGTTCGTGTTCGTTCGTTTATTATATAAACGAACATAAATGAACTTCCCGCGAACGGTTCATGAAAAGTTCACCGAACCGTTCGGTTTATTTACAGACCTACCCCTTTTAAACACCTAAAAAGTTACCATAATTAACTTTTTAACCTTTTACAGAATTTGAGCGGCAAATGAGTGCCCATTTGGCGCCTTTAATCGAACCAAACCGCCAGACATGAACCTAGAGACCAGTGGAGTGGCCGCAGCCTTTGATCATCAACTCTTACACTTCATCTTTATCAATATTCAATTGTAAGCAACTTAGTAATTTCATATTATTATTATTATATCACATATGTTTGTTGGGCCCATTTATGTTTGAATATTAATTCATAGTTGATTATTTTTATGGGGGTAAACTAGCCGACCTCGCGTGTTTTGACTAGCGAGAGCTCGTATCGTGAGTCATTTTTTCAAGCTCGAGCTATGCTCGTTTGTTGCTTGTTAAGTAATATATATACGTTTTTAATTATTTTTATATATTTTGAGAAATACCTTGAACGAGCCTAAGCTCGGCTCGAGCTCTTGAAATTATTACATAGAAGACTCATCAAGTTGAGCCTAAACGAGCTTCCCACACAAGGCTCGAGCGGGGGCTCGATAACTGAATGAGCCTTAATTAAGGGTCGGGCTCGAAAAAGCTTGGCTCGTTTTGAGCTTTTTATCGATCTGATCTCGAGTAGTTAGCAAACGGCTTGGCTTGTTTGCACCCGTAATTAGTTTTAATAAATGTATATATAATATATCATATATGATATTGTTGTTACTTTGTAATTTCATATTGATTGTTGAATGTTGTATTAAAAATTATGTTAAATGTGAACTAGTGAATTGATTAATTATTATTTTACCATGTGAATTGATTTGTATTTGATTCATGATTATGTGAATTGATTACTGATATATTATTATAAATTGATTACTGATATATTATTTTATAATTATTTGCCTATTTACTTGTTGACCGTTTGCCTTCTGTTTCGATGGAAACACTACTTTTTAATGTTAATAAAAATATATACTTTAGGTAATTAAATTGTTAACGTTAGCTTAAACCTTATATTATTTTCAGGAATAATGCCTCCTAAACAACTATCTGGTAGTCAAAATAAAAAGAGAAAAAGAGACGAAGAAATAAGAAAGTCTCTAGCCGGGTCCATAGATAGGTTTATCCAAAGAAAGTCTCATGGCTCTTCTCAGAATCAAAATGCTAATGATATCAATGCTCTTAATGTCGGTGTTGATGAACATCGGGTTGAAGATGTTAAAGATGCTAATGTTGATGAAGATCGTGTTCATGATGTCAAAAATGCTAATGTTGATGGAAATCACGGTGATGCATTTGGTTCAAAAACTCGTGTGCCAACCGCCATTTTTAAAGGTTCCATATATTTTCTTTATTACTAATTTACGAACATTTTGACTTTTGATGTATTTGCATACATTAAGCCTGATAGATTCGCCCAACGCCACTTTGAGTTCGATCCAAATAGTATTAAAGACAAAACCCACCAAATTATTTGATCATTTGAATCCAAACACCTTTGTATAAATACAACAAAATACTAACGAATTTAGGAAACTCTAAATTATGTGGATTCATTTGTATTGCAGTCTATTAATTTCAACTGTATATATTATGCACCTCTTGTATGATTTTATTGTTAATTTATATATTTTGACTTTAGCTTGAAACTTAATTTTCAGGAAGTATGCCTCGTAAGCATTTATCTGGTTGTCAAAAACGTAAAAAAAAGAAAAAGAGAAGAGGAATTAAGAAAGTCTCTAGCCGTGTCTATGGATAGGTTCATACGAAAAAAGTCTCATGGTTCTTCTCTAAATCAAAATGTTGATGATATCGATGTTGATGATGTCGGTGTTGATGAACATCGTGTTTATGATGATGTTAAAGATGCTAATGTTGATGGAGATCACGTTGATAAAGATCGTGTTGATGATGTTAAAGATGCTAATGTTGATGGAAATCATGTTGAGGTTAACCATGTTGATATACTTGATCCACGAGCTTGGGACGGACTTAATGACGACATGCTCAATCTTTTAATAGAGAAAGGTCCTAAATGAGATAACACTATTGATAAGGGGCCTAAGGATAAATATTCTAGACAGTTTTCCGCAACTCAGTATACCAGGATTTCACCAAATAAGAAGTGGGTAGAAAATGGCTAGTATATTCAAAAGAGCTTGACAAAGTCTTTTGTTTTTGGTGTAAACTATTTAGAAAAGGGCCTTCGAAAGGTCACTTGGATAACGAAGGTTATGGGGATTGGAAGCATGCCACCACTAGAATCAAAGAACATGAAGTTGGCTCGGAACATCTCAAGAATATGGCAAGTTGGTATGAAATGCGTGAAAAGTTGAAAAGTAACGAGACAATTGATCAACAACTTCGCTTCAAATAATGCTAGGAGAGTCTCGTGATTCGTTTAACTATGTAAAATGAATCATTTTGCTACAGTAATTTTGTTTTGTTTATTGTCATAACAATTATCGTCGGATTAATGAATTTTGTTATATATAAGTTTTTATTTTAAGGGCCCACTTTTACTAGTCGCACAGGACATCCGGAATGTCATGCAATAAACCGGTAGTTATATCAAAAAACCGCTAACATTTGGTGCAATTACAAACATTCTTGCACTTGTAAAATGCATCTGTCATCATGCTCTCTTCCTTGGTGATTCAAGAATACCATTACTGCATTATTTTTAATATAACAAGACTAAAATACCCCTTGAACAAAAATAAAATCCCAAAAATGTCCTTTTTATGACTAAGTCCCTAAACTTTGTTCAAAGGAACTTTGTTGCAAAGTTGTGGTTCATAACCGGTTTTTTAGTGGAAAATCTCTAACCTATGTAGCTGGTTTGGTTAACCGATAACATATTGAAATTAATCTTAACATATTAAATATAACCTTAGTAACATTAACCGTATTAACCTATGTTCGGTTAACCGATTCCCAATTGGTTTATATGTGAAAATCCCTAACAAGTTCCTTAGCATCGGTTAGTTGTCGGTTTCGGTTTTGGTTAGGGGTGTTAACGAGCCTAGCCGAGCCTGATCTCGATAGGCTCATTTTGACTTATGAGAGCTCGAGCTCTGCTTGTTTCGAGCTCTTTCTAACGCTCAATCCCTCTCTTGAATTGGTTTTTCAAGCTTGAGCTCGGCTCGGGCTTGATTCGTTTATTATTTATTAATTAATGACCCAATTACAAATTTTGTCCTTTAAAAAAAGCCAAATTACGGTTCGTGTCCTTTCCTTGCAGGCGGTGTCCTTTAAACATTTTTTTTCTACACGTTACGTCATTTACGCTAACTGGGTTAGAAAAACTCAGTTAAATACCCTCACGTGAGACGCATGTGAGGGCATTTTTGTCTTTTCGTATGTACCTGCAAATTTATAACACCTTCCCCCTCCTTTCTCTCTTCTTTCTCTCTCTATGCCACCACCATCACCATATCACAACCACTTCGGCCACCATACCCCACCCACCCCGTTGCAGATTCCATTCCATTCCCACCGCCGCCGTCAACCACCCATCTACAACCACCACCACCACCACCACCTGGTCAACTCTCCATTAAACCTCCTGGTCGAAACCCGGCCACCACCACCACCGGATCCGGCCACCTCCAACCCATCCACAACTACCGGATCCGGCCACCTCCAACCCATCCACCACCACCGGATCTGGCCAACTCCAACCCATTTCGCCTCTACCTCCACCACCACCTAACCATTTCGCATTTACCTCCACTACCACCAAATCATTAACCCTAGAAACCCTAGATCTCAAACCCACAAAATCACCCAATTTCTCTAACTTCGACGACAATCCAACACTGACCCACGGAACCCACACCCCCAGTTCCCACCACCACCTCCGCCGCCACCGTAAACCCACCGGATACCCTGTTGGATATCCATGAGCAGATCCGCCGCCGTAAACCCGCCGCACCATCTTCTTATACAGAGACAGGTTCCTCTACAGCAAGTTAAGCCTGGACTCCCCTGTGATCTGTCGGGCCTCAGCAGTGACAATGACAAGATCAGATCTGACGATGTTGGAGTAGTCAACGAAGGCGGTGATGTTGGTACGAGAAAGGAAAGCGGCGACGTGTTGGAGGTCAAGCATCTCACCTCGGAGCTTGTCTGCGTTGACGTTAACGAGTGCGATCTGGTCGGTGATGTTGGGTTAGGATAGTCTGTGCTACAAGGGAGAAGAGTAGAGAGAGAGAGAAAGAAGACGAGAAGAGAGAGAGAGTATATATCTAATAATTACTATTTATTTTTTACAATAATATATTTGAACCACTTCGTTGAAAAGACCAATATACCCTCACATGCGTCTCACGTGAGGGTATTTAACTGAGTTTTTCTAACCCAGTTAGCGTAAAGGACGTAACGTGTAGGAAAAAATGTTTAAAGGACACCGCCTGCAAGGAAACTAAAAAAAGGACACGAACCGTAATTTGGCTTTTTTTAAAGGACAAAATTTGTAATTCTGTCTTAATTAATTTATATGTATATTTTAATTATTTTTATATCATTTCATAAAAATCTTAAATGAGCCAAAGCTCGGTCGTACAATATGAAATTAATGCATAGAATTTCAAAAGAGGTAAAACTTAAAAACACACAAGGCATTTTAACTCGTTAAAGCTCGACGAGCCTAACGAGCTTCACGTACAAGGCTCAAGCTTGGGCTTGATAACTAAACAAGCTTTGTTTGAGGCTTAGGTTCTACTCGAGCTCAAAAAAGCTCGGCTCATCTAGATTCTCTTATTGATTAGATCTCGAGTATCTCTTGAGTGGCTTGACTTAATACACCCCTAGTTTTGGTTCAGTTCGGTTAACCGGTTATGATTGGTAGCTCTACTTCATTAATCATCCTCTAAAACCAATGGGCTGACCCAACACCCATATTTCAGCCCAATAGAATAGAAGCCAGCGAAGAAATGCAAGTAGACTCACTCCATAACCAGAGAGAATTAGAACGCTCTTCTTCAACACTTGGTCACACCCATCGAATCACTTTAACTGATGATTCCAGTAAACAGCTAACGGCTCATTAACCTTCATATAATCAGATTCAACAAATTATTGACCGCCGTTAGATCTATCAATCAGATCTGAAATAGGAAGGAATTGACGGATAGATCTGAATTCATTGATGGCAGGGGCGGCCTCTGCGCTGTTCCTTCTGGATATCAAAGGCCGTGTTCTCGTCTGGCGTGATTACCGTGGCGATGTTTCTGCTGTTCAGGCTGAGCGATTCTTCACTAAACTCATAGAGAAAGAGGTAGCTATTATTATTATTATTATTATTATTATTATTATTATTATTATTATTATGTTGATTTGATTTGATAGATAAGCTTATAATAATAATAATAATAATTTGTATAATAGGTCTGCTAGAGTAGGTGTTAGCATTGCTGATTTGCAATTAGGTTTATGTAGTTGGTCTAGCTTTAGGAATTGGATTGAAAACATTTGTTCGATTTTATGCTTTATTAACCTCAGAGAAAGTTATTATTATTATTATTATTATTATTGTTATTATTATTATTATTGTTATGTTGTTGTTGATTTCATTTCTATGATTTGATTTGATAGATTAAGCTTCTAGTTTGTGTAATAGGTCTGCTAGAGTTAGGTGTTAGCATTGCTGATATGGATTAGGAGTATATAGTTGGTGTAGCTTTAGGAATTGGATCGAAAACATTTGTTTGATTTTATGCTTTATTAAACTTATAGAGAAAGATGTTACTATTATTATTATTATTATTATTATTATTTTTGTTGCTGTTGTTGATTTGATTTTGATGTTTTAGTTTGATAGATTAAGCTTATAGTTTGCGTAATAGGTCTGCTAGAGTAAGCTGTTAGCATTGTTGATTTCAATTAGGTTTAGGAATTGGACCGAGAACGTCGGTTTGATTTGAAATTCAGTTATTATGATGAGTGTTTCAGGTCTTAATTTTTGTATTCGGTCTGCTAGAGTAAGGTGTTAGCATCGTTGATTTGAATTACTAGGGTTAGGATTTAGACTGAAAGCATTTGTTTGATTGTATTCTTCATTAAACTCATAGAGAGACTGGCTATTTTATTTTGTGTAAAGTAAGCTCTTAGCATTGTTGATTTGAATTAGATGATTTATATGGTAGGTGTAGCCTAGGTTTAGGAATTAGATCAAAAGCATCTGTTCGATTCTAGGTTTCTGCATTTCTCTGATAGTGGAATAGTGAATGATTGTTTGATCTGGATTTGCTAGTTAAAAAACCGTATCCAGAATGTGTGTATTCAGCTTGAATTAGGTGAGTGTTGTATGAAATACTGATAACTGACTGACCGTCCAGGCTTATTGATGCTGAATATAGTTTTTAGTAATTGTAATATTACCATGATAAGGTGTAGCAACAAATAAACTCATAGAGAAAGAGGTTATTATTATGTTGTTGATTAGATCTCTCTGTTTTGATTTATTGGATTTGAAATTCGTTTATTGTTAAGCTAAAGTAAGTCATTAACATTGTTGATTTGAATTAAGTCGAAAAATTTGTTTGATGGTATGCTTCTCTAAACTCAATAAGTCATAGAGAAAGTGGTTATTATTGTTGTTAGTTTGATCTCTCTTCTTTGATTTAAATGACATATTTGAAATTCAGTTATTATAATGAGTGTTTAAGGTCCTAATTTGTGTAATAGGTATGTTTAAGTAAGGTGATACCATTGTTGAGTCAAATTAGGTATATATAGCAGGTTTAGGAAATAGATCGAAAACATCTGTTTGATTGTATGTTTCTGTATTTATTTGTTTATAAAGTGTAGTAACAAGTAACAACTAAAGGAATAGTGAATGATTGTTTGATTACTCGATATGGATCAGCAAGCTTAAAATTCTATCCAAACTGTGTTTATTTAGCTTGATTCAAGTATGTATTGTTTGAAATACTATTAATCAGGCGATAATCATGCTTATTCATGCTGAATTTAGTTTTAATTAACATTACCATCATAAAGTGTAGTAATAACTAAAATACTGAAAAGAGGTTATTTTGTTGTAGTTTGATATGGTTTGATAGGTTTTAAATTATCATGGTAAGTGTTTCAAGTAAAGAAGTGGTACATTATTAAGCTTCTAATGTGTACAGCAGGTCTGCTAAAGTAAGTTGTTTGCATTGTTTGCTTGAATTAGTAGGTTTCAGAATTAGATCGAAAACAACTATTTGATTGTAAGTTTCTGCATTTTTGTTTATAAAGTAGCAACTAAATGAATAGTGAAAGATTACTTGATCTGGATAGGCTAGTTTAAAATTGTATCCAATCTGTGTTTATTCAGCTTGAGTTTGATAAGTGCTGTTTGAAATATTGATAACCAAGTGAGCATTGATGCTTATTGATGTTGAATATAATTTTTATTAATTGTATGCTTGCCAATGGGTACATCTAATCTGATTATGGCATGTTGATGAATCTCAGGGTGATCAAGATGCTCAAGATCCTGTTGTATATGATAATGGTGTCACCTATATGTTTGTACAACACAACAATGTATACCTAATGACTGCATCGAGGCAGAACTGTAATGCTGCTAGTCTTCTCCTGTTTTTACATCGCGTAGTTGATGTAAGCATTCTTTTGTAATTAAATGAATTAGCTTTCATGTCTTTGTTTGTAAGTTACAATATATAAGTCACATTTTGTGACAGAAACTTTCCTAACATTTTTAAAGATACTTGTAAGGAATAAATGAATCAATATTAAGCCCCTAACTATAATTCACTCATCTAAAATTTTTAATATTATTTTCACAAGGTCTAAAAGATATATTTATCAAGTTCTTGTTTGTTGTTGGTGACAGGTATTTAAGCATTACTTTGAGGAGCTAGAGGAGGAATCACTTAGGGACAACTTTGTTGTAGTGGTATGCATATTTAACAACATATTCTCAGGAAAATGCATGTAAAACAAAGTAAAAACTCTTGGACATCCACTGAATTTGCACATAAGTCTCTTTACTTTATTTTTTGTATGATTAAGTTGTCGAACTTATAAAAAATCAATGAAAAGGTTCTTAGTATAAAGTGTAGGGACTTGGCTATGCAAAATAGGGCATATTCTGTGTTCTAAAAGTTTTGGGACTTAAACTTGCAGAAAAGGACATATTTGTTAAAAACAAAGTCAGAACTTTTTTATTGAGTTTTTACAAGGGATCCAATCATGTGTAAATTAAATCCAAGGGCACATATGCTCAGTAGTTATGACACCATTATATTTTGCAGTATGAATTGCTTGATGAAATGATGGACTTTGGTTATCCTCAATTCACGGAAGCTAAAATTCTGAGTGAGTTTATCAAGACAGATGCTTACAGGATGGAAGTTACACAGAGGCCTCCAATGGCTGTCACAAATGCAGTGTCCTGGCGTAGTGAAGGGATACGATACAAGAAGAATGAGGTAAGTCTTCTTGTCAAAGCTAGGTAATTATGGATATGAAATCACAAAAAGCAAAAATAAAGTAAAATCTTTTTGCTTTGTTCAGGTGTTTTTGGATGTTGTGGAGAGCGTGAATATACTCGTCAACAGCAATGGCCAAATAGTTAGGTCAGAGGTTGTTGGAGCGCTGAAGATGAGAACTTATTTGAGGTAACTTAATTCAAACTTGTTCTTTTGCTAGATATTGTATACCATCTTATCATGTCTTGTTTACTATTATTATGTCACTTTTCAACATGGTTGCTTAAACATCTCAACTATCACATTAACTTGTGCAACTACTAAATGCTGACTTGTCATTACTTGCAGTGGCATGCCTGAGTGTAAACTTGGGCTGAATGATAGAGTATTGTTGGAAGCACAAGGACGATCTTCAAAGGGAAAAGCTATTGACTTGGATGACATCAAGTTTCATCAGTATGTCATGTTATTTAACCTATAATTGTAGTTTGCAAGTAAAAAAGTGGCCTCAACATTAGCATTGTATCTAGTGGTGGCAATCCTAACCCATTAATTAAGAATTGTCCAATTCAGGTTATACAGGTCAAATGGGTTTAAAACGACTCGTTAACAACCAGTCCAATTTGCCACGTCTAGTTTTAACTATTTCTATACACATACTTTTGTTGTGTTTATCAGTATTTGCTGCTAGTTTTCAGCCAATGTGCAATTTTGATACAGGTGTGTGCGTTTGGCCCGTTTTGAAAATGATCGAACGATATCCTTTGTACCACCCGATGGAGCTTTTGATCTCATGACATATCGACTAAGTACTCAGGTTCTTGCACTTCACCCTTCATCTCTAAAATCTTAATACCCCTCTTCTCTCCCTTGATCGGATTTTGATGTTTTCTTTCAGGTTAAGCCTTTAATATGGGTGGAAGCTCAAATTGAAAGGCATTCAAGAAGCCGTATGGAAATAACCGTCAAAGCGCGCAGCCAATTTAAGGAGCGAAGGTATTAATGCTTCTCAAGCGTCTACAGAGTACGAACATTTACTTTCACTTTTGATTATGGTTTGACTGTTTTGACTTTTGGCAGCACTGCCACAAATGTTGAGATTGAATTACCAGTGCCTGCTGATGCGACCAATCCAAATGTCAGGACTTCCATGGGATCAGCTGCTTATGCACCCGAAAGCGATGCTCTTAGCTGGAAAATCAAATCATTTCCAGGTGGCAAGGTAAAAACCTATCAACAATTTGCAGTTTCATGTGTTGATGAAGTCAAAGTCAAAATTTTGTTTTATGTTGGATGTTTTAGGAATACATGTTGAGAGCAGAGTTCAAACTTCCTAGTATAACAGCTGAAGAAGCAGCCCCGGAGAGAAAAGCTCCTATTCGTGTCAAGTTTGAGATACCATATTTTACCGTTTCAGGAATTCAGGTAATAAACTGAAACTGTCATTTTAGCTTTAGAATTGGGGTCTATAATCAACACGAGTCACCTTGATTAAGCTAATCTATGTTACTTTTGGGTTTATAGGTTCGCTACCTAAAAATCATCGAGAAAAGTGGTTACCAGGCCCTTCCATGGGTGCGGTATATAACAATGGCGGGCGAATATGAACTACGGCTCATGTGAAACCTTCTTATTCTAAGCAAAGGGTTTTGTATTTAAATCCATTTACGGTCTAATACAGTTGTTTGTCAAGCAAAAGTTCGCTCTCATGGACCGGTTTTTGTATTTGTTGTGCACAACCTTCATTAATCATACTAGCATAAGTATGTTTGTGGTTTCTACAAAATGTTTTAGTTCCTTTATTGAATATATAACTATAACTGTTTTTTCTTGATTTTAGTTATTTTGTTTGATTTTTATTTTTAATGTTTTTAATATAATCGAAGAACACTAATGTTTTCATTACTTAACGATACTTGCAACTCGACACTATAAAGCATATTACCCTTGTATCTGAACTCGCCACATGAAGCTTATCATCATACTTGTGTCCTGTGAATGGAAAATGTGTATAGACTTCACCTTTTTGTATATTCAAGTTGAACTTGATGGTATGCATATATTGCTCTATGTAATATGTATATGGTAGAGCAACCATTGGTCTTTAATAGTATGTTAAGAGAATCATACACATGTCAATGGTTAAATGTTTTCTTGAATAAAAAAGTGGTTTGGGTTGGATCTCAAATGGATGTGAACAACAGGGAAGAAGACCATATGGGACTAGAGGTTCACAAACCGGGTATTTTCAGGAATCGAAACCGAGTTGGAACCGGAACCGGTTCCAGGTATAGTCGGGTATTTGACCGGTTGCACTGGGTTTTTTCGGGTTTCGGGTAGGTAGGGTAGGGTTGGGCTTTGACCGAGTATTGGAACTGGTTCCACCTGGTCCGGGTCGGTTCCGATTTCAGGTATAGTTCTGGGGGCTAAAACCCGCGGGTCGGGTCGGGTTCCGGTGGGAACTGACGGTCGGGTATGGAACCGGTTTTTTTTGTGCATCTCTATATGGGGCTCGTCGATCTGCTAGGACGTCGATGTGAAAGAGCCATATGCGAAGCTGACGTGGAAGAGTGAGGGGGAGCGTGGGTCCTTTGAAACGGCCCGTTCATGGTAAATATGTGTTTTTTATGTGAGAGCGGAAGGAAAGAGAAATGTAAGATTCAAGAGATATGGTGAAGTTCGAGGGACAATAATCCAGTAACGATAAGGCGGCACGCTTGTAACTCCCTCACGTTGCATACGCTCAACAAACCAAGTAAACCATGATTGACTAGAATTTCATTATAATGACTAGGGCTTTTCACGAGTTGGGCCGATTCGAGCCAGGATGGTTTCGAGTTCGAAAGTAAACTAGACATCTCAACTAGGCTCGAGCTTGATTTTGAAGTTAAACGAGCCAAAGATCAAGCCAACGAGCCGAGCTTGGATCAATTTTGGCTCGGTTACAAACATGAGCAAACTCAACTCGATTTGTTTCAAGCCAAGTTTTTTTAGCTAGTTTTATTCGAGCTTTTTATCAAGCCACTACAAAAAAGTGATTTACGTGATCTAAAGGTTAAATAAAATAACTTAAAAACAAACTTTCGTTACTCTAGAAAACAGTAGGGTCCTAAACATCACACTACCAAATCTCAAAGGACCTTTTAATAACTTCCTAATATATAAATAGCAATTACTTAATAAACCGCCAAAATTGGGGAAAATTAGAAGCCTCTAAAACCCTAGTTCTCACTGATTTGAAGGTATTCTGCTTCGTTATCTAACTAAATTTCACGCTCATTTCGTCTAATTGTTACACACATCAGTTTAATTCAGCTGCGCTCATATATATGTTCGATTTTGAGAGTTTTTACGGTGTTATATGATTCTAAAATGTTATATATCATTATAGATATGTTTAATGATGCTAATTAACCTGTAGTTTTCGTATTATGTGTGAAACTTCAATCCGTTCATGATTTGCTGAATAATTAAGGATAGAGTTGGAATTAGGGTTCACATTTTGCATAATTTGTTACCGGTTATGCAGCAGTTAATGCGGAAAAATATCGGATATCGGTCAAGGACCGATATTTGTTATTGCAGTGAGATATCGGTGGGATATCGGTAGTTTTAATATCATGTAAAATTCATATACATAGCAATTTAACACTAATAATTCAGTATAGTCTCCTACCATTAACAAATTAACCTTTTGCAAATTGCAAAACACTAACAATAGTTGCAAGTAAGAATTGATTAAGATTTAAAACAATAACATTGAACACTAAAAGTTGATAATTAAGACTTAAAACACTGATATCGGGAATATAGGTGATATATCGGTCAAATATTAGTCCAATATCGGTCAATATCGTTGATATTTTCGGTACCGATATTCTGACTTATATATCACCAAGGGACCGATATTCTGACTTATATTTTCGGTACCGATATTCTGACTTATATATCGTTGATATTTTCGGTACCGATATTCTGACTTATATATCACTGATATATCGGTGATGTATCAGCGTTATCGACTACATAACTTATGCATTTGATTTGGTGGTTTGAATGCTGCATTTAATTATTATTATTATTATTATTATTGTTGTTGTTGTTGTTATTACTCTAGTATGATTATTTGTCCTGATTGTCTTAACAAGTTGCATGTAGTTCTCGTATTATGTATTTATGTGTGAAGTTTTCGCTCTGTTAATGTTTTGCTGAGAAATTAAGGGTAGAGTTGGAATTAGGGTTTACCTTTTGCATGATTTGTTACCGGTTATGTGTTTGATTCTATGTTTTGAATGCTGCATTTGATTATTATGTTTACAACTCCTATACGAGGATTTCTTTTGGTTAACGTAACGAAAATTATTTGATGCGGTACGACATTTTGATAGTCAGTTGATTCAATAAGATTAGTATGATTATTTGACACGATAGTATGATACAAGATTCTGTTATTTATTTGAATAAAACGAGCATAGACATAACTTGGAAAAATGTCGTTTTAAACTAGCCGTTAGGAAAATAGCTGTTGAAAACTAGTTGTTTAACTTTAAACTATGAAAAATTGAAGTTGTATAGGGCCACCGAATTCTGGCAAAAGCTAACACTCATACAAGTCGTGTGACCCTATACGACTTGTATAGGTGGGACGTAGTGTATGGATATTAGGCCTGGGTATAGATAAAGCATTTAAATACATTAAACTTTTCACCTGTAGGATTTCATGTTGAAAACGTATGATATGGACCATAGTTATCCTCATAAGAAAGTTATACGAGCATTGTTGTTGATCCACACGATGATATCCAAATTCTAATATAACCTCATTTTGGCTTGAAAAATGTTGTTATTTTTAAAGCTCTGTTTAAGGTTTAAGGGTCTTTATGGCTTGATTTTAAATTGCATGATGCACTCTGATGCGTGATGCGAGCGTGCCACGTATGTGATGCGCTCTTTAGAAAAATACTAAGTTTCAAACATGTGTAAAGACTTACATTCACACTTTTCATCCCCTAGATCATGTTAGCGCATTATGAACGCATCATGTAAACGCATTGCATCAAGTGCAGAAATACTGCGTCAGGTGCATCACACGTTATGCCCACATTTTAAAACAAAGGTGCATGGTGCCTGTTGAAAATATGTAAACCATAGTTATCCTCATTGCTGGTGATCCACATAGTTAAACATTACTGAAATACTACTGTTTTTATAACATATTTGACACAGTAGTTGATCATTAAAACATGTACAAAATGTGTTTTGTGTCAGCCCAAAATGACTTGGCCTGTTCTGACCCATATCATAGGTTACCTGTTTTGGCCCGTTACACAAACCTTTCTGAATGCTAAAAGCTTGAATTGTATAATTAAAGTAAAGATCTACCAAATAATGGTTGATTGGTGGATATCTTTGGCGGGCGCCGCGCTTCCTGCGTTGGTGGCGGGCCAAGCCTTAAGACTGAAGAACCGAAGAGCAGAAGAAGAAAGATTAAGGAGTGCTAGAGGCCGTGAAAAGAGTTCTGATGACATTTTCGTATGTGAAAGGGTGTGCACTTCAAAAAGAATGTTAAAGAAAGTGGGGTCGTTTTCTAAAGACCCCGAGCCCAACACGTGTGTCACGGTTTGTGGGGTCTCTGAGCTTGATGCTTGTGCTGACGCGTGTGCCCGAACCGTTTGTGTGAACCAGCATCAAGTGCCAAACTGGAATGATATTTGTCTCAAGGGGTGCCAAAGTGAGTGCCTAAAGCTCTCAAATTCTTCAAATTTGCCCTGATGGTATTTACTGTGTTTTTGTCAAGTTAATGTTTTGGTTTTTGTTGTGAATTTGTGCTATGGAAGTTTGATTATTGGTTATGTTCTAATATGCCATCTTTTGTATGGGGCAAAACGGGCTGGGTCCAGTTGGTGTGATACAAACACAGGTCAGCTTAGTCAGTTGGTTGTCTCGGGTTATGTTTTATTATGGCATTTGTTTGGTTGCGCGGGCTAAAAGACCCATTGTACTCCTTGGATTGAGTAGTATTTGGCGTATATCAATACAGAGTAAATTGCGGTTTTCATTCATCTGGTTTGCTTGAATTCATTCAAATCGTTTAAAATTTGCGATTCTAGTTTTCAATATTTCGTTTTTGTTGTATCTAACTCCACCTCATTAAGACTGCTGAGTTTTTTGTTGGGTGGAGGGGTAAAGTCTTTTCACTTAGGTGAGGCTCAAATTATAATGAAAGATTAAAATACCCCTTTACTTAACAAAGAAAACCATTGAAAATAAAATCACAAATTTTAAACTCTTGGACTAAATAACAATTTTTTAAAAACTACGGAACGAAAACCGCAATTTAGTTATAAATATATAAATGGTTTGCATGATAGGAAATATAAATTGTGATTTTACTATGACTCAATAAAAGTTAATTGTATTTTACTTTGACCACCTCCAAAATAGAAGTTTATTATTATTATTATTATTATTATTATTATTATTATTATTATTATTATTATTATTATTATTATTATTATTATTATTATTATTAAACTAAAATAGAATTTAGGCTGGGATAAACTATGATGGGTATTCTTTACTTGAAAACTCTAAGGGGGTGTTTGGTACAGAGAATTGGAGGGTGAGAAATGGAAATGGAAACAATTCTCTTGTTTGTTTACGAAAGAAAGACGTGAGAAATGGAAATAAACCATTTCCATTTCCCGATTTCTTTTCTCTAAAAAAGGCGGAGAAATGGATTTCTCTAGGGTTTCATTTCTCCATTTTCCTCCTTTTCATTTCTCCCATTTCTCCAGCCTCTTCAACGATCGCTCCACTGGAATCATCTTCTTTCTCCAGCCTCTTCTGACCTCCACTGGAATCCCAATCCAATCCAAGGCACCCCTTCTCTGGTACGCTCTCTTTCTCTACTCCTCTGATCTTGTGTGAGTCTGCATATTGAAGGTATCAATTCGTTTTTTTATGCTCATTACATGTTAACAAATCCAAGGCCCGAACCCGTGTGTTAACAGCCCAAACCGGTATCTAACAACTACCTAATGAAATAAAGCTTAAAAACCGGTTACATCATTGTAACCTAAACAAAATCATGAACTAACCAAGAAATATACAGTCTAAATGCTGATATAATCAAGAATATTAATGTGCTAAGTTCGTATTATAACAGCCCTCAAAACAGTGGCCACTCTCATGGCCAATCGGTTAATATTTTCCATGTGAAATAGTTTGAAAAACAACTCGTCTTGCAACCATTGAACCCTGGAACTTTATCACATATTTTCCAGCAACTAGGTATCCTTTTTTGTTTGTATAAAAGTATTTTGACGAAGCTATAAAAGTATTATAAAAACCACGCCTTAAAATACCCTGAAACGACAGTTAAGTGGCTCGTTTGATCAAGAACTGAACCCTATAGTCTAAGTACCGTTATGATATCATTTTAACAGCCCACATATATTATTTTAAACATATAATCTGACCCGAACTTGTTTGATGTGAAAACATACATTTTAAAACCGAACAAAAGGCCTAACGGGCCCAAACGAACCCAAACCACTATTAAGGTTCCGAGAACCCTATTATCAGTATGAAACTTTTATTAAGTCATTTGCAATATATTATAACTGGTCCAGGACCGTGTTGTGGTGAGGAACCAGTTTTAGTCAATAAATGTGGCAAAGGGCATTCTTGGAATAAAAATATGACAGGTATATAACTAAAACTACGAAACAGAAAATATTGATTTTAAAACAGAAAGCTGTAAGTTAAACGTGTTTATTTTGAACCCTGAACTTGGTATAAATCAGACCTGAAAGATACCTATAAACCGTGTGTTAAAAAGCATCCGAACCGGCACTTTGGTAACCCTTAAAACCGAAGACTGAAAATGCTGTTGCACTTCTTCAGGGGTGCAGGCATAATCCACCTGCAACCCAAAAAAAAAAACCTTATTTAGATTAAAAAAACAAATAATATCACCATTTTGGGTTCAAATTTTCATGTTCTTCTCAACTATGACTCTAGTTCTTTTGAATACAATTAATATGACCCTAGTTTCCTCCTAATCTTATTTCAGAGACTTGCTGAGTTACAATTAAGAAAAATATTTTACATGTGCATTTTACATTAAAAGCATATGTGTATTATATGTTTTACCAGTAACTCTGCTTGTTTCTTATTGAAACTTTGAAGTGTAGAAAAGGGACTATACTTATATTGTTTTGAGCATAGAACTTGATCTTAATTAACTAAAATCAGTAATGACTGACTGTGAGAACATGCAAAATATGTCTCTTTTCAATTATGTAAGCTAACTACACATATATTTCAAATGGACCAGCATGTAACAGGAGGCTAAGTTACAAAATTAGTTAAAAAGCTAAAAATTAGTTTTGAGAATTGAGACAGAAATATATGTAGTGATTGCAAACCCCTCACCACATTAACACAGTTCTAAGGCTATTTGCAGCTTCACCGTCAATCTTGCACAGCAAAACGGAGCACCAAAAGCTGAACCAGTTGGCTTCACGTGCAGCCCTTAAAACCCTAGAGAAACCAACCCGTTTAAGTGAAAACTAACTCAAAACTTACAAACGTGCAGCCCTTATAACAGAAAAATTAGACTATGGACCTCTTAAAACTTACAACGTGCAGCCCTTAAAACCGAAGCCAAACTTGTTGGCGTTGTGGTGACACGTTCGATAAGAAATAAGCCGTGCAACAAAAGTAACAACATGATATCTTTTTGCAGCCATAATATCATATTTTAATGACATATATAAGTTTGGTTCCTCTGAACATGGTGCGCTTATTATAAACTATCGTGGATTATATTTTGGAGTTATTTGTTTTTCTTGAATTTTCTTATATTTTTATGTGTAGATGGCAAGATCACCTTCCAGAAAAAGAATAGTTGCCATAGGTGCATTTTATGTCATTTATGTTACGATTCGTTGGTGGATGTTGTGTACTTATCATTTGCGTCGGTCGATTGAGTCAATGACTTTACGTACAAAATATTTAATGAGTTACCATAATAGGCGTGAAAACATGGTGAGGATGGTTTATGAAAGTGATGTTACGAGTGTTGTTAACATAAGAATGAATATACATGCATTTACAACACTTTGTGATATGCTAGAAACTAGAGGGGGACTAAAGAATAGTAAAAACATGCTAGTCGATGAGCAAGTTGCTATGTTTTTACATACCCTTGCTCATAATGCAAAGAATAGGATACTAGTCAACAGATTTCATCGGTCCGGGGAAACTGTAAGTCGGTATTTCAAGTTAGTCTTAAATGCTATATGTCGATTACACAAAGAACTCTACAAGTCACCCGTGCCAGTGCCAGATAATGAAACTGATGAAAGATGGAAATGGTTTAAGGTTAGTCAAACACATTTTTTATTAAAGATATTTTTTGCTAACATACATTAGTAAGTAATGATTTCTTTTAACTCAGGGTTGCTTAGGAGCATTAGATGGAACATACATTAAAGTTAAAGTCCCTGCTATTGATAGAAAACCTTATAGGACAAGAAAAGGGCAGATTTGTACTAACGTACTCGGAGTATGTACGAGAGACCTTTTATTTACGTATGTCTTAGCGGGATGGGAGGGTTCTGCAGCTGATAGTAGAGTTTTGCGTGATGCAATCAGTAGACCCAATGGTCTTAAAATAACTCCGGGTATGTGATAGGCAATTTTCAAAGAATATACATAGATTTAAGTATGATAATTAACATAGAGTTTATGGTTAATTGTAGGAACATACTACCTTTGTGATGCCGGTTATACAAATGGTGAAGGATTTTTAACTCCATATCGAGGTCAACGTTATCATCTTAACGATTGGTCTCGTCCTCCTACGAATGCTAAGGAGTTCTTTAATATGAGACATTCATCGGCCAGGAATGTTATAGAAAGATGTTTCGGAATGATTAAAGATAGATGGGCTATTTTGCGTGATAACTCATATCATCCCATAGAGTCCATGCCACGTATCATCATTGCTTGTTGTTTATTGCACAATTTCATACGAACAACAATGAGTGAAGACCCTCTTGATAACGAAATCCCAGTAAATCACACACAACCTGCAAATGACCATGACAATGTTATTTCTATGATCGAGCCCTCACAAGAATGGACCGATCGTAGAGACCTTCTTGCTAATGAAATGTTTAATAGTTGGACTGCGATGCGTGCGCAGCGTGCCAATAATGTTTCTTAATTATGTTTGACAATTATGTATTTTTTTTTGTAGAACCAATGATGTTTCTTATTAATGTTTATTTATGCACTTTATTTGTTTCTTATTAATGTTTCTTGTTATATTTGTATTTGTAGTTACATGAATTATGATTTTTAATTGTATAATTATGCATTTGTACGTAGAAATGGCAGATTCAAATATAGTGAGAGGAGTTACTCGGAGCAAGCATACCTGGACAAATGATGAAGATGCAAAGCTAATTGATGCATTAATGGAGATACATGCATCCGGAAAGTATGCTGGTGCTGACAATGGATTCAAACCAGGTTATTTAAATGGTGTTCAACAATTGCTAGATGTAAGTCTTCCTAACTCTGGCCTCAAAGCAGAACCACATATAAAGTCTAGGATGAAGACATGGAAGACACACTTTAGCATTGTATATGATATGGTGCATACAAGTGGGTTTGGTTGGGATGAACAAAAATGTTGTATTATTGCCGATGATAGTGTTTGGAATGAATACGTGAAGGTATATTCTAAAAAATATATTTTTTAGATTTTAAAATTTTAGTCTAATTTATTTGTAATTGTCTTGTAGTCTCACAAAGGTGCTGTGAATTTTCGTGACAAGTCATTTCCTTTCTATGACAAATTGTGTACCATATTCGGTAAGGATAGAGCTACTGGTAGTAAAGCAGTTGACCTTGGAGAAGAAGATGTTCAAGAGACGCAAAAAAGCTCACCTGTTGATATTGAAGACTTTGATTTTGTTGATGAAGCCGTTCCAAATGTTGATAGATCTGAAGGACAAACAGGAAGTGTAACAAGCAAGCGCAAAAGAGGTAGAATCACGGATGCAGATGAGATATATCGAGAGTCTTGCAAAGATATCAAGGAAGTTTTGCTTCGATTTGGGGAGATGGTGGGTGAACAACTTAGCAAAGAAGGTATGGAGGCTCGTGAAATCTATGAAAAGGTTAGTGATGAGTTGAAAGCTTTACCAGGTATCACTACGAAAAAACGGTTCAAAGCAGCTCATTTGATTGGTAAAGATGTGGATCTAGGACGTTCTTTTCTTGCGTTGACAATAGAAGAGAAAATTGAGATGGTCGAGTTGTATACCGACGGTTCAATGGGATAGTTGTGTATGGTTGAAGTATGTTTTGTATGTGAATTGGTTTTAACTATGGTTGATGTTTTTTGCTTAAAAACTATGTTTTGTATGTGAATTGGTTTGATCAATGCATATTTTGGTTGGAATTTATGCATCTTTTTATATGTTTTTTATTTTTTAATAAATATTTGTTATGAAAAAAATACTTGTGCTAATGATAAAGTTGATATAATTCTCTGTTTATTTCCTATGTACCAAACAAGAGAAATGATTCTCAGCTATATTTCTCTACTGAAATCTCTGTACTACCAAACAGAACAGTCAATTCTCATTCTCCAGACCAATTCCCTTTCTCTGCAATTCCATTTCTCTATTCCATTTCTCTGCAATTCCATTCTCTGTACCAAACACCCCCTAATACTTTCCCAACACTTCAAGATAATAATCATCAATGCTTCCTTAACAATTTCACTAACCATTCTTCTTTTCCTTTTTCCAGAAATTACTGATTATATTTTATTAAACAAAAAGGTATCTGTCATATCATATCATTTTCAATTATTAATTTTTTTAACCATTATTGTTTCCTTAGTTGAATTAAGACAGGCAGACAGCCTATGCATTTTTCAATCCATGTAATCGAAGAGGTTATTTATTGTTGGAGATACTTGAACCCCGCAGTTCGATGATGCCTAAATGACCCCCCCCCCGCGCGTTTTCATCGAAGATCCCTAAAAACTCTATTTTATCGAACATGTCTAAGATACCTTTCGTCTTCATCTGCTATGCATAAAATTGTAAAATCAAACAAAGCCGGATGCTAGTATCAAACAAAAAACAAGTTGTTTAAGGTGTCAATATTTATGATATTGTTTTGAATAAGTATAATATATTATATTATATTCTAGCTATGCAATGTCTCATTCTCGTGGCACATTTGATCTAAGCAAAATTCTTTTATAAGATAAATTGATAACACAAACAATTTAGGCAATCACTTACCAATCACATATATTAGCTATAAGATGTTAATACCTAATAGTGCATAAAATCCTTATAAACCATGAATAGATATATCTTAAATCTTAATGTCAAAAGTTAGTAGTTTAAAACATAAACTTATCCTAAAACAAATCAATTATCAACTCGATCACTCCAATTCGATTGCTGGAAAAGACATTTTTATAACGATATAAACTTGTTTTCATAATCTTCTATTATTTTAAGCCTTCAATGTAACCCTTTTTTATTTGTCAAGTAATATATACGAGTAAAAAATATGTATATATATTCCATTTTTTGCATAATGACGAAACTACTCTCTATTTTCTGTTAACATTAACAGAAGTTGCAATTAGTACCTAAAGTTGTTACAAATTTAAAAGTTGAATACCCATATATGTGACTTTTAAACCTTAATACTCAATGTTGTTACTTTCAGTAAATGTTGGGGACTAGCTGCACAATTGTGTCTATTTTATAACTTTTAGGTTTCTTAGATTTTGATAATCCTTGTTGAATGATATTGGCCGATAATATTCATTTTATAGCCACTATTGGTCCCAAATTTAAAAAAGTTGGCCTCCAATGGTCCCTCGTTACAAAGGACTTAACAATGTTATATTTTTTTTTCCGAATTTCAAGCTAATGTTTCAGGGTTTTTGTTCGAAATGTGGATACAAATCGATTGGTGTAAAACTTAGCTCGAAGCGTTGATCCAAACGGCTTTATTTTTGTTAATTGTAAGTTCAAAGACCCAAATTGAAGCATTGTTTCGTCGTTTTGGAGCGCTGTTTCAAGCTAAGTTTTACATTAGTCGTATAGTATTCTCCTTCCAATCAAAAGCCCTAAAACATTACCTTGAAATTCGGAAAAAATGTATAACGAAGGGGACTATTGTGGGCCAACTTTTTTAAATTTAGAACCGCTGATGACGATAAAATGAATAGAAATTATTATCGACCAATACCATTAAACAGGGATTTTCAACAAACCTACCTTTTAATACACGCATGAAGTTTTCTTTTCCAAACATAATGATTAATCTTAGTATTTTAAGCAAAACTTTTTTAGCTTTCGACCATCTAAAATCAAACTAGATTTCTTTTTTTGTTATTAAAATTAAAAAAAAGAAAATAAAAATCACTAATAAATAATAATCATGCAAAACCATGCATCTACCCTCTCTCTTCCACCATATTATCATGCATACTTTCTTCTTATATCAACCATTTGTCCCATTCCTTCATACCTTCATCTCTCTCTCTCTCACACACATCTTAGAACCTTGTAGAGAGAAAAAAGAAAGAGAAAAACATTATAATATTAACAATTTTCTAGAGGTAAAGAGGGTGTCTTTATGATATCTAAATTTCAAGAAAACAATGAATTAGAGTTTGGAGAAATGAAGGATTATTCAATCACCCAACCAAAATTATTATTATTACCACCCAAAACAATCTTTACATCTCTTATTATCCTCTCTCTCATTTTCTTCACCTTTCTTTTCCTACAATCCCTTCAAAAGCCCATATTCGACAACCCGACCGCCCCCGAAGGCATCAAGATCCGACCCGGATACACCTCCTACGACTCCTACATCCACCACCAACTCCAAAAAACCACCAACCCAAAACTCCGAAAAATATGGACCTCCCGAGACTGGGACCGAAAAATCCAAGTTTTCCAAAGGTTTTTCGACCGTTTAAAGCGAGAAAAACTAATCTCAAACACATCAAAGGCACTTTGTGTCGGGGCTCGGGTCGGGCAAGAAGTGGAGGCACTTAAACGGGTTAGGGTGACCGACTCGGTCGGGTTGGATTTGGTCCCATACCCGCCTAATGTGATCAAAGGTGACTTTCATTACCAACCATTTGATAATGAGACATTTGACTTTGAATTTTCAAATGTGTTTGATCATGCACTTTACCCGGATAAATTTGTGGGGGAGATCCAACGGACGTTGAAGGCCGGTGGAGTGTGCGTGTTACACGTGGCGGTTTCTAGGCGGTCGGATAAGTACTCGGCGAATGATTTGTTTAGTGTCGAGCCTTTGAAGAAGCTGTTTAATGGGTCAGAACTGGTTAGAGTCAGAAAGGTTGATGGGTTTGGGTTGGATACTGAAGTGGTGTTTAGAAAAAGAGTATTTGAAGGTGTATAGGATATTAAGGTTTAACAAGATTAGTTATCATAATTTTTATTTATCAAATATTTAGTATTGTATACTAATCATGCTTCAATATGTATTTAGTATTGTATACTAATCATGCTTCAATATGCATATGACGTACATGGTAAGATACACATGCATAGTGTTGTAAAAATCGCCAGTCTTTAATTATTTATCAAATATTTAGTATTGTATACTAATCATGCTTCAGTATGCATATGACGTACATGGTAAGATACATATGCATAGTGTTGTAAAAATCGCTAGTCTTTAATCGGTCGGTGGGGTGGGGATTAGTGATTAATGAGGATTAATCAGATCGGTCTTTAATGTATAATTTTCAGTTTTATATATACATGTACACATTTTTATATGTAATTTTTGGTTTTATGCATACACAAACACGTTTTGGCCGGAATTATCGTAGGAAACCGCCAATTTTGGCCAGAATCTCATCAGAAAAAGCCGATCGATTAATCCTGATTTTGGCTGGATTTGACCGTTGACCGATTAATTGACCGATTAGCCCAAAATTAATCATTAAAGTTGGGATCTAGGGATTAATTGGCGCATAATCGGAATTTTTACAACACTGCACATGCATGATTCCAAACCACACCTTAGATATGCATTTGTATTGAACTAAAAAAGTTTACATATGATGCTTTCACAACAGGTCTGGTGAAATACTCTTGAACCGTCTTTATTTGGCTCAGCCCAGTACGCACGAAAAGTCTAATTGGGTACTCAGTTATTACATCGACTGGTTGAACATGATTTTAAAAAAAATATTATTTTTTATAATTTT
Organism: Bidens hawaiensis; assembly: GCF_021521415.1. Lineage (NCBI taxonomy): Eukaryota > Viridiplantae > Streptophyta > Magnoliopsida > Asterales > Asteraceae > Bidens > Bidens hawaiensis. The sequence goes on from NW_027492146.1 coordinate 594,909, forward strand.
TTTTTTCCAAAAATCTCATTTACTTAATTAGTTTCTAAATATTTACTTTGAAATTCATATTTTATTTATTTATTTCATGCTTTTTTTGTAATATCCAACACCAAAAATACTAAAAATTCCATATTTTGTTTTGAATTAATTATAAATATACATATTTGAATTCTAAAAATTTTATGGCATAACCTGAAATATATAAATTTTATATGATTTCATTGTTCTATACAAATAATGCTACTACAAAATGACAGAAATCTGAGTGATCTTTAAGGTACAAGTGCCTGATTACCGACTTCATGTAACCGCAAAGTTGATTGTCAATTGATAGGCCCAACCGTAAGGTTTAACCACTTACACCCTGCATTCATGGACCATCGATAGGTGAACCAGTCGGGTCGAATCAGGTCAACTCAAAACAGGTTATGTATAGCCAGAATACTGCTTCTGTAGATTGGTTCAAGGGCGTTTTCATAATTTCTATAATTTGATATACTCACTGCAGGTACGAACCACGACCATCATGGCTAGGCGGGTCCCTTGGAAAATGGCAAAACGGGTCGTCAGGACAATGAACCGAGCTTAACCTTGGAGAAAAGTTCCAACCGTTTACTTGTTCAAGTTCACGATCAACATTTCTCATAGCAGCTTTTTCTTTGAACTTTAAGAAGTATATCGATGACCAATAATCTTTTGCCAAGTTCTATAAATTAAAGAAAAAAAGAATAGATCAAAAGTTAAGTTTATAGTTTTGAAACCTAGGAAAGATGGAGTCGAAACGGGTTGGGTTGACGTTGACCCAAAAATAAATTATAGCTACGATTACAACAATAATTATATTATAATACTAACTTGGCCCGTTCATGACCCATTGAACAGGTTCCTTTTAGAAATAACTTTTATTTGACTTGTTTGTTAAAATGACCCAAATTAACCTGTTTGTAAATAAACGAGCCTCTCAAAAGGTAAAGAACTAACCATGTTAATTAACTGCAATAACTCATTGACGGCGTTTTTGAAGAGATCCGGGTGTGCAAGATCAAGCGTTGAAAGAATTTCTTGTCGGGTTCTGTGAGATATATTTACCTCCATAGGCGAGCCTGTATGCAAATCAAGTAATTAAAGACAGTAAGGTATCTCAACAGGTCAAACGAGTTGAAAATTACCTAAACAAATAGTAAATAAATGCTTAAAACATCTTAAATTGTTTTATTCAATTAAATTAACTGATATATGAATGATCTTCTAATCATATTTGATACATTACTCAACCCAACCCAACCCAACCCACCTGTATAAAAAACAAGAAAAATTGAATGAACTGACCCAAACCAGTTTTGACCATTTACTCAGCCCACCCATTTCCACCTCTAGTTAGACTTTACAGGAAACTCAAGTGTTGTACCTGTGGTTATGTACTTCTCAATAATGTGTCGTACCATGTAAATTCTTTTAACAGGATCATTTACAGGTATTTTTTCAAGCAGTTGTACTTCATTGTAAAAATGCACGCTTTCCCCAGCCAAGCAACTGAAATCATAAAAAACGGATGCAGTTCAGATACTTGTATATGGGTTGATTAGAGTAATGTTTTTATCTCCAATGGGCCAGTAAGGCATGATATAAAAAAAATCTAGCTTAAACGGGCTGACATTGACCCAAAGTGTTTTTAATGCAAAAATCGGCATAAGTCGTTTTATTAAAAAAATAGATTATCAATATTATTTTTTATGATTAAATTACACGGATAGTCCCTACGGTTTGATCCAAATTTTGGATTTCATCCATAAAGTTTTGAATTTAGTCCCAAACCACCTAGTTTGCTTTCATAAATGGTCCCTGGGTTAGGTAAGATTACTATTTTGCCCTTATATAAAAGTTACACTTTGACCCTTTACTATTTTACTCTTAACCCCTGTTTTTTACTATTATTATTATAATTAAGTTTTTTATTATATTCTTATTATGAAAGAAAATTAGGTGGCTTAATAGTAATCTTACGTAACTCAGGGACCACCTACGAAAGCAAACTAGGTGGTTCGGGTTTCCCCAAAATCTGAACCAAACCACAAGGACCATCCGTGTAATATACTCTTTTTGTAATCATATTTGACACGGTAAATATCTAAAAAAATTGTAAACTTCTTGGACAAAAGTGTTTTGGATCAAATAGCCCAACACACTAGTTTGTCGATAGATTTAGGGTGAAGACAAGACCTGTCAGCAAACTCCATGAAAGATAACCGAAATCTTTTATTTTGTAAAAGTTTATTTAATGGATCATTTGGATCGACATCTAGAGTCGTGTCATTTTGTGACAAAATCCCACTGTCGTGTATTCCAAGAGCTTCCCCCATTGTCTTTATATTAAAGCTTTCCTTCTTGTTTAAGCTTATAACTGACACCAGAGGTTGAGAGAAAGAAATAGAGAAGAAAGCCACCACAAGAAAACTTGCCTATGGAATAACAGTCGACAAAGATATCATCAGTTAAGGTGTCCAATTAAAGTTGCAAGCTTCCAAAATGAGACATTTATGTTGGTTGTATACCAGATCAAAACGGGTCATTTTTGTACGAGTCATGTTGACCTGGAACACTTTTCTTACAAAATGTTATTCATTTTTTCGTTAATAAACTTTGTAAGCAAATGTCCCCCAAAAAAAAACTCTACAAACTTTGGCCGAATTCACACATAAGTCCCTTGATTTTGTTTTTACATGATTAAATGCCTTATAACTTATATAATTACAAAAATTATATTATCTAATTTTCTATGTCAAATTATTTGGAGCATTTACACATTAAAAGCAAAATTTGGGCAATTTTCTATCTGTTTGGCCCATTTCTTTTTAAGCTAGATTTTTGTTTATCCTACATGTTTGACCCTTTATAGATAAATTATAACCCGAATTGACCCATATATAAGTAAATGAGTTGAAATTGCCACCTCAATAAAAGTTATAAAACATACCACAACTAAAAGCAGGCATCTGGTGGTGACTTCAAGCCACGTGCTCTCCTCATGCGTCTCATTCAAAACATAAGCAACCACCCATACACCTAAAATAAAAAATCAAGAAAAATTGTAACCAGTAGATGCATATTGTAACTGATGAGAGCTTTAATAAAAATCATGTGCAATAGCATTTCAATACCTACCGATTGACAACACAGTTACAAGTATGGCCCGCCAAAGGTCCTTGAGCTCATCGAATTTGAACTCAATATGATGAATGGCACCAGTAATACAAACCAAAGAAGCAATATATATAACAGGAAAACACATATAAGGTCCAACCCATTGAGTCCCCATGTGGCATCGATTATTTAGAGGCTGCTTTATGTGAATAACTGCATCAAACAAACTCCAATATTAACAGTTAGCATAGCTGTAATTGAGTTATTGAGATAAAAACATGAATATACATACACCCTCACATATGCATAACTTATAAATAATAAAGCAATATTTTTGAAATCAAGTATTTATATGATCTTACATATGGCCCAGGCTACCCAGGGCAGAAGAGCAAGTGGAAGACTAATATATGATCTTATAGGAAACAAACGCCTCCTGAAAATCACAAAAGAGCAGAGTTGTTAACATATAAAAAACGCACAGTCCTAATTTGGATAACATGGTAATGTATTCTCAGAGCATAAAGAACAAGTAGAAGTACTGGAAAGACTTAAAAGATGAAAACAAAAAACTTACTTTACAAATACGCAATACAAGTGGGCTGCTTGAATAAGGCGACAACTCAATAATAATCCAAATCCAAGTGGACCATTGACCCAAACTGAAACCATGAAATTGCTATAGGCGAACATGAACTTACAAACAAAATGAGCATATAGTGTAATTTTTTGTAACTAAATAAAAGAATATAAACCTGCCCATAGATAGCAGGAATGCCACCAATGCTTCCTGTGAAACCTCACAATATTAAGAGACATCTGAAAGAAGAAAAAAAAATATATTATCACATGTAACAGAAATAACGGAAACACAAAAATGTGGTGTACAAGATAAGATGCTTAGAGTATTCCAATCAATACTCACAATTATGACTTAATGGTGGACCCTTGTGATAAATCCTTACAAGAAATTACTTGGCATGGTCAATTTCTCAGTAATTTGCAAAAAAAAAATCTTTCACCCAATAACTTGTGATAATTGATAGATCCCTTATAAGGGATTACTTGGCAAAATTACTAGAATTGACTAACCCTAACGCAATGGCTTCAACACTAAACTGGAATCCCAAATCGTTCTACCATCATGTAAACTTTACTTTAGTGTTTCTTGTTTTAATGAATATGATTAATAATCACGAGACAGGATCTTGCTAAATGTTTGATTAAAAAGGAACTGTAGCTTTACCGCAAGTGACAGTAAGAGATTGAAGCTAGCCATGATCTGAATCATTGGAAGCCAAAAACTACTTCCTTTAGGTCTAGGAACATCGTGAAGTAAAAAGGGCAAAATCGACCTCAGTAAAAGGCTGCAAGACAAAAACTATGCTCATTATAAACATGCATATATAAGCAAGCAGCAACAAGCAATTTGGATTCCAAAAGAACACGTTCCTGTTATAGTAACATAAACCAAAAGTGTATCTTCTGTATTTATCGTTTTGCAGCATGAAATGCCACCACTTAAAAATTCTTAGGAAATATTAGAAGACTAACATGCACGGGACATGATCATGAGAGAAATCATTCTTCAAGGAAAAACTAGAGAACTCCATATTACATATATGCAGTATATCATATTCACATATGATATTATTACTACACATACTGCTATACTACATATATGCAATATCAATATGATATACTACTACCTATCTATGCAGTCAATGTCACCGATATATCATCGATAAATCGGTTATCGGTCCCTTGGTAAAATATCAGTGCAAAATATCGATCCCAATATTATCGGCGATATTGACCGATATTCAACCAATACATCACAGATTTTCCAAATATCAGTTTTTTAACTCTTAATTGTCAATTTTTAGTGTTTAATGTTAGCGTTTTAAGTCTTAATCAGTTCATACTTTCTACAATTTGTTTTGTAAGTTGCAAAAAGTTAATTAGTTAATGGTAGGAGATTATACTGAACTGCTAGTGTTAAATTGCTATATATATATTAATTCTGCATGATATTAACACCGACATCCCACCGTGGTAACCAATATCTCAAATATCGGCCCTTGACCGATATTCGATGTTTTTCCACATTAACCGCCTATATGTGGTATGGTATATAGCATTATATATGTAGTGTAGCATAGTACATATATTTAGCCTGATATACTGCATATATGTATGTAGTATATAGTATATAGTAGAATAGCTATCATGAGCTTAAACCTAGTAATTATCACCATATGAAGTGTTGAGCAAATTTAACATCAAAGTCATTTCATATAATTTTAATACGTATCAAAGCTGATACGAATTAAAAACTAATCCGAAATCCAACGTTTAACAGCATCCGGATTCAAATTCATTACAATCCTGAAGCTCGGATCACAGTTCGATGCTCAATTTCTAACTATACGTTCGTAATATGTCTACTGTTCATCCTAATAAGTAAACTAGATAGCCTAATTGGGGGAAAATAAACGTACAGTGCGAATGAGACGATAGCAACGGAAAGAGCCACGTAGTCGCTAGGACAACCGCCGATGACGTCACAACCGGTCATTTGAACGCCGGTGGATTGATTAATGCCGCCGGTGAGCTCACTTGATCGGAATTCGGAAGAGGGCGGTTGGTTTTGGAAAGTGAAAGGTGTTTTATTGTTTACGAGTCAAACTTTACTTCTTTCGAAACTTTGACCAAAAACCCAAAATTATGTGTTTTAACTTCAAACTTTTATTCCGTAATAAATACGGTAACACGAAGTTAAGCTGGACTTTGAATTTATCAAATAATATTGTGCCGTGCAGTGTTTACTGGATGCTGATTGGACACTCGCTGAAGCCGTATAAGTCTGTTGTGGTTCAGACGAATGGTGGCTTCAGCGAATTTTATGATTTTTTTTAATTTAAAACAATAATGTATATTGAAGATAATTTTTATAATAAAGATAAAAGCAACCATCTTCTTTCTTCCTCTTCACCGATTTAAAAAGAAAAAAGAAAAACACCATCCCTTCACCAGCCACGACTAGGGTCGCCCTAGCTCGCGCCAGCCCGTCGTGTTGTTGCTCGCGGCGGGCCGTTGCGGTGTTAGCGAGTGATGTGGCTTACGGCGACCGGTGAAGGAGCCGCTCACGAGACCATAACACACAGTCTTATACATACCAAGTAAATAGTCATATCATAACATCATATGACAAATATATACATATACACAACATGCATAAATTTTACTTAACACAAAATATACACATCATACATGACATATAATACATATAATAGCTTGTGTCAATTTTACATAACACAAAAGAGACATGTCAATATGTCACGCATGCTATATAACTATACAAGTAAACACTCACATCAAACGGCTAGTGGCGGACTCATGTTTTTTGTTTTTTTTATCAGTTTTCTATCAGCTAATATTAAACTTTTCTGGTTTGGATAGGGTCACATTATATAGAAAATCAGATTCAACTGGAAATAAATAGCAAAAATACATCAATGATAGTTAAAGTGAAGAATAGAAATACAATATTCTTACATTTGCAGATTTTCATGTATATGAAACATAGTCTAAGCCACTTTTTAAATTTAGCTTATACTACATAACTCAAAATTTCGTACACCATAAATTTCATGTGGTGCCCGAGATTGCATTTCGTATATAGTGAAAGTAAAAAAAGAATTCGCCCTGAAGATAGTAGGTCTGCACTTGCATTTGAGTTATATAACTTCTAACACAACACACTATTGTCACAGTCATTTTCATTAAAGTTATATGGGGTCATATAGCAACTAGTATAACACCTTTTTATATTTATATACTACCTTTATATACCTTTCAATACATCATACGAGTCGTTATAGTATAACACTCGTGTATGAATTGATGGTGGATATAACCAGGCCCATTAGGAGGAGATATATATAATTCTCCCTTATTTTTATACAGATGAAATGTATTTCCATTTTTGTTACGACAAAATCACATTGCATCCAAATATATATTATTACATACGCGGGTCCCACTTCGTAGCCAACCAAACAACCAAAAGTCCAATAATTTATCATCACTAAATATTCTCCATGAACATGGATGCTTATGGTTTTGTATTCTCTGAATCCACAAAATCTGGTTGCAGAGAATTAAAAGAACACCATGATTGTCAATTTGTACATCTGTATAAATTCATAAATTAAAAACCTATCTGAAACATTGAAAAGCTACTTATTTATGGCACAGCTTGTCATGGTCACAAAATAGTGCCAAGAAGCCATAGGTGCAATACAAGCCAATAAGCTATAAGCCCTAACCGTGCCCTTGGTCGGCGCATCAAGGCTTGACCACCCGAGACCCTGTTCACAAGCAATAAGTAGAACCGTTAAGAACTCAGATTTGAGGTGTCAATTTCGACCTAGTTACTTATAAATGGTTTTTTTGGGCCGTGTTTTATCTCAAACGAGTCTAATAAGAAAAATAGCTAAAATGGCAATCGGCTGAAAGTTTCCCTCCCAACTTGTTTTATTCGATGATTCAGATTATTAGCGTAATAATATTGTTTTTGTAAATGTAACAGGCTAAAGTGTTTGTGGGTTGACCCATCACCCAAGGGGTGTGCATAAAACCGTCAAAACCGTCCAAAATAACCAACCCAAACAAAAACCGACGGTTTAGTTTTATTTTTCCGTAACAGAACTTTCGGTCTCAGTTATGCATGTAATAAAAACCGAACCGAATATATGGATTTTCATTTTTAATTTAGTGTTAAGCAATTTAATAGAATTTAATAAATAGTGTAATCTAAGTATTTTAGCCCAGACGTATTTTAACCATTTAATTATTAACTAACATTTATACTTAAGTCCAAATTCATTATTTTTGGCCATTTTTTTCTGCTCAAAATTTTCAAGCCCAAATGGTAAAACTGCACCCAGCCCAAACTGTAAACAGAATGTTTTTAAAAACTCAAAAACCGACTTCATTTTTTTATTCAATTTTAGCCCAAAACGGACCCATGCACGCCACCACCTCTAGGAACTAACCCAATAATGAACAATCCAGCTGGTAAAACATTGTTTCATTCCAATTTTCATCTGACAAAAAGGTGTATAAATTAAACTCAGTTAAAGCACTTACCATATTCCATCAATTCGATCTGCAATCATCTTCCCTTGAACTGGTACAAGACCCGTTGTATGAAGTGACTTGAATATATGACCTAAAAACATAAAATTTAAATAATTGTTCCCAGATAATGCAGTTTAATATAGAGTAAATGATTTGTTAAAAAAAACTCTTTTAAAGCAAAACCTTTATCTTCAACGGTTTCAGCTTTGTTAAGCAAACGGTCAGACTCCGAGTCATTGGTAATTGCAAGCTGCTCATTTGATCCCTTTCTTAAAGACCTCATTTGAGCAGCAGGGGGCACCAAAGGCAAACCTGCTTTCCCAACTGTAACCTGTAAGAAAAACATTATATAATAATTTTAGTTACAAGTATGATTACGGATTCTATATTATTTTAATAGTGATCTAGCTTCTTGAATAAGATGATTAAGAAGCTCAATGTCTAAAAACACACTTTGGGAACCTTTCGACCCATTTGGGCCATTTCTAGGCTTGTAAACGAACAGAACAAATCATGTTTATGTTTTCTCATTTAACTTTGAGCAAACGATCGAACATGAACAATTAAGTTTTCTTGTTCTTATTCGTGTACTTTAAGAAAATGAACATGTTCATGTTTGTTCGTTAATAACGAAAATTTAAAAAAAAAACGAACATAGCTGAACATAGAAGAACGAGCATAACTACGCAAACACCAATTAAAAGTAAAAGTAAACCGAACATCAACCTATTGAAACTAAAAATTAATAAAACTTTACTAAATTGTAATGGGTGATATCTTAAATTCATAAACTAGACTTAGTTATAATGGACCTAAGAAACTAAGTGAATGTATAAACGAACGTAAATGAACGTTCATGAACATAAATGAACGATTGATATATGTGTTCATATTCATTAATTTAACAAAATGAAGAACAAACTTTGTTCATGCTCAGTTCTTTTACATGCCTACCCATTTCCTTTAGCTAACACTTGATGTCTTTACAGTCTGAACTGTTACAGATCAAACATAACCCAAATCAACCCATTTGTAAGTAAATGGGTCAAAAATCCACCTCTAACTTAAAGCCATGTCAGCAGAGCAAGAAAACAATGAAATTGGGTATAAAGAATTCTAAATACAAGAATGATACATGCCTGATCATCAATCTCTGATATTTCTGACCCGGGAGAAAAGGAAGGTGATCCTACGACACCTCTTTCCTGTATCATGTCAGGCCCACTCGTCCGATTTTGAATAAAATCTTCCATTAATTTAACCTTGTTTGATAATTCTTCTGCTGTTTTCTGGGTCTCCACCAATTTGGATCTTGAACTTTGACCATCCAGAATTATGCCGTGAACAAGCCTTTCTAGCACTAAAAGCAGTCCCGCCGCATCAGCAGGCTTCTTGACTCCAATAGATTCATCACCTCCTAACTTTTGAATAATATTCTGCAACACATCTCTAAACTCCCCCTTCAAATGGTCAACTTCAAGGGTTTGTTTAGAAAGAGTTGACTGCAGGTCTTCTTTGGTGTGAGTCAACAAGGTCAACTGATCTAGCAATTCATTTACACTATCAATTACATAAAAGAGTTTTTCAACAGGGATTAAATCTTGGGCCTGTTTGTCTCCAACTGCAAGGCTTGGGAAAGGAATTGTGATGTCATCAATTTTTTCGAACAGGGTTTTTATTTGTGAAACTGATAAAAGAGCTTTTTCAGCATCGTCCTCTGCAAAAAAATGAAATATTTGATTAAAGAGATATGAATCAGAACAAATTCAATGGTATAAGTGGAATAGTAACAAAAGTTTACCATGATCTTTAACAGATGAAATACTTTGAACTGACAACTCGCGTTCTCTTTCATTCCACTTGTCCTCTTTTGCCCGATAATCTTCTAATCTGGAGCTCATTTCATTACAACTTTCTCTAGATGCTTCTAGTTCAGTCTCCAGTTTGAAAACTCTTTTTTGGAATGCATCGTTTTCGTCTTTGATTTTTTCATACATTGATTCGATTTTCTCCAATTCACCCTGTAATTCTTCGATTACTCCTTTTGACTTATCATGCATCGAACTGGTTTTCTCTAATTTAACCTGTAGTTCTTCGATTACTCCGTTTGACTTATACATCGAACTGGTTTTCTCCAATTCACCCTGTAATTCTTGAATTACTCCTTGTGACTTATCATACATTGAACTGGTTTTCTCTAATTCACCTTGTAATTCTTCAATAACTTCTTTTGATTTGTGATACATTGAATTCATTTTCTTTAATTCATTCTGTAAAGATTCAATTGTGCTGGACATGTTCTCCTTTACACTAACAAGTTGTTCCATTACAGTTTGAACGTTTCTAGCAGCAGATAAGAGCTCATCAGCAGCAACCTTAGCATCTGTTGCTGCCACATCATCAACTACTGACAACCCAGGAGACGATTTTTCCAGCCCAATGGTGGGGTCCGCTTGCAGCATATTCAAATCTTTGGTGACATCAGTACATGCGGACAATAGAACTTTAATGGCATTTTCCAGTGTTACCACTTTATTATCTTGCATTTCTTTGTCCGTCTGCATATTTCCACTTTTTGTTGCAAGGATGTCGCTTGTTGAACCACAAATGGAATAGTATTCCTTATTGCTTCTAGTTTTTTCAACAAAGACGCAATTATGTCATCGGTGAGTGCTGAGAAATTGCCAAATTGATTAGCAAGAATTTGGTTTTTAGTATTTAAGTTATCAAACGTTTTGCCAACATATGCACCAATACCCTCAGTATCTTCTGCAATAAAGTCATCATCAACCATCCCAGCGGTCCAATCATAGTTTAAGTCATCAGGGAAGAAAGTTGGTGATTGAAATTTTTCCTGTAAATTATAAGTTAGGTAAGGAGGAAAATATGAAATTAAATTCAATATATCATAAAAAATGAAAAGGGGGTTATGCTTTATTTTACCTCAATAGCAGGATGATATTGCAGCTGCTCTTTATCAAAACTATCCTTCATGTCTTTTAAAAGATGATCTATTTCTTTTAAGTTTTCGATTTTTGTCTCAAAACTTTGCTTGAACAATGAGAATAAAGATTCATCTTTCAACAACACCTGAAACTTTCCAAGGAAACCCAAGAGCTGTGGGCCCCATTTATCATTCACGACTGCCAATTCATGCCTACATGTACTCAGCTCTGTTTTTAGGGTTGAAATCTCATGTTCGGCTTCTTCTTTGAGTTTCTTCATCTCACTCTCTAATACAGTTCTGTTATCTACAGCCTTCTCATTTTCCTGTGAAAACTGAGATACATTTGTATTTAACTGAAAGATTGCATCTTCAAGGGACTTTATAGTCTTTTTAGCATCACCAAGATCACTAGCATGAAAAGAAACTTCCTCCTTAACCTTCTGTACCTCCATTTGAGCTGCTTCCTTTTCAGCTGTGAGCATAGAAATGTTATTTTCTGCATTTGACAATGCCTCCTGAAACTTGCTAGTTTCAGAAGTAATTTCATCCCTTGCTTTATGTAATTCCTCTTCAACATGACACTTGGCACTCTCTAATTCACTCTTCTCTTCAGTTAGTAAACTGATAGTTTTCTCTGAACTGGCAAGTTTATCTTCTAGTGATTTCAAGGTTTTTAGGGTTTCCACCAATTTGTTATTCAATGTATCGATTTCCATTTTCAGAGTTTCCACTTCTTGTTCTGCTTGAACCTTTGAATCTTCTAGTTCTCTTTTCGTTTCAGATAATTGATGTACATTTTTCTCTGAAACAGATAACGCATCTTCAAGGGATTTCATGTTGACCAGAACTTCAGTCAACTTGCTGGCGAGTTGGCTGGCTTCATCTTTTACATCTCCTAGCTCATGCTCTGCTTGAGCCTTGGCAAGTTGGCATTCACTTAAATATGTTGCAAGCCACTTCAACTTCTCAACTGGTTCTTTCAATTCCAAAGGAAAAGTAATATCAATGCCATTGATTATCTCAACTATATTCTGTAGCATCATATTGCTTTGAGCCAAAAACTGCCCAATTTGATTCCTTTCAGAGTCCAACTTAGCAACTTGATCCTTGTACTCACTCAATGCTGACTCTTGTTTCTGAAAATCAACCGTTAATGCCTCGATCTGAGTATTCTTTTCAGCCATTTGTTGTTTCATGTTCTCACGTTCTTGAACAAGACCCTTTCCTTTCTTGACTGCCATTGACAACTTCTCCCTCAATAAAGTTGATTTCTCCTCGGATCGTTGAAGATTTATCTGCAAAGAGTTCAGCTCATCTTTTGATGCATGAAGTTCTTCAGAAACCTTCACTAACTCATGCTCATATATCTTGGATTCCAGATTACTTACATATAACAAACTTTGAATCTTTTCAAATACTTCAATGTCCATTGGTGATAACTCAGGAGTAGCAGCCATCTGCTTCTTTTCCTCAACAATTTCTTCATACTTGCTTGCAATTTCTTGACGCCCTGCTTGCGGTGCGCGCATATAATGTATATATGTGTGAACCCACGGGTGGGCAAAAGTGAAATTGCACTAATTTTTGACGTTATTTTACTAATCTCGTGAAAATAACGTTAAAAGTGACGGAAGGTTAATCAGGCATCATGTGGTGGCGTTGATAGCCGAAAGACAAGGGTACCTGCACCAATCAGCCGGTGTCCCGATGATTGAGTGTTATGTGCCTTATATCCAAGGCTTGATGCAAAACTACTATCGAGCCGGGGGTCTCACCGGAAGCAGCCTCTCTATCCCTATGGGGTAGAGGTAAGGCTGTCTACATCTTACCCTCCTCAGACCCTACCATAGCTTTGTTATTGGCGGGATATACTGAGTACGATGATGATGATGATGATGATGATGATGATGATTGCTTGCAATTTCTTCTAACTGCTCTTTAAGATTGTATTTCTCTTGTGTTTCTGCTAACAATGATGCAGTTAAATGATCAATTTGTGCACTAGCAGCCTCTTTCATCGCATTAATTTCTTCATGTAGCTTAATAGACTGATCTTTTGCAAGATTATATGATTCCAATAGCCAGTTAAGTTGATATTCCAAGTTGGGAAATTGTGCAACTTCTGGTAACCCTTGAGAAAGAAGTTGTGAACATTTTTCAAGGACCACATCCCGTTGTGTAAGAGCTTCTTGCAGCGAGTTACTCAAAATTTCAGTTTGAGTCAACTCGCCTATCCTCAACTCAGCAGCCTCTAGAGCAGTTGACTTTTCTTGTAATTCAACTAAACATCTTTCTAATTCACTGGTTTTCTCGGCAACCAACTGCTTCAGTGAGTCACGCTGTTGGACCAATGCTTTCCCTTTTGTTACAGCCATGCTAAGCTTTTCTTTTGTATTACTATACCTTGTTCTCCTGTTCAACTTCACCTTTAAGTTTCTCGATATCTGCGTTTAGCAACTCGATTATTTCTCTGTTTTTGTCAAGTTGTTCCATTAACTGTCCATGTTTATATTCTAAAGCGGTATTCTTTTCATTAAACTCAAGTTCCTTCCTTTTTAGCTCAACCAACTCTTCCCTTACAGTAGGAAAAACCGTCTGCATGTAATTCTCCATCTGGAAATCTGGCTTAACATGTACCAAACATTGGGCAAGCATTTGAACTTCACAAAGAAAAAAATTGTAGTTCTTGAGTAAATAATCTGTGTTTTCTTCAAGATAAGATAATTTCCCACTAACAGATGTATCAGGCAATTCTGTACCACCAAAAGCAATTACAATAGAAGATAAAATTCTATCTACAACGACCTCAAAAGATGATAAATCTTGCAACTTTGACTGGTCATTGGCCCTAATCATAAGATCCTCAATCTCTTTATCCTTCATATTCAAGGTTGCATAGAGTTCTCTGATCGCGCCCTCAGACTGTAACCGCTCGTTTGCAGAAAACTCTACAAACTTGGAGCACTCATTTACCATCTCGCGCAAGGGCATACTGGACTTTTCACCATCCTCTGCTGTTCCTAATGTAGAATCACCAGCATTGTTTCCATCAACCAATGACTGTTGATTGCTTAGAGCCTTAAGTTGATGATGAAGATTGCTAACCTCTTTCATCAACACCCTTCTTTCTTCCTGCAAGAAAAGCTTAATTAGCATAACTGCAGCATATTAATGGTACAGAAAATGTGACAACCGACAACCCACCTCATAGTCAAGTGGAATAATTTCCTTTTCATTATCAAACACTTTATTTATAATATCTACTGAGTCATTCCTAAATGGTTGTTGGTGGGGCATAATTGCAGAACCAGGGGACCTTGCTTCATTAGAAACCAAGTCATCTGGACAATCTACAAACTCATCATGACCTGCATCTTCATGTGTTCTTACATCATGTGGCTCATCTTGTACAGCATCTACTCCTGTTATCACTACCCCCGTCATCCTGCTCAAGATGCTCAACCTGAAAACAGCTTGCTAATATTAACTTATCATCACAAATAGTAAAAGTGCATTACAGATATAAGTAAAGGATCCAATACAAAGTCTCCTTATCATACAAAGTGTAAGAACAATTTTGCACCCTTAGTTTAAGAAATCAATGGAAGAGATAAATGAAGAATGCCACAACACCATTTTTCAAACGTGAAAAGGCCTGGAGGGCAAAATTGGTATAGCCAACCATTGTTAACTTTTTTCAAGTCACCCCAATTTTTTTAAACATCTATAACTTTTCTATATGGCATTAGCATAAAAATTTTAAAAAAGATGATAACAATAAAAAAAACTACACCTTAAATCAAGCATTTTATTCTCTTCAACTTGAGTACCGTCTTACAACTCTTTTTTTTAATCTAATGTATTTAAAAACTCATATTTGATGCGCGTATGACATGCATGATTATGCACATCCGTTATTATGAAAAAAGGTTGCTTAATTATCATGTAAGTTGTGTAACTATATATATACAAGTCGCACAATTATGCATGCACACGTGTAATTTTCATACAGATTACAAAGCGGACGAAACTACCCTTGCCTCCTGACAACTCACAGATACAATAACCTAACAAATTT
This sequence comes from Bidens hawaiensis, assembly GCF_021521415.1. Classification (NCBI taxonomy): domain Eukaryota; kingdom Viridiplantae; phylum Streptophyta; class Magnoliopsida; order Asterales; family Asteraceae; genus Bidens; species Bidens hawaiensis. Next base: position 610,211 of record NW_027492146.1, read on the forward strand.
CACCCTAATTTCACTTTGCAACTAATTCAACCATTTACCTACCCTAATTTAACTTCCTAAACTAATCTAAAACTATGAATTAATTATTAATACAACTAATTGCTAATTAAAACCCTAGGTAAACACTAAACTACTACCTGATTTTTACAATAGTTTTTTAGCTTTGCGCATAACTATAAAGCGTAAAAAGTTAAGTTACCCCTTGCCCAGGGACACGTGTCGCCTCCTAACAACTCCGCTATGCACACTATATACACCATAACCAAACAACATTTACCCTAATTCCACTTCGCAACCAATTCAACAAACAAACTTTCAATCATCTACCATAATTCAGCTTCCTAAATTAATCATCACCACTATACAACCTAAACTTATCAATTAACACAACTAACAGCTAATTAGATGAGTAACTACCTGATGAATGGAAGTAGCATCATCGGTTGGAGCAGAATCAACTGACTCCACATGAACAAACTCGTTCTCTCCAGCTGTCGGACTACCCGTCACCTGCTCCATATCGTTATCCTCTTCCATTTCTGTGAAATCAAATCAATATCATATTATAATATATTAACTATCAGATCTGCAAATTGTTAACCTAATGCGTTGAATTAGACGAAGCTGAAGCAATTAGGTTAAGAGGTTACCTGATGAAGCATACGATTATTATTAGGATCTAAAAATGGTGTGAGATTTGGGGGTTTGTTGTTGGTGATCTGTTTAAAGAATGAGACGGTGACGTTTTGTAGTGTGCGTGTAACGCTTAGTTTGTTTGTTTACCTGCAAGTGATGATAACTTGATTGACACGACGTCGTTCCGACTTTATTATTATGTTATGGAAATGGGGAAATCGTTGTTAACTATTTGTTATTTAATCAAGTCTAAAAGCATTTAATGAACTCAGTATCAAAGTCAAATGTGGAAGCATGTGTAGTGGTTGGAAGCTAATGTGAGTAAGTAAATCGGTTAATTGAACCGACTCGAAAATCGAATTAAAACCGGTTTGTAATTTTCTTCATTAAAATCGGTTTATGTAACCGATTATCTGACCAATCATACATAGCATTTTTTACTTTGTCAGAAAAAATTCTCTTAGGACCCATTTTAACAAATAAATTAATTAAATCCAAATTTTGAAAAGATGAATAAACAGGTTTATATAAAAATAATGCTAGAAATATTTTGAAAGAGACTATACTGACTGAAAAACACTGCATATTTACAAAATTCGTATCAATCTATTGGCACATTGGGACGAAAAGCGGGGGATACTATCAACTTGTTCCGACCTGAGATAATAAGTTTATGAGCTTTGTCTTACTTCATTGTCGAGAAACGAAAGAAGACTTTCATCTACAAGTTTAACTCAGACGTAGCTACATTCTTTTTTTGGTGTGAAGCAGTGTCAAACCAAAATACCCAATAGGCCAATAAGCATTAGCTCTCCCTGAAAAAGAGGTGATCCAGCCACACCTTCCAGTACGGTTACCGGTTAAAACTGAAAATGACACAATATCTAAACCTAAATGGCTAAATTACAACCTTTTTTTTATAATCAAGAGATTATAGCTCTTATCATTTGAAAAGTTTTGAAACTAAGACTCATACTAGTCCTACCAATGTCTAGGTTACGATATTATTTCATCCTCTAAGGCTATGGGGTATACTCTAGCCCTCTTAACTCTACATAAGCATCACATCACTCATTTTTCTCTCTTTCACTTCATCTCACCCAAAGAAAATGGTTTAATCTTTTTAACTCCATCTCACTCATATTAATTGTTAATTTAATTTATCGTTTTTTGCCTTTTAACTCGTGAAAAGCATAATTCATTGCCTCTTTTTAACAAATATAACACAAGTGATGAGTAGTTTAATCCATTGTAAAAGTGTCATGTTATTTTAATTTATGTCGAGGTTAGAGTACATCCGATGGTCTAAGAACAAAAAAGATTTTGGTCAAAATGGTATTTTTGTGATTTATCTTTTTTATTCATTTTATGCATGTATTTGTTATTTATTTTTTTCATTCAATTTAGATAAATTGAATTTAATTAGTTAGTGCTAGGAGCATTCCTAACTCATTCCTTATTTCTATTATCATTCGTTCATTCACAGGTCTTCATTTTGTTCGTCTCCACCATGTCGATCGGTGACTTCAATAAGAGTCTTCAAGGTACCTTCTAACAACAATCGTTCGGGTCTTATTTGTATCTATGTTATTTTATAATTCATATAAACCCTAAACCTATTTTACTCTTCTCTACTAATGAAACCCCTGTGTATGCAAAAATTAAGTATTCTTCGTCAGTGCAGGCGGTGGCTTTGTTGATGGAATTGATAAGATCAGGAGGTTTCCTGCAAAAAATACTTACTCCAAGTTTTAAAGGTAATTCGTTTTACCCTAATAAATTTTGTAACTATGTTTATTTAAAGCTTCATTTTTTTTCTTTTATTGAAAACACTAAATAGTTTTTTAGTTACTTTTTCTTGATTCGATGATTTCATATTAGACTTTGGTTTGTTTATATGATGTATCTGATTCATTAAATTGCTTATCATATTGCAGCTTAGTATATATAAAAAAAATATTTAAACAATTTACTTAATATCATCAACTCAGGCTTCTAATTGTTTTTGCATCTGCATTTTGAATTTATAATTGGATTACATTTTAACTAACAAACATATCATATATCATAATACATAAACCTCTAAAAAAATGTGTAGAAGGGCATAAAAACTGCACAATTCGGTAGCTGCAAAGAGGATTGAGCTCAGTCAGTTGAGATTGATGTTAAAGGTTTACTCGGATTTAAACCAACAAGTAAGACATTTTATTTTAACTTATTTTTGTTCTTTCAGTTAAAATATTTAATTGTGACTTATTTGGTTCATATAGGCTATCTTAATGAATGGGCTAAAGTTGAATTTTGGTTAATTTTCAGGTGGATAATCAATCTGTGAAGTCGTCACTTCGATCAGCACTCTTAAGTAATGCAAATGACGGGGTCCACTATTGTCACACCCCGAATTAGGGTCTGGATGCGACGCCCGTTAGTTGGTATCTGTTTTGAAAATATATCAGAGTTGCGGGTTATTAGCGGAAGTCTTTGATTATAATAAAATATTAATTTATTTTGAAAATCTCTTGGATATAAATATCCAAGTATTTGGTTTACAAATCTTTGTTTATTCTTATTTACCATATTTTATTTATTTAAAACTGAGCCATCTCTACCTGCGAGCATCTAATTTCAAGAGTGACTCCTATGCCCTTGCTACCTATGCTATTCTTGTTTTCCTGTAATGAGGGGGGAAATACGTCAGCGATATGATGGTGAATCGTTGGCTCTGAAAACGTTTAACTGAAAAGATAGTTTTGGAACAAACTCAGCAGAAACGTCTCTTATTTCTGGGAACTTGTGCCACTGCCATAGACACAATTATGGTTCTCCAAGAACTTGACGTAGGCTGTCGCGGTCTACTAAAAAACAATTAATTTTAAAACTTAAATACCTATAATAAGTACGGGTAAGTAAGGTCGTCTCCTCAGGGACTCAAGGAAAGTGCAAGTTTATTTAATTTATAACTAATTATTTAATCTAAGCGGACAGACGATGTCAAACGGTTTTTAGAAAAAGATTTAATTAAAACTAATGATTACTTAAAAAGATTTGTAAACAATATTAATAAAAGCATTCATTCTAGGTTTGGTTAATGTGACATTCAACTTAATCCCAGATTCGATCATATTGATTACGCAGTAATTACTAAACCTAGTAGTTGGATTGTGATGTCAAACGATACCCTAACCGAATTGATGACACAATGAAACTCGATTTACCTAATCACCAACGTATGTTTGTTAAAACCAATTAAGAGATAATATTTGATGATAACTAATCAATGACACAAGAGCTTAAACCCTAAATGTTGATGAACACAACCAAATAAATAATGCATTAATTAATAATCCCAAACACAAATTGTTTAAATAATCAATCATAAATTAAGCAAGACTAAGGCAATAACTCAATCAAGCTCATAAACATTAAGCATACGAATCTGGTCAGAAGTTAAAATACACAAAAACCTACCCTAGAATGAACAAGAAACTTAGCCAAGCATCGACATATCGATTATATCACTAATCTTGATGAACATGCAATCCCGAGATGAACCGGAAGCCTTGGAATGATGGAAGATCGTCCTAAGCAGCCTCTTTTGCCTCTGGAAGTCGTAATTAACCGAATGGGGAGGTTAAGGGGTTTATATAAGGCAAACCCTAAATTTTGGCCGACTTAAGCATCTTCGTGTATCGCTAAGATGTAAGGGATGCTTCTTCGCGTATCGCGAAGGACAAAATAGTCGCGGCCTGATTTCTGCAACTTCGCGTATCGCGAAGTTGCCCTTCTTTGCATCTTCGCGTATCGCGAAGATGTAAAACTTCATATTTTTTATTGGCACGTACTCTATATAGTGTGACAGGGCTTACACCGTCAGAGCTTCGGGGCTTGGCACGTACTACAAGATTGGCACGCTTCTCGAGATCGGCACGCAAAACGATGCAAACGTGTGAAAAGTGAAGTGGTTGGTGTGAGTTGAAATGTGCCGAACACCCCTCTATTTATAGCCGTAATTCTGCAACTTCGCGTATCGCGGAGTTGCTTCGCATATCGCGAAGATGCATTAGCTTCGCTGAGTCAGCAGTAAGGTTTCCACGTGTCACCAGGTGCTGCCACGTGTCTCCACGTGTCACGCATGCAGAAGTGCAGCTTTGTGTATCGCGAAGATGTAAAATTAATTTCAGATTTTCATTTTAGTCCTTGCACTATCCAAAAATACTAAAGCGGCCCTTATGCGGCTCGCGGGCGAAGTGCCAAGTGCGCCATCAAAACGATGCAAACGTTTTGATTGGTCGGGCGGCACTTCTACTCTATATAGTGTGACAGGGCTTACACCGTCAGAACTTCGGGGCTTGGCACGTACTACAAGATTGGCACGCTTCTCGAGATCGGCACGCAAAACGATGCAAACGTGTGAAAAGTGAAGTGGTTGGTATGAGTTGAAATGTGCCGAACACCCCTCTATTTATAGCCGTAATTCTGCAACTTCGCGTATCACGAAGTTGCTTCGCATATATGCGTTAGCTTCGCTGAGTCAGCAGTAAGGTTTCCACGTGTCACCAGGTGCTGCCACGTGTCTCCACGTGTCACGCATGCAGAAGTGCAGCTTCGCGTATCGCGAAGATGTAAAATTAATTTCAGATTTTCATTTTAGTCCTTGCACTATCCAAAAATACTAAAGCGGCCCTTATGCGGCTCACGGGCGAAGTGCCAAGTGCGCCATCAAAACGATGCAAACGTTATGATTGGTCGGGCGGCACTTCTACTCTATATAGTGTGACAGGGCTTACCGTTAGAGCTTTGGGGCTTGGCACGTACTACAAGATTGGCATGCTTCTCGAGATCGGCACGGAAAACGATGCAAACGTGTGAAAAGTGAAGTGGTTGGTGTGAGTTGAAATGTGCCGAACACCCCTCTATTTATAGCCGTAATTCTGCAACTTCACGTATCGCGAAGTTGCTTCGCATATCGTGAAAATGCATTAGCTTCGCTGAGTCAGCAGTAAGGTTGCCACGTGTCACCAGGTGCTGCCACGTGTCTCCACGTGTCATGCATGCAGAAGTGCAGCTTCGCATATCGCGAAGATGTAAAATTAATTTCAGATTTTCATTTTAGTCCTTGCACTATCCAAAAATACTAAAGCGGCCCTTATGCGGCTCGCGGGGCGAAGTGCCAAGTGCGCCATCAAAACGATGCAAACGTTTTGATTGGTCGGGCGGTACTTCTACTCTATATAGTTTGACAAGGCTTACACCGTCAGAGCTTCGGGGATTGGCACGTACTACAAGATTGGCACGCTTCTCGAGATCGGCACGCAAAACGATGCAAACGTGTGAAAAGTGAAGTGGTTGGTGTGAGTTGAAATGTGCCGAACACCCCTCTATTTATAGCCGTAATTCTGCAACTTCGCGTATCGTGAAGTTGCTTCGCATATCGCGAAGATGCATTAGCTTCGCTGAGTCAACAGTAAGGTTTCCACGTGTCACCAGGTGCTGCCACGTGTCTCCACGTGTCACGCATGCAAAAGTGCAGCTTCGCGTATCGCGAAGATGTAAAATTAATTTCAGATTTTCATTTTAGTCCTTGCACTATTCAAAAATACTAAAGCGGCCCTTATGCGGCTCGCGGGCGAAGTGCCAAGTGCGCCATCAAAACGATGCAAACGTTTTGATTGGTCGGGGCGGCACTTCTACTCTATATAGTGTGACAGGGCTTATACCGTCAGAGCTTCGGGGCTTGGCACGTACTACAAGATTGGCACACTTCTCGAGATCGGCACGCAAAACGATGCAAAACATGTGAAAAGTGAAGTGGTTGGTGTGAGTTGAAATGTGCCGAACACCCCTCTATTTATAGCCGTAATTCTGCAACTTCACGTATCGCGAAGTTGCTTCGCATATCGTGAAGACGCATTAGCTTCGCTGAGTCAGCAGTAAGGTTGCCACGTGTCACCAGGTGCTGCCACGTGTCTCCAAGTGTCATGCATGCAGAAGTGCAGCTTCGCATATTGCGAAGATGTAAAATTAATTTCAGATTTTCATTTTAGTCCTTGTACTATCCAAAAATACTAAAGTGGCCCTTTTGCGGCTCGCGGGCGAAGTGCCAAGTGCGCCATCAAAACGCCCGTGTCCGTGCGCGTCGGGTGCTTCGCACCCCCCGCTAGGACTATAGAGAGTGATTAGCCACATTAAAACATTTATAGGGAAACTTGCTTCCTTATAAAGAGCTTTCATTTCTTTTTTGTTTCCATGTGGGATGAAAATTATCTTCGTTATTTATATCATGTAGAATCCTTCCATTTTCTTTCATCTTTCAATGTGGGATGGAATTTCCTTATTTTCTTAACATGAGATAACTTGATTTTTTTTCTTATCACATTTTTCCGTTACTTGACGTGTGAATATTTTTAATCTTTCAACTTTCAAGGTTGACATTTTAAGTTCAAAATAATTATGGAATTTTATAGGATGTTACAACTACGTAGTACTCTATCAAGGGTATACAAGTTTGTATGTGAATTTTGTTAACTGGTAGTGTAAAATAATATCAGTTAATAATTCTTCAGATCTGTGTTTTGTGTGTAACAGTTGAGTCACTCAAATTAGGGCTTCTTATCATCCGATCTTCACGACACCGACTCGATCCTGTCAATGCTAGGTACGCGTTCAATTCCTAGTTCTTTTGGTCGTCGTTTGGTCGGTTGTGGTTTAATATATATGTGGAATTTTTTCATTTACATGTTTAGTTTATGGTATAAATGATGGGGTTTTCTTGAATGTGATGAAAATTCGGTTAGTTTCAGAGTTATAATTTTCAATTCAGGCTAACAAGAAATGAAATTTACTGATTATTTGCATGATTTAAACATTAAAAAGTTAGAACAAAAAAGAAGTAGGTACATTTTTTGTGTTGTGTTCATATTAAAGGGTTTTGTTTTCATAGGTTTTCTTCCTTAAAAGTACAAAAAACAGAGAAACACATCAAGGAAGTTCACCTAGAGTTTTGTCATTAAAACAGACTAAACAATTAATATTTAATTAACATTTATGATAATTCTTGATTAGTACATTCTATTGTTGTTATTTCTTTATTTAGTGATTCACAAGTATTATTTCATCATTCAATAGTGTGATCTTGTATTCTAGAACAAATGGAAGTTATACTAATTCTTTATTTTATTGAATATATTCAATAAAATTGCATCTTTTGTTAAAAGAGAAAAACATATTAGAATACTCCTGCTGCAAATAATATTTGTTCATTTTTCATCCCATCTACAGTTATAAACTCAAACTGGTGAGATTTCATTTTGATCCTAATATGTTCGGTCCTCACCTCACAATTCTTTCACTCTTTATTGTTGTAGCTTGTTATTTTATTTGATGGTGTTTTTCTTTTTTGAAAGTGTAACTGATTGATTATATGTGTTTTGGGGATTTAGATGTTAAATATAGATGGTCTGGTGACTATTTTAATCATTTGCGGTACTTGGATGGGTCTGGCGGGTTTGCTATGGTGAGTCGTGTTTGGGTTAAAAAAAAATAATTTTTTGTACCAATCAAAACAAATTGGTGAGATCTGGACCGCCACCAAGTCGAATGAACCAATTCTGGAGTGTAATTCAAGCTTTAAATAGTAGGGGTAATCACAGTCCGGCTTTGATGGGTTTTAGGTCAAGCCATGAGACAAACCGTTAGTAACGGTTTTTGATACCGAAAACCGAAACCAAACCGTTGAAAATTAAAACCGATTTGAGCTTTATAAAATATACATGCTTTTGTATGTATATGTATCTGCCTGTTTGTGCACCTATGCATTATAAATTCTGAAATTAATTAAGCATGCGGTCAAAATATAAGTTTGTTATAATACTTTTAGATTATAAATGCTTAGACCTAATAATACACACTTCTATATTACTTAAAAGGAAAATCGTGTTGTATAGACGCAAGATGGTATGAATTAAAAAGCCAAATCGTGTATCACACTTGATTAATAAATAATAAGAACTGAAATCTGATCGAGAAGGTAAGTACACTAAATTTGTTTCAATAAAAAATAGGCCTGTTCAAAGGGTAAGACCCTACCCTTTTATCTAATACCTTACCCGGACCGTTTACCCTTTTATGAAGAAATGTGTACCCGAGACCCTACCCTGTAAACAATAAAAGGGTCGGGTATTAATAAGGGTTTCAAGGGTCCAACCCTTTACCCTTTAAAGCAGTAATCGCAGCTCATCTTCTGCATTTACTAGCTGCATATATCATATATGACTTTAATATATAAATCCTAGAACAATTATACTTTCATTTAATAACACAGTAAACTCTAACTTCAAAAGTTTATCAACCATTTAAACCGATGCAAATAATATTCACATTCACAAATTTCATGTAGAGAACAATTCAGTGATTTTCGGATATATATTATATGTTTCCAATTAGTAGTATGGCCTTTTATTTTTATTTTTATTTTTCTTAGTAGTTGGAAAATTTATGACGAATCATATATAAAATACAAACCTCTCATACATTTTAGATTAATCACGAAGCTGATGTATATCTAGAAACTAGTAAACGGGTAAAGGGTCTGAAAAAGGGTCGGACCCTTGAAATCCTTTTACCCTTTAAGGAGAAATTTAAATACCCTTTACCCGACCCTTACTATATATTCGGGTCTAATTAAGGGTTTTACAAGTCGGATAAAAGGGTTTCAAGGGTCTGACCCTTATCTTGCTCACCCCTAATAAAAAGAGAGTGACCTTCAAGCATGGATTCAACGAACATAGAAATATTCAAATATTAATTTATAATAAAATCTTATGGTCCCTTCCGGTTTTATACGGACGGTTTCTTGGTTTGAACAGTGAATTCACGGTTGGGGTTTGAGTCATAACCGACCGATTTAAAGCATGTAAATTTTGTTTGGGTTAAAATGAGTTTAACTAAGTAATAGTTTGTGCATGCTTCTGCTTTTATACTTGTAGATGAGGTTGATGCTATTGTTGGATAACAATGACAAGGCGATTAATATTTGATGCATTAATAGCCATGCCATACTTGATGCATTCTTATTTAGTCCAGCACATGGTCAATTTATCTTGTATTATCAAGAGTTACAAGACGAGATTACCCTAAAGTTGTTATTTTAGATAGTGATGGTAATCTTTTAAATACAACAAAATAAGTATTTAGAAATTTGTAATAAATTTTTAGTTATTTTTATCATCTTTTACTTAATATTTAAGTTACTTGGTTACAAATTTATTTGATTTTCAAAATTTCATAATTGTATTTATTAATACGTTTTAAGAATTATCTTTTCAACCCGTGTGTCACACAGACATATAGGCTAGTTATCTTATATAATAATTACCAAGCTTGGTGTTGCTAAGTCATAATTGGACAACTTGGAGGCATCTTATTGGTCATTGACATTTTTTTTAATTTTGGTACCGTAACTAACATAACAAAAACCGACCGAATTCGCGTGGACTCACAACCTCAACGCCTGATTTTACCCCATTGGTTCACCTTAATTTTTAGTATTTTTCAGTTTTCTTAGCTCCGATACCATAGCGAAAGTAACAAAAACCGAACAAACTCGTATGAGTTACCGTCTCAATGCCAGAAACCGACAACGCTTGGATTTTACCAATGTTCGGGCTTTACCTACTTGCTCTGACGCAATGCACCGGATGAAACTCTCGTTTTTAATAAACAATAAAATGTATACTTAACATTTTAGATAATTTTAAAATAGACAACAAACTATATATCCTTCCCTAATTACCTTAATAAAGAAAACTAAGTTGTAATATCAATAAACAACCAAGTTGAATTATTAATAAACCTCACAATTTCTACTCAAAATAGTGAGAATCACCCATTTTCATAAACAATAATCTAGGATTTTAGATTACCATATAATTGCACACCACCATTTTACACAAAAGCTTCATAATCAACCAATTTTGACCTTTTGTTGTTCCTATAATCAAGAAACTAAGTACTATAAAAAGGAATTGACTGTTAAAAAAATATACCAAAGATTTAGGTTCAATTTACACAAACTCAACAATGACGAGATTCAAATGTAGCTGTCTCCCTCTCATGGTTGTACTTTTGTTGTTAATCATATATCCCGCATTTTCACATCCACGTGAACCGAGAAAAGACTGTCCCCCACCAACACCAAAGGTCCCGAGAAAAGAATGTAAAGATTGTCGCCCACCAACACCAAAGGTCCCGAAAAAAGAATGTAAAGACTGTCGCCCACCAACACCAAAGGTCCCTAGAAAAGAATTATCACCACCGAAACAAGACCCACCGCCTCCAGAGGAACCGAAACAAGACCCTCCGCCACCAGAGGAGCCGAAACAAGACCCCCCTCCGCCAGAGGAACCGAAACAAGACCCTCCTCCGCCACAAGAGGAACCGAAGAAAGACCCTCCGCCACCAGAGGAACCGAAGAAAGACCCTCCGCCACCGAAAACGCCAAAACCGGAAATAGACCTACCACCAGAAGAACCACAAAAACCGACCCCATTCCATAACCGTTTCGAAGGCCATTTCTCCGCCGTCATAGCTTTCGGAGATTCATATACCGACACCGGAAACGCTCAAGAGTTAGGCAGTCTCACTTTAACATTTAAGGATACTCCGGAGTCGCCATACACCAACAGGTTAAGCAACGGGCGTCTAGTTATCGACTTCATAACCGACTCCCTAGGGTTACCGAACATACCACCCTACCAATCAACCAAGGCTAACTTCACCACCGGTGTAAACTTAGCCATAGCCGGAGCCACGACTGTAGCCAACGACATCTTTTCGAAGCTGGCTCGAGTCTTTCTATGGAAAGGCACGCCGTTAGGCATCATGACCGAGATGGATTGGTACAAAAAGTATCAAATAGAACACTTATGCAAAGGGCTGGATAAAAAGCAGTGTGAAGAGAAAATAAAAACCGTGTTATTTTGGGTCGGTGAGATCGGTCTCAATGACTTCACGCGTGCGGTCGGATCCAAGATTCCGCTTCAAACAATCGCAAGGTCATCGGTTACATACACATCCGAACTCATTCGGGTACGTATGTAATGCAATTGCAAATAACATTACATTCATATAATATGCTATTAGTCTGTTACCAACATAATATTATTATACAGACATTAATACGAAACGGTGCAAAGAACATAGTAGTTCAAGGTTTACCGCCCCTCGGTTGTCTTCCAATGGACATCTCGTTAACCCCGATAAGCCTACGGGACCGGTCGGGCTGTTCGCTGATTATAAACTCAGCAGTAATAATCCACAACCAAATCCTGCAAGCTAAACTAGAACTATACAGAAAACTGTACCCGGACGTTACAATCATATACGCGGATTCTTGGAAAGCGTACTACGAGATTGTCAACAACCCGCAAAAATACAAGATTCAAGAAGTACGTAAAACCTGTTGCGGGTCATCCATGAAACCGGAAGACATGAACTTTAATATGCAATCGTTCTGCGGGTCGTCGGGTGCTACCGTTTGCAGTGACCCGAGCCAGTATGTCAGTTGGGACGGGATTCATCCAACCGAAACTATGAACTATCACATGACCGAGCAATACATAGATCACGGGTGTTGTCAACCACCTTTTGATGAGCTCATGAAGAAGAAACCCGGACAGAAATCTGCTCCGAAACCCGATCAGAAACCTGCTCAGAAACCCGCTCCTAAGTGACCGACCCGGTCAACCGTATAGCTTAAAATAAAAACTGACAAGAATTGTACAGTTTACAAAGATATAGATTAAGATAGAAATAAACAAGTTTGTATTTTTTTCATGTTAACAAATTGAAGAAAGAATATTTATGGTTACAGATTACGATTACAAACAACCGACCGCTATTTACATTTCACGGGTCGGCTTTTTTGTTCGCTATACAACAGATTCTCTAGATTCTTGATATTATTATAAATTATAAAATTATTATATTAGATACTCATAAAACATGAAGAAAATGGCATCTGGAGAATCTTTAGGGAGATTATTGATGTATAAATAAAAACGAACCAAATCTTCTTGTGAAACGAGATCCGCGTCGATAACTTCGTCGTCGCAAGTGAGGACCCACAAATCACGTGACTGTACTCGCTTTATATTGCCCCGACAAAACGGGCATGATGCGGATCTTGAGTTCCTGTAAATTTGAAAACATACAAGATTAATGTCTAGATCATAAACAAATGTGTAATAATCAGTTAATCATTAACTAATAAAAAATTGAACCGAAATTTTAAGCCCGTATTCATTTTTGACCGAAAAACCAAAACCGAACTAAACACATTGTGAAAATTAAAAATTTTCAAAAACTTGAGCCAAAATTCGGTTTTTGATTCGGGTTGAGCCCAAAACCGACACATGCATGTAACTCATTGATGGATAATGTTATGTATATTACCAATCGCGGTAACAGTTGATGCACATTGCATGACAGCAATTAGGCAAGACTATCTTGGTGCAAGGTTCCAAGCAGATCCCACATTCGTCTCCTCGTTCCAAATCGATATTAGTAAGCTTTTTGTCCTTTTCTAGCTTCTTCGGGCCCGATATCTCCAAATCCGGGCTTTGTTCATTAGGGCGGTTACCGCACTCCACCAAGTCGTAATGTAGCCTTCTAAGAGATGGCAGTATGATGGCTGCATAGATTGGCATTAACCAATAAAGGATCAAAATACACTTTTAGCTACTTTTGGCCCAGTCAACCAATTCGACCCGCTTACCTTTAAGCTAATATTAATTACTTGATCTATTTGATTTTGTTAATAAATAAAGCACAACCAAAATAGACCCATTTTTGTAAGTCAACTGGTCAAAATCAGGTTTCCTGTTGACCTGTTCAACCATTTTCCTTTTATAGCTGATATTAATTACTTGATGACTTGATCCATTTGACTTGTCAGACGAAAACCATAACCCAAATTGACCCATATTTTTTTAAGCAAAACGGGTCAAAATCAGGGTTCCTTTTGACTTCGATCCGTTTTTTATAGCTAATGTTAGTCACTTGATCCATTTGACTCGTTAGAGAAAACTCACAACCCAAATTCACCGATTTTTGGAAGTAAACAAATCAAGATCAGGTTTCCTTTTGACCTGTTCAACCCATTTGACCCGTTCCCCTTTATCGCTATTTTCTATTAATTGATCCCTTTGACTGGTTAAAGAAACCACAACCCAAATACACCCATTTTTGTAAGTCAGCAGGCCAAACTCAGGTTCCCTTTTGACCCATTTGACCCGTCCCCTTTTATAGCTAACTTTAATCACACATTTGACTCATTATAGAAAACCCACAACCCAAATTGATCCATTTTGTTAAACGGGCCAAAACTTCAACATCTAACGCGTTAAAGAAAGCATGGCTAACCATAAAAGTCACTAACAGTTGCCTTCCTTCCATGTCTAGAAATCTTTGGTCTCCCATCAGTATAATTATAAACCTATAACAAAAAAAATTATTATTATAAACCCGTGACATATTATTTTTAATTTTTACTTTGTAGATACTATATTATTTTATTATCTATACGTGCGTATAATGAGCAAAATCAAAGAACTAAGTCAACTAACCTTATAGATGGTAATGTGAAAAAGATTCAAGTATCGAGGCAAGAGGCATGTGCAAGAAGAATCTATCCATTGTAACAAGAACATAATGAGAGGTGTTAATTGATCGTGCACTAATTTCATTTGAAATCGCGCTCCATCTTTGGCTCGAGGAATTGCAGCAGCCCTGCAAATTCAATGATTAAAATTTTTAAAAAAATCAGAATATGAAAAAAAAAAAAAAACTTGAACTATTGATTAGTCAACCCATCATATTAACCATTGTTCTCCAAGAAATGCAAAAAAAGAACGCTATACTTTGCAAAAAGAAAAAAAAGACTTTATGCTATATTTAGCAAACAGTAGTTTTTGACTGTTTTTAACTTCTTTCTGGATTTGCAGTCATTTTATAAAAATCCAAAAGTAAAAAGGAACAACATAAAGAATTTTACTGTTTGAATTCAAATCTAACTCTTTATAAAAAAAAACAAATATTTTCAGCAAGCAAAAATTCCCATCTTTAAATGTTTAAAACCAGGTTGATAAACCAGTCTTTAATAACCTAAAAGGCTAAAACACACCAAAAACCCTAAAAATCAAATTGCTTGCCTTTGATCATCTTATTCAGCAAGATTCATCAAAGACTCCACCATTAAGAAATAAATGTTACAACCCATGAAAGAATTGGTGCTTAAATTCAACTAAAACCTTCAAACCATCAATATTCTACATCTTTAATTGTTTAAAACCAAGTTGATAAACCAGCCTTTTAATAATCTAAAACACACCAAAAACCCCTAAAAATCAAATTACTTGATTTTGATCAGCCTTTCAAAAAGAATTTGATTTTGATCATCTTATTCAGCAAGATCCGTCAAAGACTCCACCTTTAAGAACAAAATGTTACAACCCATGAAAGATTGGTGCTTTTTAATCCCACTAAACCTTCAAACTATCAAAATTTCCAATCTTTAAATGTTTGAAACCAAATTGATAAACCAGCTTTTAATAACCTAAAACACACCCAAAAACCCTAAAAATCAAATTACTTGATTTTGATCATCTTATACATCCAGATTCATCAAAGACTTCACCTTTAAGAACAAAATGTTACAACCCATGAAAGATTGGTGCTTTTTAATCCCGCTAAACCTTCAAACCATCAAACCACTCTTCAATAACTTAAAAGTCATAGAAATCAAATTACATGATGTTGATCATCTTATTCATCAAAGACTCCACCTTTAATAACTACAAGTTAGAACCCATTAAACAATTGATACTTTAACTCAACAAAACCTTCAAACTACCAAAATTCTCCATCTTTAAATGCTTAATAACTTAAACCACACGCAAAAACCCTAAAACCAGAAAAAAAAAAAACAAATACCCATATGAAAAAAACAAGAAAATTAACTTACAAAGCATTAGCATGTTGTATATCAGCCTCAATAACCTTCAAAGAGTCTTCATAAGAAGAGCTTCCAAATGGGTAATACACCATATCCATTCTCTTTAATTTCTTTAAAATAAAAATCAAAACTTGGAATAATAATAATAATAATATGAAGAAGAAGAAGAAGAAGAAGAGAAATGAAGTTTGTGTTCTTGGTTTGATTGTTGAAAGATTGAAGAAATGAAGGGTGTGTGTGTCTGTGGATTATTGAGCATTTTATAATAAGATGCCTTTATGGAAAAAAGCTTGGAGGAAAAGGCAAAGAAGGGGTCTTATTCGTTAGGGGTGTTTGGTTGAGGGAATTGAGAGGTGAGAAATGGAATTGGAAAGAATTCTCATGTTTGTTTATGAAAGAAAGAGGTGAGAAATGGAAATAAACCATTTTCATTTCTCTGATTTTGTTTCTCTACAAAAAGTGGAGAATTGGATTTCTCTGATTTCATTTCTCAGCCTCACTCTCTCACGCATCTTCCTCACTCTCTCCAACGATCCTATTATTGTTCGGCTTTGTTGTTTTGTTCATCAATACATAACGTGATCAAACATCCTCCTCTATAAAGGTCCAAACAGATTATCGATTGCTATCCAAACCCTAGCTCAATCGAACCAGAGCTCACAGTCAATTGACCGATGGCGATGCGTGATTTAGTCACCGGCGGTGCGGCGTGTGCCGTACCTGGCTCTTCTTCGTCGTCAAATCCGCTCGGTGCTCTTGCGAACGTGCTAATTGGCTCTTCGTCTCAAAAGGTACGGCTTATTTGCCGTTAGTTTTGACCTAATTGGAGTTAATTATGTTGAATTGAATCGTGATGTTAGATAGAAATCATAGCAGATAGTTATTAGTTATTTACTTATTCAAGTTGTTGTAGTCAGGTAGTTGTTATTACTTATTATTGTTATTATTGGAATTGGATTATGTTTATGATGTTTAACTTGACTATACATGAGCTTGGCGAATTTTGACCTAATTGTGCTTAATTTGTTGATTTCAATCGTGAAGTTAGAAATGGTTAGGTAGATAGTTATTTACTTATTCAAACTTTTGTAATTAGGTTATTTAATTATTATTGTTGTTGTCAGAATTGAATTATATTAGTGATGTTTAACTTGATTGTACTCGAGCTTGAAGATGATTGCTGAAGCAGAATTGAGTTGTATTTATTGAGTTCTGTACTCGTCCAAAAGCTTATCGTTAGATTGTTTTATTATTTTGACCTGAGTGTACTTAATTATGTTGATTTTAATCATGAAGTTATTTAGTTGTTCTAGCTGTTATAGTTAGGTTATTCTAATATTATTAGAATTGAGTTATCTTTATGATGTTTAATTTGACTGTACATGAGCTTGGAGATCATTGATTAAGCAGAATTGAATTGTATTCGTTGATATTGTACTCATCCAAAAGCTTATCGTTAGGTTGTTCTATCTATTATTATTGTTTTATTATCGGATTTGAATTATGTTTATGATGCTTAATTTGATTGTACATGAGCTTGGAGATCATTTCTAAAGCAGAATTCAATTGTACTGTACATAATTTGTGGTTCTATTGCTGTTAATTTTGACCTAATTATACTTAATTATGTTGATTTCAATCGTGAAGTTAGAAATCGTAGGTAGATAGTTGTTTAGTATTCGAGCTGCTTTGAATAGTTAGTTTATTTGACACCAGAAAATCATAAACAAACGTAGGTTGCCCAAATACTCGAAACTGATTATTGCAACTTGTAGTTGAAGTAATCAGATAATTACTTCCATTCAAACACCTAGTATAAACTGTTGTTGATCTGGGCTTTATGTGTTTTAGCTTTCTTGATATGAAAGAAGGTCGCTACAATCCTAGGATGTCTTCTGTTATACCAATGGGGAAATGGCGAAAAGCCTCACAGGTTGAACCATATTTTTATCACATTTTGTCTTATGCAATTTTGCCTTAATTTGGCTCCTTTTAATTGAACTTTTCAGTGGATTGCTTTAATTAGAAGCCATGCAAAAGTTGTAGCATATGACGGCATCGTATTTCCAGTTTTTAAGAAGTTATGTAAGGTTTGTATTTCCATTTTTGTTATAACATCAGAAAAGGATAACATATGAACATATTGGTTTTTATTTGTTACTAACTTTATTTATTTAATGTTTTTCAGAGACGTCCACCCTTAGATTATAGTAAAGGAAAATAGAATTATGTAAGTTATTACATTTTCTTGAAATCATTTTAAGGTCAGCCTAAAACTCAATTGTGATTTTTTTTTTCAAAATATGCAGAAACTTCAGAAGCAGCGTAATTGCATTCCTGATGAGCATTATGTGCAGACATTACTTGCAGTAAGAAACATTTTTTAATTTCTTATGAAATCTTATTTCCCTTTATAATAAGGTTTAAATTGTGTGTCCTAAGATGAATGATCTCGAGGGAGAGCTTGAAAGGCGAACTGTGACATACACTTCATGGATCCAGTCCGCCACAAACATGGAAACGAGAAGCTGGCATCCTGTAACCTATAACTATGCAAGTGCCAACCCTCAACAAATCCAAAGAATCAAGGTTATATATTGTATGTTTTTCTATCATTATTCATTTTGCTTAAAATGGCGAAACCACTTATATATATTGCAATTGCAGGATATAAACCATGTGTATTATGAGACTGAACACCGAACAGAATGGTGTAAGACTAATGGAATATTGGTCCCCCGTTTTCTGTTTGCTCGTAAGTTCTCTAGAGACGGGGCCATGCGGCTTCTGGCTGAAGGGAATTTTGATGCATCTGCTCTGCAACATACGACTCCATGACTGGTAGGAAATATCTAGATTGAATAGCAATTTGTCATCATAGATACAGTGTATACACAGTAACTGTCTAAAAATAGATGTCATTAAAATGACTGGTTCTCCCATCTTCAGGCATGTTTCTTTGAAAACGAACACGTTGTTGTAAAATGAATAATAAGTGACTAAGCCCAAAAAAACGGGCTGGTGTTGCCATTGTGCAAAACCAACTAAGTTTTGTAAGTGGATGGTATCTTATGAAGTGTTTGTATTATTTCTTTCTTTTTACTGGATTCGGTTGGTAATCACCTCATCCGTGCATAGCGTTAACTGTTATAATTCTCAGTTTATTTCCTATGTACCAAACAAGAGAAATGATTCTCAGCTATATTTCTCTACTGAAATCTCTGTACTACCAAACAGAACAGTCAATTCTCATTCTCCAGACCAATTCCCTTTCTCTGTAATTCCATTTCTCTACAATTCCATTCTCTGTACCAAACACCCCCTTATTTTCTAGATAATGCAAATATTTGGGAGTCAAGACATTAATGACTGCAAATTGAGGTTAAGTTAGGATGGTGTTGTTGGCTACATGGGTTATCTTTAAGAAGATAAAGATGGTTTGGTGCTTCTTAATCTTTGCATTTTAGTTAAGTTAGAAACATCTTTAATATGGGTCCAATGTTGTAACTTTTGGTGGAAATGGAAAAGAGACGAGTGTTGAGGACGTAACATGTGAAATCAAGTAAAAAATTTATCGTTATAGATAAGAATGTGAGTACGGGTGGTCTAAATATAGGCGTTATTTATTTGAGACTATTTAACATATAGCCGGTTCAAATATAGAATGGTAAAAGCATATGATAAATATAGTTTTTTAGTGCTGAAAGAAGAATAAGGTAGAAAATATATGGTCTTCGTATTTCTTTAGATAAAATTAATTGTGTATTGATTAGTAAAAAAATGATGTGTTCAACAAGATTATATAATACAAAACTAAAACTTTTTGTAAATAAATTAATTTTACAATAAAATTATATAATAGAAATGAAAGAAAAATACTTCATTAAACTTAGGTGATTTTTAGGCTTAACTCAAATAATGTGATTAAATTAAGCTAGTGATTTTTACACTTTAACTTAGATTTGATTGAATATGTTATGGCACTTTTTGTGTTGTATTTAAAAAGTTAATATATAATAACCAATATACGTTTTTAATTTCTAGTAAATAAATCTTTCAGCTCAATTTTAATAATTTGTAATTGTATTGCCTAAAACGTATGTATGATGATGAAATCTTTACCAATCTATTGACCGGTTTAACAAATAACAATTTATTGTTTAAAAAAAAAGCCAAAAGGATATTATTTTAGACAAACATTAAAATTTTTATATATAAAAATTAGTTTTGATGACCCTATGGTGTACTTTTTACAAGTTGACAGATTTTGATATATTAAGATCAAGTTGGTTTACATATTAGTGAAAAGAGCAAATTATGTTGATTTTTATGATACTAATCCTATTTAAAATTTCTAAGTTTATAAATATAAGGTACTATTGATAAAGTTATATAAATAGTTAATCAGTTTTTTTATGTTATTCAAGAAAAATAGTAGTGCTTTAATAAACTTCAGGTGATTTTGAAACTTTAGATCTACTAGGCAAGTTTTTTTTATAGTTTATTTATTTAATATTTATACCACTCGTGTACTTCAACTTGGTGAGAAATACAACTTATTGACTTTAGAAATTATTATTTTTATTACGTTGATTACATTATTCTAATCCAACATTAATTAGACCAACTATTACAATAATAATGAAAGAAATCACAACATGAGATGTTAAAATCGCTATCTATTTATGTTATATAAAGAATGTAATTAATGTAGATTAATTCTTTTCATAGATATAACTATTTATATGAACTTTTACTATGGCATTTTTATCTACTCTACGTACGCAAATATACAATTTGTGTAATTTACTTTAATGTTTATACACTTATAAGTTGTAACTATTTGATTTAGTTAATTGATTAAGTAATCTTATCAGCATAATAACAAATCTTTTTAATAAAGAAATAGTTGTAAATAAAAATCACTTATTTTATTATTAAATTTTTTTTTTACATTTTAATAATATGTTTAATCATTCAACTTTAAATGTACAGGTCACCATATTATCCGAACGACCAAACTTCAAATAATGCAACCACATTTGGCATGCCATGAGCACAAATGGGACTATGAATGACAAATCTTTCTGGATTTCAATTATTTTATATATAATAAATTAGGGTTCATTTTTTACATTAAATGATTGGCACTAGTTTAGAAACATGCTGAAACATAAACCTCTGTTTGTTTTCTGAATCTATATATTTTTATTAGCGTGGCACGCCTTATACATAACTAATTTTACACAAGAGAATTGTACAAGCCGGGTGTGTGTATATATATATATATTTAATGCATAAAATAATTATATGTAAGATAATTACATATAATTAAGAACTATAAACTTCTAACTATTTTTCAAATCTTTACAAGTACATGATTAAATGGGATTATAAACATTAAAAAGGTTTAACTCAGGCCTGGCCATGGCATATGGCAGTGTGGCCGACAGCCATAGGCCCGACTACCTGTTACGCCCGAAATTTTTTTTAGAAAAAAATTATATGTATTTTTATGAAAAACTATATGTATACTTAATATTTAAACTCAATTACATAACAACTAATTTGGTCTAGTGGTAAAAGGTTAATGACTCCCAACCAAATGGTTTTGGGCTCTAATCTCATTTGAAACATGTTTAAGCTTGTTTTTATACATTAGTTTTTTACACAACCAAATCATAACCAAAGAAGCCAATTTAAATTAAATTGTTTAAATCCAACAAAATATTTTTTTACTTAAGGCCCAAAATATTTTTCGCCTTCGGCCCAAAATTTTTTTTCAATTCTCGGAGCCGGCCCTGGTTTAACTTGGTGGATATTTATCTTTGGATTTAAGATAGATATTTACCTCCTAATGAAGAATAACTACCCTTGAGGGATACGAAATTAACAATTGTGGTTATCCACTCTTCTTAATATTAGGTGTTGTTTGTTTTTTTTAGAGGTAAGATGTCTGAAGTCTGTGGACCACATCTGTAGCAGAAGAGGTGGACCAAACCTCTGCACTCTGTAAGAAGAAGACTGTTTGTTTTTTAACGTCTGCAGGCTGCTAAAACTTTCAATATAAGCTCTATATCAAAAACACAAATTAGCCAGTAACAATTAAAAATATATAAATCCAAATTTTATACCTCTGAACTAGCAAATTATAAAACTCACATTAACAATTTTCCACGTGAATGTTTTTTCCTCAAAAAGTTTCTTCAATTATTTTCGAAAGTAGATAGTTCATACATAATGAATGAAACGAACCAAAACTCGAGCTTAAAACAACTCACAAGCCGATGACATAAACCTAAACTTTCTACAAACCTTTTTCAACTAAAAACTTTCTATAGACTTTTTATAATCCGTAACTTTCTACAAATTTTTTTCAACTAAAAACTAATAATACTTAAAAATTATGCAAAAAAAAACAACAACTAATCAATTAACAACTCAATTGAACAATTCAATTAACAAAAACTTAATAACTTAATTGATATATGATGGAAATAATGAGTTTAGAAGAGGTTGGAAGACTATGGTCCAAGTCTACACCAAGAAGAGGGCGCGCGGACGTTTTTTAATGAAATGTCTTCAAAAAACAAACAATTTGCAGAGAGCAATGTCTGCGCGCTGCAGACAAAAGAGACCAGAAGATCTTCTGTAAAAAAACAAACACCACCTAAGTGTATTACTTCTTTATTCTCAACCATTAAAACAGAAACAAGGCCTTTTATAATTTATACTCGTTCGCTTTTTCTTTTTTGCGCTTTTTTATTCGTTAATACGTTTTCAAGTTGGGTACCCAACCGATCCATCCCGCAACTATAAATACTCAATTGTGAGTCAAAAACCAGTTCCAACTGTCCAAAAAATAAAGAAAATAGCTACGTAGCCAGTACTAACGGCTATAAATCGGTTTTGGGAATTCAAACGGTAATAACCGGTGTCTTATCATCGGGTTGGGTCCGGAACCGGTATGCATATAATATGCAAAACTGATGGAAAATAGCATAGCAAGAAAAGCCAGAAACTTGATGAAGATTGCATTTTCTTTAGCTAGTTTATGATACTAAATTTACAATAAATTTGTTATTTTTCCAAACAAGAAAACCTAAAGCTTGAATCTTTAAACACCTTCTGAACAAACCCGGGTCTTAATTCACAAGAACAGCTTCATTACTTGAAGCTTTATCTGCACCGATTTCTTCTAAATGTTTCCACGTGGACTCGCGTCTCGCTTGGATCTTTTCTTCCTTCGCCTCTTCTTCTTGAAAATTGAGTAGACATTCGTTGAAGAGTTCAGGGTCAAGGTCAAAGAAGAGTTTCCGAACATTTAGAGTCAAACTATGCACGGCTTGATTCCAATGGTATCTTCCGTTTCTTTCAAGTGCAGGAAAGATTATTGGTAATATTACTTTGCGGTTTTGTCTGATCAAACTCTCGATGTGATTGTTGTTCCAAAAGAAAAGAGCTCTTTCGGCCACCTGGAGAATTACAAGAAAAATGAAGCAATGACTAATTTTGCTTTTTTTTTTGTGGGGTGGATTCAAGAAATCTTAAATGAGTTATTTGTATAAGAATTTGCTAAAGAATTATGCATGATGATGAGGAAATACCTAAATTACCTAGGGGTGCAAACGGGCCCGAGCTACTAGAGCTCAGAAATGAGCCTTGCCTTTTGAGCTCGAGCAGAGCCCAAGCCTTAAATAAAGCTCGTTTAGTTATCAAGCCAAAGCTCGAGCCTTGTATAAGAAGCCCATTTAGGCCCATCGACTCTTAACGAGCCTTGTGTATTTTTAAGTTTGGCCTCTTTTGGACTTTGATGTATTAATTTTAGACTGCGCAACCGAGCTCGAGCCGGGCTTAGGTTCGTTTAAGGTTTTCTCAAAGTATATAAAACTAATTAAAAGACTAAAAACCTACATAGCTTAATACATAAATAATAAACGAGCCAAGCTCGAGCCGAGCCCGAGCTTAGAAAAACAATTCGCGAGCCAAGTTTGAGCTTTAAAAAAAAGGGCTCGAAACAAGCAGAGCTCGAGCTCTAATAAGTCAAAGTCAAAACGAGCCGAGCTAGAGCCTAGTCGAGCACTCGGGCTCAACTCGACTCGTTTACACCCCCCTCAAATAAAATTTCACACCTTCTAATTCCTAGTGCAATATAACTACAACTTTTATTATAATTAGCACAAGGAATATAGCAATCGTTTATAAGAATGAGAACCAAATATTGGATCTTAGCAATTAGACGTCGGTTTTAATAATGCAGAAAAATACTATTTCATCTCTGAAAATTCTTGTATGGATCTCTGTTATAGAAGGAACCAACTTTAAGATCTCTTGAAATCTTGAATATGCCAATGGAAACAAGTATTCACAAAAGAACTTAAAGGTGATGAAAATATCAAATCTAGATTTTAATTTCAACACAAAACAAAAGACTTGATCATCTTTTCCAAAAGAGAAGCTTAAACGGTTCGTTAAAAGTTAAAACCCCCGTAAGAGCCGAGGCGAGCTCAAGCCCGACTAAACTCAAGCTCGGCTCGTTTCGAGCTCTATGACTGAAGCTTGAGCACAGATTAGGCTCGTTTATTATTTGAACCAAATTTATATATATATATATATATGTATGTATGTATGTATGTATGTATGTATGTATGTATGTATGTATATATGTATGTATATAAGTACTTTTTTTATATATGTTTACAATTGAAATTATACATATAGTTAAATATGCAACTAACTTTTTTATTATAAATTTGTAATTATGTATACTAATATATATATATATATATATAATGTAATGATTAATTATACTATACTGATATTATTATGTACTTAAATAAGAGCTTAAATAAGTAATAGTCATGTTTAGTAAAAAAGAGCTTATATTGAGACCTGAACTCAGCTCGACATAAAAAATTTAAGCTCGGCTCAATACGAGCTTTTAGCCGGCCGGTTCTCAAGTAGCTCATAAGCAGCTCGACTTTTACAAACGTAATTTTCCATGTTTGTGTAACAGAACATAATTTAAAGCAAGGCATATTACTATATTAGCCTATTAGGTTTTAACTATATCCGCTCACGTTTGTTTTGGTCATTCAACATCTCATTTGCTAGGCCCGGTTTCCTTGACATGCAAAAAAGTTAATAATGGAACCCACAAAATGGGTTAGTAACTCGGTATAAATCCTACTTATGTGCTAATAAAGTGAATGTTGTAACTAGAATGAAGTGCGAACCCTCAATATCTACACGAAAGAAGCTAGAAACCCTAGAGAAACCTATCTTAGATTCTTAGGCATATGGACCATATACTCATAAACCCTAATGATAACACATTAATAACTATACCTAACACTTTGCATCATCAACTACCACGCATACAAAAAATAAGATAAAAGTTAAAAAACATGACAAGGTACCTGAAAGTGCAAACTGTTTAAGCAACGAGCAATTTGCTTAAATAAAGGCACCATACACCGATGAAACTGTGGTTGTTGCGTTGCCTCTAGAACTTCCTCCAACTCACCTAAAAACATAAGTTCTTTTGAACTATTTGTAACGGGCCAATACTTCAACAAACCTCTTATTACCATATCAGCCAATTTGCAATCTTTTTCAACATACTGTGTAATACAATATGATAATTGTTGATGATACATCGCCAAACATTTCGGTTTATGCAATGGGATTAAAGCCCTTGAAAGAAACAACTTGTGTTCTTCCTTCAAAGGCAAAGCAAACCCGTTAACTATACTTCCTAAAATCTCCAAAAGTTCAGCAATCCCGTTATGTTTTTCGGTCTCTAAAACAAATCTGTAAAAGATATTGTTTATAGATTTTCTAATAAAAGGACGATGAACCATGAATTTACCATAAACACGATGAAGAATCGTCTTTAAGTACTCGCGTTCTCTAGGATCTTCAGAGTCGAACAAATCTAATAACCTGAGAACAAAGTAAGGATCGATAAACTTTTTTGCAATCTTCGCATCGGCTTCGGGTGATGCAATAAACCTAAGTAAAAGTTCATAAACTATTTGCAAATGGGGCCATGATGGATCCATTGATGGTTCTTCTTCTTCTACATCATAAGAGTCCAAGATTTTGCAGTCGCGCGGTTGAGGCTTGAGCTCTCTGAACAAATTTGCAGATACCATTTTCACAAACTCTTTCATAACAGATTCTGTGAACTTAACATTACTAGAAGCAATATAATCGACTAAGTCTAATAACATCTGGCGCTTCATTTCTTTTTCTTTGAGGTGGTTTGTTGAGTCAGTGAAATCGAAAACTACAGAACACATAATTACTTTCTTTATGAACAACATCTGTTTTTCACTGCTTGGGACGTCTCTAAAACTCGGTAAAGATTCATAAGAAACACTTACACGCCCACCATTACGGGAATTTGTGTCGTTTGGATTACATCTGGGATTTAAAGGGGCTGAAATGTCGGAACTTGAGAGCTTTCTTGAATTCCCACTTACTAAATTATGGTTTTGGGTACCTAAAGATTCTTGATTTTTTGAATGTTTGGACTGTTTCCTGGAAACTTTACTGAGAATTTGCTTGATCATATCTTAGATTTCAAAGAACCAAATAAGAAAATGCGGAAACCCTAAATTCCCAACTCCAATTCTAATCCAAATCATCAATATCCTACAAACCCATAAAGAAAGCAAATGCCTTTACAATCCTATAATTAAAAAGAACACCTAAAGATTCTTGATTTTTTGAAAATTTGAACTTTTTCTTGAAAACTTTAGACGAAACTGTAGAATCCCAAAATCCCAACTCCAATTCTAATCAAAATCATCAAGATCCTACAAGCCCATCAAGAAAGCAAAAGCCTTTACTAAAGATTCTTGATTTTTCATAAATTTGGACTGTTTCTTGAAAACTTTACAAGAATCTTCGGAAACCCTAAAATCCCAACTCCAATTCTAGTCCAAAACATCAAGATCCTACAAACCCATCAAGAAAGCAAAAGCCTTTACCAAAGATTCTTGATTTTTTTTTTTTTTTTTGTAAATTTGGACTGTTTCTTGAAAACTTTACAAGAAACTGTGAAACCCTAAAATCTCACTTCCACTTCTAACAAAAATCATCAAGATCCTACAAATCCATCAACAAAGCAAAAACCTTTACAATCCTATGACAAAATAAACACCTAAAGATTCTTGATTTCTTAAAAATTTGGACTGTTTCCTGAAAACCTTCAACTCAAATTCTAATCAAGAAAGCAAGAGCCTTTACAACCCTATGATAAAACACACCAAATACACAAAAACAAAGCTGAACTATGCATCAAAAACCCACCAATCTGAATCAAGCCCAAACAAACTCCCCCAAATATTATCAATACCCCTTTTTTCAAAACCCCCACATCAATTTTCTTTAGATCAAAACCCTAAAAAGAAGCCAAGATTCTGATTCTTGATTTGAACCCAAAAAACCACTTGGGGTTGAACAATCTTGGGACTTGAAAGTGAAGATAAAGAACAAATCTTGAAAAAAGATGGGTTTTCTTTATGATAAAGGAAAGAGCTTTTTTGTGTGATGGATAAAAAAGTATGGTGCTTTACTTTTGTTCACACTTTGTTGTTGTAGTGAAGCCTTGAAAGGTGATAGTGAAGAACAAAAATGAGAAGAGAACAAATAGGGAATCTGAAACCAACCTAACAAGAAAGACCAAGCAAACCTTCAGATCATTCTTTGTTTATGTCATGTGTGTGGTGATACTGATGACTCCAATTTTTTTTATTTTTTTTATATATTTTTTTTAGTTTTGGAATTTATTGGGGATTTTTTTATATATATAATAAGTAGATTTTTTAGAACGATGATTTTTTTTTTAGATCATCGCACTCCCTAAATTGGAAAATCTTGTTGTTTTAATTTGGTCAGACTATGTTGTCTTAATTAGACCCACGTTGGCTTCAAAGTTTGGCATGGACGTTCCTCCGGAAAACTATAACGCCGGCTGTCACTTAACAGTCATTTTTCCGCCACAAGAGCGGAACTTCAAGTTGGGCTGCTTTAGTTTACCCGTATTGACTTTGGTTTACGGTTTTAACTACTTCGTGTTTATAGGTTTATGGATGCAACCTAGTTAAAATTTAAACACAAGTCACGTATAAGATGTCAAATCATGTCCGTGACTCCTTTTAACATAAACTTTATTATATTTACTACTTTAATATTAATAATAAAGGTATTAATTTATAATGATAATTATGTTTTAGCTTTAAAAGAAGACCGTAAACCGTTGCTCTGCTACGTTGTATTCCCTTAGGCTCTCTCCAAGACTCCAATGTACACCTGTGTGACCACCCTTGGATGCCTGACGTGCAGCGTTGTTGGCTATTCGCCCTTGATGCTTCATTCTTAGGCACGTACGCCATCCGTAGCTTTTCTTTTTTCTTTTTGCCTCACGGATTAATAAATTATATATTAAAAAGTAGGTTGTATGTAGGAATGATAGATTGTTGACTAGTCCTGCATGTATAGATAGCATTTTCTTTGAAGCACATTTTTTTATGTCATTTTCTTTGCTCATCAATGTTGCTGAGAAATCTTTTAAAAATTTTTAAAGTCTATATTTTGTTTCATTTAGTCACAACATTAGTTAAGTTAGAAACAAAGTGCGATTTTTATTTATACAAAGGCTACTTGAAAATTGCTAATTCAAAATTACTTATCTTTGATATTTTACATCTTTTAAAGACTTGAAATTTGAAAAGATAAAAATAGTGAGAAATGCATTTGATTGGGCATCACATTTTATATTCTAAAGTGTCATCAAGGACAAGGTACAAGTTCACTTGGCTGCATTGCATGCATGTATACAACTATTTAAGATCCAATAATCCCAACATGAATATATGCATTGCCTTTTAAGCTAAAGATACAACCCTTTAAAGACAAAAGGATATGCAAATCTCACCATTCACCAACATGCAATTATGCAAAGCATCTTATCTTCACAAGGTTAAAAATGTAATCATTATTAAAAAAAACTTCAATTTAATCTTGATAAACAAAAAAAATGCTAAATCCTTCTAACAGTGTAGAGCGGGCGAAAATCATATCTTCCTATATTTGGGATTAAATTTGAAAATATTTATTGGCTTATTGGCTACTTTTTGAAAAAGCCAGGATTTGGAAATTTTAAAAAACTGTTTTTTAATCCTTTCAAAAAACTAAAATAAAAAAAAATTTGTGATTGCCAAACACATTTTAACTTATTGGCATTTTGAAAACACCAATAAGCCAATAAGTGTTTAATGATATGATTTTCGCCTGCTCTAACTCCCGCACCAAGATTTTCTATTTATAATTTAACTCATTTCACACAAAATGCAACCAAAATCTACACAATATCAAGAAAACACGTCAATCAAACCGCCTCTAAACCAAACCCGCATTTCTCACCCACTACTATGCCAGCCTGCCCCCACGTAGAGATCCTAACGTATCCAAGATCCTTTTGTGCAAGTTGAATGAAGATGGCCCACAAAACAAATAATTGGCAAATCTTCAAGCAAAAACCAGAAAAAACTGGTGGAAGACACCATCATGACCAACCATGGGCAAAATCTACTCTGCTATAGGTCATAATCTTTTGTAACAACCTTACCATACATATACATATACATATACATATATAATAATTATTTTGTACTTATATATCAACTATATGAAATAATTATTACATTAGTATAATAAATAAACTCATTTAGGTACACAAATTCTAGTCAAGTTTGGCATGTTAAGCTGAGACTCATGTGTCTCACAAGAAGCTCAGCTCATTTACATCCCTAACGAAAAACAAGTGAAAAAAACTATATTACGAAGCATTGTGTTCACAGAAACATTTAACTAAAAATCTGTTGGTTGGAACTAAATTTGTCAGACCTGACAAGAGAAGAAGCCTGCACGTGACTAGCATGTGACGTTTTCATCTGAAAGATGAATTATCAAACGTTTGAGCTTTGCAGTCAACAAAAGCTTGGATTGAGGGTTCTCTTCCAAGGAAATCTGATAGGAGTTCGATAGGTTCCTTTGACCCTCCGGGTGCCAATACCTGTTGACCAATGCTCCATTTTTAATGAAGTCAACAGTTTTTTCTTAATAAAGATTAGGGGCTGTTTGGGGTTTTGCTTATCCAAGCAGTTCACATGATTATTCAAGAGTGAAATAAGTTGTTCCCCAAACACCCCCTTAGAAGTTCTATAGAGGCAAATGAGCCGAGCCATTAGCGAGCTACTCGAGATCGGCTTGTTAAAAAGCTCGAGCGGGCCGAGCTTAATCAAGCCAGAGCTCGAGCCTAAAACTAAGCTCGTTTAATAAACGAGTCTAAGACCAAGCTTCACTTATCGAGCTCGAGCCTAAATAAACCTGCCATTTATATAATTTTTTTTAATATATTTAATAACTATTAGTTAATATATTTAATGTTATGATAATATAAAATAAATAAAATAACTAAATAATATATATTATTTTATACATAAAATTATAATTGAAAATATATATATATATAAAAATATAATTATATACAAAATAATTAATAAATAGTAAACGAGCCGAGCTCGTGCTACGTGTAAGTTAACGAACCGAGCTCGAGCCTAGTCAAGCTCGGGATCGGCTCGTCTCGTTGGCACCCCAGAGGTGCATATGGTTAATGCTGCGGGAACAGTTTTCCCCAACCGCCCCTCATGGCCACTAGAACTGTAAAGTTTAACAGAATACTTTTACATCAACTTGCAAAGAATGTATTCTGAAATATTAAAGGACCATGAAGGCATAAATAAGTTATATTTATCTCATTGCATTTCTATTTTTTCTTTTAGTTTTTAATTAGGGAGTATAATCTGATTACCTTATTCCTGAACTGCATGCCTGCATGCTGGTTGAAAATATTATCACGAAACTTTGATGCATATATATCAGCTGCAAAAACCTGTAACAATATACTTTTATGTTACAAATGTTATAAATATAAAATGCCAGCATACTTGCAGCCTAGATTTTTTATTACACATAACCCATCACGTTTTAAGACATTAACCAAGTCAAAGCAACAGTAAAGCGTAACTGGTCACATAGTTGTATGCATTCAAACCAAAAAATAGACTTTCATGCCACAAAAAATAATATTATTAATTGCTAAATAAAATCATAAAATTAGTTAAATACCTGACTCCAAATATGACTATAGCAAGCAGCTTCACAGCCAATTGCACTACTTGGAAAAGAAGAAGCTGGATTAGTTCCTTCCAACATTGGTAAACCTAACATTACCTGAAAAGAAGAGAAAAGTTGAAAAAACGCGTGTTTACTCCAAATGTTATGATAACGCTTTTACCCTTTTAAACCACTAAAGTTCTCATATTTACCCATTCATAGTCGATACAAATAAAATCAGTTAACATGTTGGCTAGATCTCTAAAGAATTGCCTACTAAATAAATCACACTATTACCTTTGGATGAAGATGTTTAAATAAACCAACGATGTCAACGTTTTCAGTCGAATGAATAATCTGATCAAAAAGACCTGAAAGATAACTCTTATTAGTCTTTTTGGAATAGAAGATATTATTATTGTAAAAATTGTAATAAAGGTGAATCTATGCATCAGACAACACATGATCACATAAACTAAATAGCACCTAACATGATGATTCCCAAGAAGCATTGTTTACTTCTTCTATATTTACCTTATGTTAGACGAATAGAATCTTATGAAATTAAATAATTTATAGAAAAAAACTCTTAGCAAAATTAACTTACAGTATAAAATTTCTTGCTTCAATTTAAGCGCTGAAAAGGAACACCGCCATCTCTTAAGTGACTTGCACACATCATCACCTAGAGGCTTTGTGATGTCCTACAAGAAATTGAGTGATCTTAAGTTTAAATGATAGAAGTAAAACTTGACTTAAATAGTTAGTTGCTAATTAATAGTACACATGGCTATAATACAGAAATAGGTCACCTGATGAAAACCAGATATCAGCTTCATGGAAAGCGCTTCGTAACACCTATGAAAATGAATTAAATTTACTAAATGCATAGTTCACAGGTAAAACAATTTAGAGATAATATATGTAAAGGGCATTCAGTTATTCAACTTTCTTGGACCCTGAAGTAATTATCCACTTTCACTTATACCAAATCCAGCTAAAAATATTCAAGAATATTGTAACTTGAAAAAACACATTAGTCCTTTTTTAACATAGAATCGCTGTTTATTGATAGCTCGATACTATGGCATTATTGTCTTTCCAAAATAATAAAAGCATCTTCACCATTAGTCGTGTTTTTTGCCGGATTTGGTATAAAATAAGTAGAACACACGGGTGGCATCCACATACATTACCCCCCAAGAATTTATAAACACAAACATACCAATTCTCTAGAACCTGGGCAGGGATCTCCACAAAATCGGGATCAAGACGTAATCCACTAAATTTTGCATATGATGCACGATTGCACATGTAGTGGACCTAAACCATCATTAAGAAATGAAAAGGTTTATGCAGTGGAATAAAAATAGGACAAAAAAATCCATCAAAAGAAGGATATCAATTGTGATCAATTATGTATTCTCTGAAACCATTGCTCAAACTTCAAAGTTCAATAATCAATACCATGTAACGAATTATGTATTTTCTAAAATCATTGGTCAAAGTTCAAGAATGAAAGTTCACATACCACATGGCCAAACTCGTGAAAAAGTTTAAGGACTTCAGAGAACCGTAATAACACAGGAGCATCACCAACTTCCTTTTTAATTTGAGTTACCAGCAAGGCTACAGGAATCTGAAACAGAAATTACAGGTGGAATCTCATTAAGCATGCATTATCATATAAAATGGAAGTGGCTCAGCTATCCTGCTCAGCCAAGCCAGCATAATGTGACTCATCAATTAGCCCACTATGAGTTCACTTTAATGCATGTGCGTGCCACACACACATATGTAGGTAGATACAAATACATTCATATATATTCTCGTACTCCTTCCATCTCAAAATAGTTGTCCCCAAACAAAAAATACCAAAACTTCAAAATATATACAATTAATGTAGATTTTAGACTTTTACATAGCAAAATGTCAAATTTATCCTTAAATGCTTTTGTTTTTTGGGTAACAGTGAAAATCTCACCAGAGCCAACTATGTTGACCCGGGAGAATATAACAAATTGACTTGGAAATCTTGTTAATAATGATAAGGGTGATATAAGGGTAAAATTGGGATATTTGTATATTATGTTGTCGAGGAAACTTGAGAAATCAAAAATACTATGTTGTTATATGCTGATTATAGATTTAAAGTTTAAGCACATAACAATATATAGGCATGGAAACCCTATCCTAATTGGGGTCTAATCCCTGTTTTATTCTAAACTAACAATGTAATACTTAGTATTATCAACTAATACTAAGTATTACCTAAAAGACAAGATAATGATACACTCAAAACACTTGAAACCTAAAACTTAACAGTTACATATACCTGTATTGAACCATTGGTCAATGAACCGTTTTGAATAGGGACTACACAAGTGTGACCATACTTTCCTTCCCTGTCAAAGAAAAGAAACAGCCAATTAATATATTACGTGTCAGGTGCCATTTTATCTTATGTTAGCATTTGACTAATAAAATGATAAACAAGTATAACAGAAAAGTATTTGAAATATAAACCTGGTATACATATCAAGGTAGAAGTGACCAATTAAATCAGTAGAGTTCAAGTCAAAAACTGAATAAAGCTCAACATCAGTGTGCCAGACCTCAGCGTCAGAAACTTTTTCAAATCTTAAGCCTGCAGTAATTAAAGGTGCAAGTTGTTTATTATCTTGATCATTCAGACAAATAGAACAATTTACAGGTGGCACTTTTAGCCCATTTACTTCTGAATAGGGCATATGGGTTAATAAAGTTGTCCAAAGTGTAGGTTTTTTGGATAAAACCTCCAAAATCATATTATTCAAACAAATTAGACTATAATCGATATTATATAGCTTGTGTAATCATATTTGACTCATTTGACACATTAATTATCTAGAAAAACAAAAGTTAAGAGCAAAAGGTGCTTCATCAATATTGTTAATAGTATTTTTAGTTAGTAGTCCTTGCATGTAAACTAGTATTTACATGCAGGTCCTTGCATGTAAACTAGGCACCTACCTATGTAATTACAGTAGAAACTCGATAAATTAATACTCGATTATTTAATAAACTCTCTAAGATAATATTTTTTGCCGGTCCCGACTCGGGGATAGGGTGCGAAATTAATAATTCGCTAAAATTATAAGATAATACATTTTTGATAATTTCTTTAGACCCCATATAAAATATTAATTAATAATTCCTTATATATAGCATATTACATGAATGATTTATGAAGGTTTCTTGAAAAATGACTCAATTGTATTTTGTTTTTTGTTGAAATCAATTTCCCCTTGAATCTCGTCTCTAATTTTCCTTAGCATGGTAAGAACTTCTTGTGTTGTTTTCTCATAGCTCAACAAGAAATTGTTCAATGTGATTGCCGCTTTAATAGCTTCGTTTCGCGAAGGGGGCTCCATTGTAGAACTTTCATCATCTTCTTCATCGATATCATCTTTATTAATTCCAATAACGCTTTCAATAATTTCTTCATCAGTAAACAACTAACTGTGCAACTACATTTTCTTCTGGGTGAGTCAGAACATTCTACTATAAATTAATAAAATATTAATTAATATATAAATTAATAATTATTAATTTATCGATTAATTAATAACTGTTTTAATTAATAAATTTTGGTGGTCCCAAGTGTATTATTTTATAGAGTTTCTACTGTATTATTTATCAAAAGCCCCCTCTCCACCATTATAAATAGAGTGGATCTCTTCTTATATATTGATCAAGTTATCAATAACATACCAGTCACTTTTACATGGTATCAGAGCTAAGGCTCTCGGTACAAACCTGATTTCCAGCTACAAACTCACAATACCAGATCTGTTCCGAGTCCTGTTCTGGTGACTGTCAGAGCTCCGTTTTGCTGTTCAATAAATCTTTTTTCTGAAGACTTTTACAACTCACCACCACCACCATCGTGCTCGCCGGCCTCCGAATAGGTGGTCCTGCAAAAACACTGTCAAACCGCCGCCGCCTGACGCGCCACCACGCGCCGCCTTTTCTCCGCCGTCGGACTTCCACTCGCCGGCGCGTGAGAGCACGTCCGACCACTGCCGGTTGCCGGATTTCTTTTGGAACTATTGGAAAGTCATTCCGATTGATCTCTTGCTCTGCAGCTACCTTCCGACAGCCACCTGCCACCGTCTGCCACCGCCGAAATCGATTTCCGGCCACCATCTGTGTTAAGTGCTGTTCATTAAACATCTGAGGTATTGTCAAGTTCACCATCACTTGTGTTTGTTCCCAATTTCATCTTTTATAATGGAAGACCAACACACGTATACATTTACCAAAGAAGAGTATTGTTTGATTCAACGGTTTCTTGCCTCACAATTTTCTCATGCTCAAACCAACTCGGCACATTCAGGTAAGTTTTCATGCCTCGACTTTTCGTGGGTAATCGATTCTGGAGCCACACATCACATGACTAGGAATCGAGGTATTTTATCTAGCTTGCATCATGTTTCTCATGCACCGGTTCGTCTTGCCGATGGATCTTCAAGCCCCGTACATGGCACAGGATCCATCAGTAACTCGAAAAACTTAAACATGTCTTCTATCCTTTTCGTTCCTACATTTCCTACAAGCCTTTGTTCCGTTAGTCAAATTACCAAACAAAACAATTGTCCTATAACCTTTTACCCAACTCACTGTGTCTTTCGGGAACTAGGAACAAACCGGATAATTGGTACCGGTTTTGAATCAGGAGGCCTCTACTGTATGTCACCACTATCATACCCTACAGCAAACTTATGTGATTCCGCTATTAGGGAGACTCACTGTCGGTTAGGCCATCCTTCTGTAACAGTTCTAAGGCAAATGAGACCAGATATTTCTATTCCTAATGATTTTCATTGTGAGTCGTGTCAACTTGGTAAACACGCCAGGCGTCCCTATCCCCCTAGAGTGTCTAATCAAGTCAGTTGTTTTGAACTTTTGCATTCTGATGTATGGGGTCCTTGCCCTACTAAATCTACATTGGGTTTTGAATATTTTGTTACATTTATTGATGACTATTCTCGTGCTACTTGGGTTTATTTATTGAAATCTCGTAGTGAGGTGTTTTCCACCTTTCGTGAATTTCATGCTTATGTTCAAAACCAGTTTAACACATCAATTAAGACTCTACGATCTGATAATGCAAAAGAATATTTTTCCGCCAAATTCTCTTCATACTTAAATGCCCATGGCATTATTCATGAATCCTCGTGTGCGTATACATCCCAACAAAATGGTGTCTCTGAACGCAAGAATCGTCACCTATTGGATGTTGCTCGCACAATTATGATCCAATCTCGTGTTCCACATCGCTTCTGGGGGGACGCCGTTCTTACTGCCACATATCTGATAAACCGCATGCCCACACCCGTTCTTCATGGTAAAACACCATTCTCTATCCTTTTTCCTACAAGCACTCCATTTCCTCTCGCTCCTAAAGTCTTTGGTTGTGTGGCCTATGTTCATGATCATCGTCCGAAGACCACTAAACTTGACCCCCGAGCTATCCGTTGTGTCTTTCTTGGTTACGGGTTCAAAAGGGGTATCGGTGCTATAGCCCATCCCTTCACCGGTACTTTGCTAGTGCCGATGTCACCTTTCATGAGTCATGTCCCTACTTTCTTGAGCCTTCCACTCCTGACCCTTTCCTAGACCTTGATTTACCCACCTCCACCTTCATCCCCACCTTTCCCATGCCCAGTGTACCAGATCCCCCGGTCTTCACTGCTTCTGATCCTGCTACCACGGGTCCACCGACACAACCTCCACCCTTACTTTTCACATATAGTCGTCAACATCGTAATCACTCGTCACAGCCTGCTAATTCCCATCCGGATCATGATATGTCGTCACATAACCTCGAAGTTGCACCCGTTACCCGATTCAGGATTATGTTGCCTATTCTCACCTGTCCCCTGAATCTCATGCCTACACCACAACCCTTGATTCCTACCCGATTCCCAGGAATGTGATGACAGCTCTTGCTCATCCAGGATGGAGGCAGGCTATGGAGGACGTAATTGGGGCTCGTAGATCCAATCATACATGGGATCTTGAAACGCTTCCTGTTGGGAAGCGTGTTGGTTGTCGTTGGGTATTCACAATCAAACTACACCCGGATGGCTCGTTACATCGCTTAAAGGCGCGGTTGGTCGCCAAAGGTTATTCTCAGGCATATGGCATTGATTATGATGAAAGGTTGCTAAAATGCCATCTATCCGTATTTGCATTGCCCTTGCTGCCATTAATCATTGACCACTCCACCAGCTTGATGTCAAGAACGCCTTAATGGTGTTCTTGAGGAGGAGGTATATATGGAGCAGCCACCCGAGTTTATTGTTGAGGAGAAGGCCTCGAAAGTTTGCAGACTACGTCGTTCTCTCTATGGTCTTAAACAGTCTCCCAGGGCATGGTTTGGTCGATTCTCTAGTGTTATGGGACAGTTTGGGATGACTCGTAGTGCATACGATCATTCTGTCTTCTTTAGACATCAAAAAGGGAAAAGAATTATTGTAGTTGTTTATGTGGATGACATCATAATCACAGGCGATGATAAGACCGGGATCACCGAACTCAAACAGTTTCTTCAGTCTCAGTTTCAGGTAAGCGACTTAGGTAGGTTGAGGTACTTCCTTGGCATAGAGGTATCTCGCTCTCCACAAGGAATACTTCTCTCTCAACGAAAGTATGTCCTTGATATGTTAACTGAATGTGGCTTGCTAGGTTGCAAGCCAGTTGATACCCCAATGCTTCCTACAAAGAAGCTCCTCCCGAAAGAAGGGGATCCGATGAAGGATCCTGAGCGATACAGACGATTGGTTGGTAAACTTAATTATTTAACTGTCACGCGACCGGATATTTCTTTTACTGTCAGTGTTCCGAGCCAATTCATGGTTGAACCATACACCAGTCACTGGGATGCTGCTCTTCGTGTCTTAAGATATCTCAAGGCCGCACCAGGCCTTGGCATCCTATCTTCTGATCAGGGTCATTGTCAAGTAGGAGCTTTCTCAGAAGAAGATGGTCGGATATCGGGTTTCTCAGACGCAGATTGGGCAGGTTGTCCGATTTCACGACGTTCTACTACCGGGTATTGTGTGTTCGTCGGAGGAAATCTTGTATCATGGAAAAGTAAGAAACAACACACGGTATCTAGATCGAGTGCTGAAGCGGAATATAGAGCCATGGCAGATGTAACATCGGAAATGACATGGATTTGTCTTCTCATGGAACTCGGGGTTGTTTCTAAAGACTTGATGCGGCTATACTGTGACAACCAATCAGCTATACATATAGCAAAGAATCAAGTCTTTCATGAAAGAACAAAGCATATTGAGGTAGATTGTCACCTCATCAGAGATCAGATAACTGGCACAAAAAAGGATCCTCCATCCATTCAGCTTATTCATATTAAGACAGAATTCCAGCTTGCAGATATCCTTACCAAACCGCTCCGGAAAGCCCAGATTGAGTTCATTTGTAACAAGTTGGGCATGATAAACATCTATGCTTCAACTTGAGGAGGAGTGTTAATACTATTTTTAGTTAGTAGTCCTTGCATGTAAACTAGTATTTACATGCAGGTCCTTGCATGTAAACTAGGCACCTACCTATGTAATTATTATTTATCAAGAGCCCCCTCTCCACCATTATAAATAGAGTGGCTCTCTTCTTGTATATTGATCAAGTTATCAATAACATACCAGTCACTTTTACAAATATAAACTTGAGGTGATTACCAAAAAGATCTTGGCATACTTTGAAAATCCCTGACTGAACTAAACTAACAGGAAAGTACTGCTTCACAGCTTCAAAGTCCAGATCAAACTGTTCTTCCTCAACTTTCTTTATATAATACGGTAGATCTTCAATCCCAAAAGAAATTTCTCCTTCCTTTTTCTTCTGAATGACAAAAAGCATCAGCAACAGTAAGTCTGACCATTTTAATTAAAAAAAATGATGATAGCATGTAAATCTATGAATAATATAACTTGCAAATAACCTTCTTTTCTTTTAGTAGGGTAAGCTCTCTAGTAGCCAAATCGTTCAAACCGGCAGAGATTTCCTCTAGAAACTCAAATACCTAAGAAGTTAGTTGTTGTCATCAATAACAATTAAAAAAAATAGATAAAACATAATGATATTAATATAAGCCTATGCAAACCTTTGAGGATGACATTGCCATTCTACGATCAGTAACAAAATCTGCATAGTTAGTATAGCCAAGTAATCTAGCAGATTTATGACGCAACTGAACCTAAAAAAGAACAAGGAGACGATCAATGCAATCAATTCAACAGAAAAACATAAATATTATTTAACCTCAGAAGAATTTTCACATAGCATTCAGTATTACCAGTTTCTCTAATATAGGAAGATTGGCTTCACATCTTCTTCCATAAGCGCCTGCGACAACCCTTCTGGTTGGCCCCACCTTCAACAGATTGGAACGGATTAAGTGAAACAAGTGCTGAAACTTACAGATAAAGAACATGGCAAAAAGATAAAAATAGAAAACCTAAAACTGAAAATGAAAAAAAGAAAGCTGATGAAGTGAAACAAAAGCCTGGAGGTATATCAATAGATTTACCAAGCAAAAAGAAGAGTACATGATCGTGATCATCTTACAATTTCAAAAAAAAAAAATACCTTGCATAGGTCAAGAAGTGCTGAAACATGATGGCTTCTCAAACTGATCTTGTATTTGCTATTCTCAGACTTGTCTAAGGTCTAAGGAAGAATAAACAATAAGTTAGTACAGTAAAACATAGTGTCGGCAAATAAACTCCTTGTTTAAACATTAATCACCATAATAACTAATGAAGATCAAATTGCTACTCAAAAGGTGAGAGCAAAACATCAGTTTTTTAAACCTCATTAGCACATTAAACCATGATTGATTTAGTATTTATTACAGGAGAAATATATGCCTAACCTTAAGGAACTCTAGTGGCAGACCAAGCAACTCTGAGTGATCAAACAGAAGAAATGAGCTATCATCATTCAAATTCTGGATATATCGCCTACTTAGGTCATCAATTTGAGCCCTCAACCGCTGTAATTCCTCTCTTTTTGTCAATGTAAGATTCATTCCATTACGCTCAAAGTCTTTAACCTGTCACTGAATATATGGCAATAAGTATTTGACTAAGGAAATTGAAAACATAAAAATAAAAAAGATCTCCAATTCATACCATGAATTGTGCATAATGTTTTAATTCCATGTTTGTCCATTCCCCCTTTGCTGCAAAGGCTTTAATGACAAGATACACGTCTTCACGTTGACTGAACAGTTTAAATTATAATAGTGTTAGAAAGGATACAATATGATATATCAAATGTAAAAACGTCTCAATTTCTTATCTAAATATAGAAAAGAAATGTACAATTTGTATGCACTACAAGTACATGGTAATTCTTGTCTAAGAATGCCATAAATTGTAATAAAGTAAGACCTGCAAGCCGACACATGTGCATCTATTCTCCTTTCGGCTTCCACGCTTGCCTTTCTTACTTCTTCTGAAGTAGACACAAATTTGGGGAAGATACAAGATTGTATCAGCGGGAATTGGTATGCTTCAAGTTCTTCAAGTGGCAATATAACATTTGCATATGTAACCTGCAGTTTCAAAAATAAAAACTGATGATCAATAATTGAATACTAGCTAGTAAGTAATAATTATTTGTAGTCATATGTATCACTCCATACAAGCAAACACATAAGCCTAATGTACTTAACTTGAATTTCAATTTGAAATTCCTTTCAGTGATACATACCTTATCAAGAGGAACTGAAGCTACTGCGTTATGAACTGCCTTTGAATGAGCAATTACACGATCAGCCAGTTTAAGTATATCAGATGGTGATAGATTAACCCTAGCATTGGAGCCTCGAAGACCTATAAACATAAATTAACAATTAATTCAACCGAATTTCAACATAATAACAGCGCCAAAAGTGAACTACAGATACAGATAACACATTGAATATTTGAATATATAACCAACCCTAACATTTGATCCTTGAGGACCTAAAAGCATGAACTAACCAAAAACATAGCCTAACTACAACATAATAACAACGCAATAAGTGAACTACGGATACCAATAACACACTGAATAGAAACTAACCCTAACATTGGAGCCTCGATGACCTAAAAACGTGAATTGACCAAAAATTCAACTGAATTTCAAACAACGCAATAAGTGAACTACAGATAACACATTAACACATTTGAGTAGATAAATAACCCTAACATTGGAACCTCGAAGACCTAAAAACACGAATTAACCAAAAATTCAACCAAATTTTAATATACTAAGTTAATAGGTGAACTATCAATACATGTGACACATTGAAAAGATAGAAAGAAACTAAACCTGACGTTGGAGCCTCGAAGACCTAAAATATGAATTAACTAAAAATTCAACAGAATTTCTACATAATAACAAACTACATATAACGCACTGAATGTGCCTTGAAGGCCTAAAGACATGAATCAACTAAAAATTAAACCGAACTTCAACACGATAACAAACTACATATACAGAATTACAGATAACACAATGTGTAGCTAACTAGCCCTAACGTTGGAGCCTCGAAGACCTAAAATATGAATTAACTAAAGATTCAACAGAATTTCAATATAATAACAACCTACAAACACAGATAACACACACTGAGTAGATAACTAACCATAGCATTGACCTATAAACATTAATTAACCAAAATTCAGCATAATAACAAACTACAGATACAAATAACACACTGAGTAGATAACTAGATACCTTTCTTCCTGAGATCGTTACGCTTGGAGTTAATCGCATCTATAGCGAACTTAACGGCGACGGCGATAAACGCGGCAGCTCCGGCGATAGCTAACACACTCCTTCTGCTTCCTTTTTGTGACGTCATGATGTATCTACGCCGGTAGGTAGCCGTCGGTGCGGCGGTAGAATAAAGTTAAGTGCGCTCTTTGTTATTGTCGCTGAACAAAGTGGAAACAGGAGGGAAATTTGGGCGGAATCAAAATGACTCTTTTGACGGGTTGAAAATGATTCGGTCCGGTAAATAAAAGTCAAGACCGAATTATAGTCCGTTTTGGTTTGAATCAAAACCGGTTTTTAGAAAAGGTTGTGGTTGGATTCGGTTTGGTTTTGATTCGTTACGGTTTGGTCAATAAAAGTCAAAACCGAATTATAGTTGGTTTCGGTTTGAATCAAAACCGGTTTTTAGAAAAGGCTGTGGTTGGATTCGGTTTGGTTTTTGATACATTACGGTTTGGTTTTTGCCCGGTTTTGACTGGTTTCGGTTCGGTTAACCGGTTTGGAACCAATTTTTGTGGAGAAAATTATAAACCGGTTCCGAACCTACAATTTCAATCGGTTCCAAACCGGTTTCTAGACAAGCTACAGTCGGATTCGGTTTGGGTTTTGATCGGTTACGGTTCGGTTTTTGCCCGGTTTTGACTGGTTTCGGTTCGGTTAACCGGTTTGGAACCAATTTTTTTGGAGAAAATTATAAACCGGTTCCGAACCTACAATTTCAATTGTTCCAAACCGGTTTTAGACAAGGCTACGGTCGGATTCGGTTTGGGTTTTGATCGGTTATGGTTCGGTTTTTGCCCGGATTTAACTGGTTTCGGTTCGGTTAACCGATTTGGAACCAATTTTTGTGGAGAAAATTATAAACCGGTTCCGAACCTACAGTTTCAAGCAGTTCCAAACCGGTTTCTACATAATCGATTTCAAACCGGTTAGGTTTCGATTGATTTTCAGGACGGTTCAGTTAACCGGTTTATTTGCCCAGGTCTGCTTTTGACGACGCCTGACTAACGAAATATCCCCTCAACGTTTATTTTATTGCACTCATGGTCCATTGTTTTATACAAAATGTGGTATCAACCATTATTGTGACTTCCATGGTTCCGCTTTTGTTCATGCATATGTACTTTATTATACTTTAGGTCATGTTTGGTATGAAGTAATGATAGCCGGAATGAAATGGATAACTCAGAGAAACCAGTCCCGGAAGTACATGCTTTATTCCATTTACCCTGTCACATGCATGTGTATATTATTAAAAGTTAAAACTATTATGTATGCAAACTAAAACAAGTAGGAACTGATTATTTATTTAATTAGTTAATTACCAAAGTATCTTGAGTGATGTCTCTTCCAACAACAGCTCCAACATTATCCTTTACATGAAACAGTTTTGTAGTAAACAAGATTTCAGGTTGCAATAAAAACGCGAGTCCGATGATTACGATACTCAGAACGAATGTGACCGCAACTGCTGAGTAATTAGTAGCCTACAATATTCAATACGCACTTAATCAATCAATCTAACTATTTACATTTAATTAACATGACAGTTAATCAAAAAAGATGCTGAAGATATTAGCTAATTACCATGATCGTTGAGTACGAAAAGATGTTAATGAACGATGATTAGAAGCTAGAGAATTATGATTTGAGTTGATAAAATATTGAAAGCATTTATAGAGAAATGTAAAAATGGTAATTAAACTTATTTATGTCAATAAAAATCAT
Source organism: Bidens hawaiensis (assembly GCF_021521415.1). Lineage (NCBI taxonomy): Eukaryota > Viridiplantae > Streptophyta > Magnoliopsida > Asterales > Asteraceae > Bidens > Bidens hawaiensis. Next base: position 653,610 of record NW_027492146.1, read on the forward strand.
TTTCTTATTGTAATATGGACAGGTAAAATTAAGAAATAAATACATAAAGATTATTAAGAGAGAACTATGTATTTTTTTGATAACTTAAACACTTGCTGATATTAACACATTATTTGATCTCTTTGCATCCGATAAATGCTTTAACTATATCCTATCGAATATTAATACATTTACTTAATTATTTTATCAAAATCAATCCACACATGGGTAAAAAAAATCCACAGAAGCTAGGGTCATTTTTCCATCTATTTAATTTTATTACAACTTTGACTAAGTTGACCTTCAATTTTATTAAAACTGAACTATGATTGAATGGTCTCGTTATAACAACCTTTAGCATCCAAAGAAATGCCAAATGATAGTCTTAACATCTCAAAGAGTCAAGACAATCCATGCCCACCATGCTTTGTGGACGTCTTCAAGAATCGTTAATAGTTTTTGGAACCAAGGCGAAAAAACTTTTGGGCTTTAGGTAAAATAGTTTTTTATTGGCTTTAAACAATTAAATTTTTAAATAAGTTTACTTGGTTATGATTTAGCCGTTGTGCAACTTTTTTTTTTATTTTTATTTTTTATATCAATGAGCTTAAATCCTATGTTCTGTTCAGTTTTAAATTCATCATATACTGAACAAAATGAGCCAATTATTATAGAGATGTGGGTAAGTGGGTAACAAACTGTGCTGCCACAAATAATTTGGGCCTTACTCGAAAATACCAGTACCAATTTTCCCAAATTCTTACCAGTACCGAGATATTAGGTTCGGTACTAGGACGGTACGTGCATTAAAAACCAAATTCAGGAAATACCGGTACGTCATACCGAACTGAAAACTCAAAAGTTGATACCGATTTAATATTGATACCAAATCAGTACCGGTAGTCGTGTTGATACTCTAGAATACAAAAGTTATATTCGATTACGCATTCTTGATTTCCTCTTGTTATTGGTGATAGAATGAACCTAGTAAGAGTCTACATGTTTCAAGAAAAGGCACGTAAATACCCCAAGACAACTAGTCACACTCTTGATGATAATTGTAAATTATAATCAACAATGTCATAGCTTCAAAGAGCGTATCTATCGACAATAAAAGGCTTGTTGTTTGAATCTATGAAGGCAAGAAAAACAAAAAACTATTTTTCAACACATATTACACTTTGTTACATCCCCTCACCTTTTTTTTTCCTGCCTTTATTTTCTATTAATTATATATATTTTACTATTTGCATGCTCCCCGCCCCCGGTCTATTTCTCCTGTTAAACAATACTGATTTTTAAAAATATTTTTATATAATGTATTTTTATTTTAAGATAATTAGGTTTGTTAACAAAATATTTTTATGTATTGAATAATTATTTCATTATTTAACCCGTGTAATGTGAATTATATTTTTATAAAAATAATTTACAGATTTATAAACTATATCGTTTATATATGCAAATTCTATATAAATAAATCATACCAAAATGTTCCTTACTTTCATTTTTATTTATTTGATTGGCCACGTGAACTTTGTAAGCACACCACAGTAAATTATCTATGGCCGTAAACGAACCGAACGAACGCGAACAAGGCCTTGTTCATGTTCGTTCATTAAGAAAATAATGTGTTTACGAACGGTTCACGAACACTTACCGAATGAGATTTTATGTTCGTGTTCGTTCATTAAGGAAATTAATGTGTTCACGAACGGTTTACGAACACAAACGAACACAAATAAATTCGGCAGAGCCTAGATATTGAAACCGATGTATTCATCAATGTGAATAATGAATACCTGTAAACGAATCGCATGAACACAAAATTAAGGGCATGCTCGTGTTCGTGTTTATTCATTTAACTTTAAAAGAACATGGACACTTAATCGAACAAATATTTATGTTCATTTTTGTTTATTTAAAAATGGACGTTTGTGTTCGTTTGTTTAAAATCTAAACGAACATAACTGAACAAAGATAAACGAACATGTATGAACAAATGTAAATGAACACAAATATAAACAAACTTAAATGAAAACACTTAAATGAACACAAATTAAGAAATATAAAACCTTTAAGCAGATGACTCTATCCAGATAATATTTATTTATTTTCTATTAATACATAAACGAACATAAATAAGCAGACATAAACAAACATGAACAAACGTTCATGAACATAAATAAACAAATGAAACATGTGTTCATGTGTGTTCGTTTAATTAAACGAACACATATTTTTTGTTCATGTTCGTTCATTTATTAAATAAACGAACATAAACGAACTTTCCGCCAAACAGTTCAAGAATAGTTTACTGAACATTCGGTTCGTTTACACGCATAAAATTATCAATAAACTTTTTCGTTGTTAGTTATGTACATAGACATAGTAAAAACAAATGTGTGGTAGGTGTATATACCATTTAGTAAAGATAAATGGTCATGAACTAATGATCAAGTATCACTTGCTAGATCTAACGTCAACATATCATTTAGTCCAAAGCAATATTAAATTCACACATTATTAATGGATATGTGAACATTCACTGTATTATATATATAGATATCGATTAAATGGTGGTGCCACAACTAAACCCATTATTTTATATTTATGAATTTAGTTTCATCACCTAAACAAGTTTGTTAGTGGTGGTGTGTTTGCTGAAGTGTGTTCTACTAACTTCTTTGTGTTTAATTGTTCATATCGATCATTATTTTTTTAAATCTAGACTTTTTTAAAGGTTCTTTTTAAAGTATAATAATTTAAGGAAATTGAGTTTTAGATTTAATTCCGATATGGTAATGAATTTAAGCGACACCAATTAAAAACGCAATGCATCGTCATGCAACACCCATGTTATTGTTTATTTAGTTTCGGTTTGGTACCGTAACAAACCTAGCTAATAACGAAATTATTTTTTATGTTTATTTCTAGTACGATAGCGAACCTAATCATTACCGACCGAATGCATGTCGACTCGCCGCTGCAATGTCCTTGTTTATTTTGTTTTTTGTTTTCTTTAAATATGTCAAATTTTCGAAATTATTTTTGGGTTTAGTTCCAGCGTTGTGGCGAACCTATAGATACCGACCGAATTTTCGTCACAACGCATGTAATTTGCTAACCGAATAAACGTTGTTTTGCTTATATTATTTGTTGTATCATAAGCTATACGTTTACTAATTTATTTTTCTATCAGATACCGACCATATATGTTCCACTTTCATCATAGGTTGTGCGTGTGCTAATACTATTTTGGACGTTCACATATAATTTTTTGATATAGTGCAGGTATCGTGACGAACTTAACCGATACTAACCGAATTTGGCCGCCGCACCGCGGCGGGTTTAAACCTAGTTTCAATGATTTGAAAATTTTGTTTTTCAGTCGTAACGGATTAGGCTTTAATGGCTTGTACGGTTCAATCGGGTTTGACTAGTTACCATTATAATTTCATATAAATATAACTTAAACCAAACAAATAATTCAAAAATACACGATTACGTAATAAAAAATCAAGTTTACAGCAATGTTTTTGAATAAAAGTCTACAATAGATTTATTTAAATAAAAGTTTTTTTAATCGAAGGCCGCTAGGTTAAAAATTTTTATTTGGAGGTAAATCGCTATTGTTTGGACTGCTAAAACAATTTAAAAGATTGGCCAAAACAAAACTTTTTACTTTGGAATCAAAACGATACCCCGTCATGAACCATATTACCTAAGGGCGAGCAAATGGGTCTTACGCCCAATACCCGACCCGTACTTGGTTAATGGTATTCTCAAGACTGTGAACCAACCTTATTGTAAGTAACCGAATCTGATTGGTTCAGGTCTCGCAGGGCGGACCCAGAGGGGGTCGAGGAGGTCGATGGACCCAAACTCATTTTCCCAATAAGTCCGTAATCGTTAAAAAAAATTATATATATACATACATACATATATTTTATATATATTTTTGTTTTAAAACATAAGTTTACAAAATGACTTCTTGATGCAATGAAAGAGTGGTACTCTGTGTAATCAAAGCTCATACTTTCAATCCCTATTGATAGTAATTTTATTTTTATATAAAAAACTTTCATTTTGTGTTTCAAATGGCTCTTTTAGTAACTTATTATTATCATTATTGTTATTGTTACCATCATTTTGCTTTGGTCCGTATTAGCTTTTAAAAATAAAACCTAACCGGTAAAGTTAAATTATTTATCAAATAATTAAAAGCATGATTTCAGCTGCTTTTTTTTAATACTCGTCACGAACCCCAAAACTTTCATAATCACTCCTATATGAGCAAACAGGTCTTACCCGTCATATCCAACCTATACCCAAACCCGATTAACGATATTCTCAGGACTTGAAAAATGACCCTATTATCTACCTATATTATTAAAGCAATAAGGTTTTTGAACATGTGTCTTCTTTCTATTTGTCAGTTCTCATAAATTCCATATATACCATGCATTCTTATAATTTATTGGAATTTAAATAATTCAAAACTAAAATGTATTGTTAGAATTTACTGGAAATTAATATTTCCAACCACCAAAATTGTTCTACAATAATAACTATGTTTATTTAATTCATATAATAATGCAACTGCATTGGATATTCTTAAATTAGTAGTAAATGTATTTTGTGGTGTTTGAAGTCAATTCAACCATTCTCTATCAAAAATTAAGCCACGAAAATGGCATGGAATAAAACTAACAAATGTATTTACTTTTTTTAGTAAATTAGCACAACCATAAATATGCAAATAATTATCAAAATGCAATTTTTGGATTATTTGAGCATGAATAGGTGAATACTATTTAAGTTTACACCTTTTATTAATTCATCTGCAATACACAATATTGATGGCTCATACACTTTTACATAAATGAATTTCTAATCGTCTATGCCGATCAAGTACTGATAGTTTTGATATCCGATATAGTAAGTTATGCTATTGTTGTTTTCGGTGTAATATTTTTAATTTTCATGTATTTAATATTTATATGAACACCCGATGTAAATAACCTACAATTGTTACTAAAGTTAATACTATTTGTTGTCCTGGTTTTCTAATTTTTCTGTTTTGTGTACTAAAATCCATATTTAACTCAACAAAATTGAAACATCATGCTCTATAAGTTTCGATTTTTATATTTATGTTGTTCATCCTTTTCATATGCTAAGCATATTATATTCTATTACAGATGTCTTCACAATCAAAGAAACGTAATTTTGGTCAATTAACGTCTTTCAATAAGAGGAGTAATTTAAATGTTATTTAAGAGTGTATTTTTGTAAACGTGAAGTTTCAACGCCAAGAGAACCACTGACTAGCATTTCGAATGTTAAAAGTTTACTTTAACCGCATTAATACATTATAGTTTATTTAAATTTATTTTGTTATGTTATTATTTTCAAGTTAAACCTTACATCAACAAATACAGTCTACTGACGTCAAAATAAAGTAAATAAAATTAATTTGTTATTAACTATAAATTAGGCACTTGTAACAGACGAATTTAAAAGATTTTTAATATAGTTATTTTAAAATGCATTATACCTTTTAGATAATCAGATTTTTAATAATATTGAATGTATGTTTACACAAATTTTGTTTGTATTTTTTATTTTTGAAATGATACGAAACATAATTTTCATGTATCCAATACTGTTTTATTTTCTTAAAACCTAAATACATGTTCTAATTAACATGTATATTCGAATCAATTATGTTAATTAAAGCAGCAAAGATATTTCTCCATAATTTATTTACTTATATTTAATTTACTCAATTTATATTGTTTCAATAGTTGGCAACAAAATTCACAAATTTAAATGTAGTCCACATAAAAAACCAGTTATTTGGCTTTTTATACGGGATCATACCAATTCTTTTTTATATTTAAATTTGAACTAATATTTTCACAAATGCATTATGGTAAATAAAATCAACAGGACCAAAATTACTCAGACTCATACAAATTTAACTAAATAAAAAATAAACAATTAAATATTTGATTGTAGGGTTAAAAAAACCATATACATCATAAGCATATGTGTTTTTTTTTAATAATAATTGACTTAATTATTTATGTTTGGTATCAGTTTAAAGTTTTTAGATTATATTTACATAAACAATTCTTTTTATTTTATTAAACAGCTTAATGAATTTAACAATTATCATATTTTGTTCGGTAATTAATTTGCATCTATAAATCAGTACATTGCTTGTATGGATTTTCATTGTTTTTTTTATTACAGATAACTATGCTGTTACTTATCCAATTTCATCATTTAATAATAATCGATTATATGGTGGTAAAGAAAATCAAGCTGTAAATACTATACATAGTTGGTTGTCAACGACATCAAGTAATATAGGTGCATTGTCCGAAACAATTTTTTTACACCTACTACATGTAATTACAATTAATTTCCTTTATTATATCATATTTTATTCAACCATGTTTTTTGGAACAGATTAGGTATGTTGTCTTGAACCTTTAAATGAGGTGTTGCAAGACATTAATGACAGATTTTTGGCGTTATTTCCAGGAGAGAAAGTTGAACACCTCAGTTCTGATATTATAAATGAGTATGATACTGTTGGCCCTGGTTTTGATCCAACTTTACACTCATCGGATTTCCTATGCGGTTTAAAAATGTCTGGTTTGCCTAACCATGTATTGGTTCTAAGTCGGTGCGCTAATAATGTTACTAAGGAATGTTGATCAGAAGAACGATTTGTGCAACAAAACTAGATTGCAAGTAATTAATTTGGGTAGGCGCTTTATTGAAGTTAAAGTTACTTCAGGTACTAATATTGATTATCGCACTTATTAACTCGTAGTGGCCTAACCGATTCAGATAAGAAACTTCCGTTTCAACTGAAGAGAAGACAGTTTCCAGTTGCAGTTTGTTTTGTAATGACCGTTAACAAAAGTCAAAGGTCAGTCTCTGGCAAGAGTTGACATACATTTCAAAAACTCTGTGTTTATACATGGACAACTTTATGTAGCTTTATTAAGATTGAATAGTAGAGTCGGTATTAAAATGCTTATATTAGACAAGAAAGGTAAAGCTACAAATAAAATAAGAAATATGGTTTATAAGGAAGTCTTTATTAGCTTATGAATTTTACATTTTCAACTTTTGATTATGTTTCTAAAGATTATAATTTGAATGTTATTTTAGTTTATCTCTATGTTTTACAATCATTTGTTTCGTACCAATATTATTTACAACCTGAAGTATGTTGTCGTCCCAAAAAATATAAAACAACTTATGTTGTCATTTAAATTACATGTATTTATTAGACAATTTTAATATTTCCCCCGTGTTGTACACGAGTCAATAAACTAGTTATATAACAAAATACCCGGACAAGTATTACTGGCGAAGCGCAAAAATAGATGGTCTCGTACTCCCGCCACATGAACTAGTAAAACACTAATAACCGGACACGTGTCGGTTTCCACCTCTTCACATCATAAAAATAATAATATTATTTTTTTTTTATTTTTTTTTGAATGTTTAAGCTTGCCTCCTACTATTTACAATAAACCGCCATTGTCAGAGATCCAACCTACACCTCTCACCCAAAGGCCTAAGCCTTTACCATCCCACCAAAGTGGAGATGGCAATATTATTATTTTTACATTACATTTACATTCCACCACTTTCTCTTTCTAAAAATCACCCCAAATTGTTCGATTACGTCATCTGCATTCATGATTCGCCGGTCATTGAGTGGATTTTGGTTCTTTTGAAGGTTAATTTGACGTATTGTGTTAATAATTAGGTTATTATGATTCGTGATTCGGTAATTGATTGATTCACGTCACCGGAGATTTAGGTTATTTTGATTCGCCGGAATATTCTGTCCGATCCGTTTATTCGGATTGATTGATTTTTGTCCGTCAATTTGGTGATTTTAGGTTATATCAGGTTAATTAGGTTAAATGGTAAGGCGTTATGATTAGTTGATTTGTTATCTGTACAGTGTATCCGGTATACAAGAAACTTTTGTGAGATTTTTGGCGCGTTTTTTTTAGGTTTGCCCAAAAATTAGGGTTTTGATGTTGAAAACTCGGTGCGTATGCGGTTCGGTTATGTTTAGGGATAGGTGAATAAGGTAATCGTCGGAAAAGCGAATCGGAAAGTCGAAAAAAGTAAAAGAAGAAAAAATTAGGGTTTCGTTGAATTCGGTTTCGTTTCGAATTTGTTTTGGTTTTGTTTCGGTTTTGTTCGGTATTTCTATTAGGGTTATAGAGAATGACATTGAATTTTTCGCAACGTCCGACTTTCCTGGCGTGTACGTTTGAAGATAATATGGTCCATGAGGAAGCACATGATCGGTTTGGTAACCGGAGAGAGATAGGTGATAAGGGTGGTTCGGTGGATTCTGTTTCGAAAGATATTATTGATTTGTTGCCGTCAGATCCGTTTGGGATGGATATTGATATTAGCACGACGTTTACCGCCATCACGGGATGGCTTGGTGACTTGGAGCTTGAGTATGGGGATTATATGAGGAACACGATGGTGAATCATAAAGAGGATTACGGGTTGTTTGCGGGTTTTAGTTTCTTTTGGAACAGTGCTATGAAGTTTCAGTCGTTTCCGATGGCGTTTCATGATCAGCAAAATAAGGGTTTTGATAGTGTAGGTGAAGATGTTTTTGTTATGGAATCTGAAGAATATGTTAATGAGTTTGCTACTTGTCCTGATGTTAATGGAGGTGAGCCTCATGATGCTTTTGTTCTAGCTCTTGGTTATATGGGAACTAAGGATCTTCTTACGGTGGAGTGTGTTTGTAGATCTTTGTGTTATACTGTTCGTAACGATTCTCTTTTATGGAGAAATCTGTACATTGATCAGCCATTGAATGAGAGAATTTCTGATGATGTTCTTGTGCGGTTAACTAATCGTGCTGAAGGTAATCTTCAGTTTTTAAGCCTAATTAAATGCCCAAAGATCACGGATGATGGCTTGAGGCGTGTATTGGAAACAAATCCAAAATTGACAAAGGTACATAATTTCTGTATTGGTATATTTTTGTCGTATTTAAATATTTAATATTGTATGAAGACTATTCCTTTTAATTTAATTTGGCCTTTAAATAGAATGCCTACATTTAGTCATCTTGAAATATCTTCTTTCCATTATTTTGAATTCAATGTGTGAATAGCCTACTTGTTTCGGATAATATGCTATTTATTTAGAAGACAGAAGATGCTACATGCGTTTTCTTTGAAATATTTTCTTTCCTTTTTTTTAATTCAATGCGTGAATGGTATACTTGTTTTGGTTAACATGTTATTTATTTAGAAGACAAAAGACACTACATGTGTTTTTCTTTTCTTTTTTCAAAATGCAAACTGTTGGATTTATGTCAATTGAGTTAGGATAAATGAATAATATTTGATATTCCTTTGACCATCATAAGTACATCAACAAGTGCAACGCTATGTTGACAAGATTTTATGATTTTGATTAACCTTTTTTAGCTTAAATGATGTATTTTAACTGCGAGGCTCCGGTTTTGATTGCGTCAACATATTAATGTTAAAACTATTTTCGAAAAAAGGATTTGTTTATGGGACTGATCAACTTGCATACAATAGTTACTGTATAAGACTGCCATCCTATATATTTGTTTAATTTGTTGTAGTTTTTCTTATATTGCCATTATCTTTAAATGTAGTTATTCATTCCTGGATGCACGAGACTCAGTATAGACGGTATTTTGAACAATTTGAAGGCTTTCAACTCAAGCACAGAAACTGGTGGTATAAAACATATAAGAACAGGTGGATTTTACGGCATTACACTTGATCATTTTAAACAGTTGAATAACTTGTTGGGAGCTGATAAAAGCAAGAGCGTTCCACATCATTATCACTGTGCAAAATTGTACTCACAGTGTGATGATGATCGATCTATAGATGTTGAAATATGCCCTAGATGCCAGAATTTGAGACTTGTATATGACTGTCCAGCTGGCGGGTGCCAGCCGAAAGATCAATGCAGGGCTTGCATAATCTGCATTCCGAGGTGTGCTGAATGTGGGCGCTGTGTGCATAATAGTGAATATGAAGAAACGTTTTCGTTGGAGTATCTTTGTTCAGAATGTTTGAAACAGTTGCCTAGCTGCCAAGAGCCACATGGCTAGGTTGACCATGTCAACGCTAAATCCAAGGTGAAAAAAGCCCATGTCGGTTTGTTGATTGAAAGACGAAAAAGGCAACACAAATACACGAATGTTGGATAAAAAGAGAGTGATTGCTAATGGAGGTCATGGTTAGGGTTCCATGACCGTAGAATGGAGAAAAAAACCTCAAAAGCCCGCGTCGGTTTGTTGATTGACAGACGGAAAAGGCAACACAAATACATGAGTGTTGGATAAGAAGAGGAGTGATTGCTAATGGATGTCATGGTCAGGGTTCCATGACCATAGGATGCTCTAATGAGTCATGACGGTACAACCCGTCTTCTTAAATGGCCACAGCGACGCCGTTTGGTTTGAGGTCTGGCGCTAATGTGGGTCCAGAGATCCAGGATCGGGTCTACAACAAGATTGAGCTGGCCTGGTTCGCGATTATGGTCGGCTGACCGCATTTGAAGGTGTTTGGAGACTTATGCTGGTTCTCTATGTTCGGTTATTACATCGAGTCCACCGAGTTTATGTGCTTATGTTTTACAGAAGTGTTTGTATTTTGATAGTATATCTTCTTAGGCATTCTGGTTTGTGACAATAATGCATGTACGTGCAATGTTATTACATCATATTACATATGGTAGTTTTATAATTATTAAAGTGTGATCTTTGCCAAAAGATATGACATTGTATCATGTATTGAGAAGAGATGTGTGTATTTTAAACATGCAAATTTTAATAAATATCTAGGGTCTCATTCAAAGGTATTTATAACATGTAATAATTCTTTTAAATATATAATATTTTATTAAACTAAACCTATATAGAACAAAATTGTTGCAAAGTCAATAAACCATGATACATTCAAAATCTTTTTGTCAAATTGATATTGGTATCAACAAATTCACAAATGAAAACAAAATGAATCATCTTTGTTGGTCATTCAAGATCCTCACAACAAAGTTAACATATGAATGAATCAAGAAATACAATCTACAAACACCATAACTTAATTATTTATCAGATTTCTTTCCAATATTCTTCATCCAAGCAAGGGTGAAAATTGACTTCATTGTCGCACCTTTACCCTTCACAGACCCATCTTTCGCCTTCTTATTCTTGTTCGTGTTCTTCTCGTTAGCCGGGGGATCTTGCACCGGGTCCCACTGATCTGCCCATGATGTTTCCTTTGACCCGGAAAGATCCATTTTTCGTCTCTTTTTATTTATTTTTACCTAAAGATTGTGATTTGATGCAAAAGTTTTAGGCCTATAATCTAAACCTGAGGTTAAGAAAACTTTAAATGTAATCCAATCATTTAACTGTTGGCTTTTATTGTTCAACAGATTTTGACTTGTTCTTGATTAAAGTCAACACGGGTCAAAGTCAAACTTTGAAATCTAAATTCATGCTTTGCCTTACAATCCTATAACATAAAAATAAGTTGAAAATTCAAAACTAAAAATAATTTAAGACTTTGACCTGGTCTCAATAAAACTTCAAAGGCTAAAATCTTGCAGATCAAATGGGCTGGGCCAGGTCGGGTCAACGAACAGACCCTTTTTTATTCTAATTTTTCAAGTTTATAAATAATCAGCTTGATAGATACCGATTGCGAATTTATACTATTACAATAATGTATAAAGGAATTTATCAGTGACCCGTTTTCTTTTTGGTTAAATCTTTTAGTTCATCCCATTTGACCCGTTAGACATAAAACAAAATCGAAAACGGCCCGTTTCTATGAATTATTACCTGAAGTACTCAATATGGCCTGCAATATCTCTACATAACAGCTTTGACCTGTTCGCCAACTCCATACTTTTACGGATCACCAAGCCCGTTTGCTGATGTGTAGACGTCGGTTCATATTTCTTAGCTTCCACCTCATTTCCCATAGCCAAAGCTTCTTTCGCAGGGACCACATTTTCCCACCAAAATTCGCGTAATATCCCGTGAATCAACGACCAATATTCTCGATCTCTACAAACACGAAATATAGTACTCCCGTTTAACGTCCAACAATACAAATCGACCCAATTTCTATCCAAAACTTCCATCTGACCCTGAACTTGAGGCATGTAGTAATAAGGCATTTTGGTCCAAGGCAAAGCTAATTCGGGCTTCCCTTTATTAAACGGGCATTTCACTTCAAGAATCCCTAGATTCGGAAAACACCCGAGAAGCCCGTCTGGTGATGCACCGATCCAATCAAACTTGCTTTGCGAATGCGTAGCAAATCCTAATAAACTCACTTCACGACCCGTTATGTTTTTATAACTTTCAATGGCTTTTAGCTCGTTATTCACGCCCCATTCCATGGCCCGTATTGCCTCTGGTATGATCATGGATTCCATATCTGTAACAAACACTTTCTCATGCCAAAGCTCATATCTTCTTTTCCCTTTCCAAAAACCGAGTGCGGTGCTAAACGCGCTAGTGGTTAACTTGTCCCTTCGAAGGGCAAACCATTCTTCTGACCGTTGGGCCGGTGTGTCTGACGGGGAGAGTTGACAAGTCAAAGTCAACGGTATAGAGCGTGAAACTAGTGAGGTCAATGCAGGATTATGCAGCTGTGTGAAACCGTTAAGCTGCGAAATCTTTCTTCCTGAGAAGTGAATTGGTGGTGGTTTATGGCAGATGCTGGTGATGCAGGCGTTGGTCATTTTGTATTCTGCAAGAAATGGATTCTATCAATTATATGGATCAATCAACAAGCAATTATGATTAGGGCTGTAAATGATCCGAACAAGACCTCATTCAAGTTCGTCCAATAAGCTTTTATCTGAAAAGCGAAACGCTTCACGAATAACTAACCGGACGAAGTTTTTGTCCGTGTTCGTTCATTAAAGAAATGAACTTATTCATGAAAGGTTCACAAACACAAATGAACGAACATAAACAACGACTTACTTGATTTGACTAACCGAGTGGCCAACGTAAAAGGTTTAAGTTAATTTTACATATAAATTATCACATAATACTCCCATATTTTCGCTTTATAGTCATAAATTTGCTTAAACCTATATGATGAGATTAAATAATCATTAAAAAATATTTAAGACCTTTAATGAACACAACTGAACGAACACAAATGAACACATTAAAAATCATCAATGTTTGTTTGTTTAATGAACACATAAGCAAACAAACATCGATGAACACATTATCAAATTTTCACGAACATGGCCTCTGTTCGAGTTCGTTCATTTATTAAACGAACTTCACGCCAAACAGTTTTCCGAACGTTCAGTTCGATTACAGTAGGAGTGCAAAGAGCTGAGCTGCTGCCGAGCTACTCAAGCTGAGGTCAGACTCGTCTAAAGTTCTTCTCAAAATATATAAAAATATTAAAAAACATATATAACTTAAGTAATAATTAATAAATAAGCCTGAGTTTGAAAAAACGAGTCTACAGCCCTAATAAATGATTCAGTGTGTGATTTCACAAACAGTTGTGAGAAAACCAAATGAAACCATCAATGCTTCAAATAATAATAATAATAATAATAAAAACAGATCTACAATACTCCTGAATTATAATGAATCAATTTACGAATAAGAGAAACCCTAAAAACATGAAATAATACAAAATCAAAGCGTAATTGAGGAGCTAACCTGTTAATTAATTAATAATAATAATAATACGTCATTGATGATTGCAATATTAATGTGTGAGCTGCTGCAAAATTTCGTTGGATAAAAAAGACGATGGGTGTTACATAGTCAATTTCTTCATTACGTACAACCACTAATGCACTACAAGTTTTTAAAGCATCAAATAATATGTTTATATTATATGTTTGAACTAATTAATTCACAAGAGGTCACGTGGCGCAATGGTAGCGCGTCTGACTCCAGATCACAAGGTTGCGTGTTCGATTCACGTCGGGCTCAAATCGCATAATAATGATCCTAATTTTTTATTACCCAGTAACGGGTCATCGAGTAGACGAATGGTTGATGTGGTTCTTAGGTTATGTTGGGCAAATAACTTGGTTTACTAAACCGTAACCAAATTAACTGAATCCATTAATTAATCGATGGTTCGGTTTAGTCACAAGTCACAACTAATTAACTGTTTGGTTATGTATTTACTACTTAGTTTAGTCACATTACGAATAACCGAACCACTTAAAGATATGTGAGTGTGTATATATGTACACATTGGATTCTTCCTGATTAGTTTTTTTATTTCTTTAACCGAATTAAGCAACCCTTAACTACATTAATTAAACCGAATAGTTAACCGATGGTTCAGTTAAGTCATAACTGATTAGCCCAAAATTATGGTTCGGTTGTGGCTATAGTGTATGGCATAACGATTAACCAAACCGCTTAATGCTTATAGATAGATATATGTGCGTGGCTGTGCATAGTTAGTATTCTTTTTCTTGTTGGAGTCTTGAGTCTTCATAGAGAAACCTAACTCATTTCTTTATGCTTTTTGCAAGTCATCTTTAATGTAATTATTATTATACATTTCTTGTTTTTAGGATATGTAGAATAAAGTGATTAGGAACACTTAATGTAACTTATTAACCTAAAACAAGTGCCTCCACATCATAGAAAAAGAACCACTGCCATTATGTTTAAAACATCAGTGTTGAAATTGTCCAAGTAAAAGTAATGCTTCATTATCAAATGGAGTTATCACCCAAATGTCTTTAGTGTATGGCATTGTCATTAACCGAATCGAGTGTCTATGTTTCTACACACTGAAATCTTCCCGACTAGTCAACCAAAGTGAATAATTAATCGATGGTTAAGTTAAGCCATAACTGATTAACCGAAAATTGTGGTTCAGTTATGGCTTTAGAGTATGGCATAACGATTAACCGAACTGCTTAATGCCTATACATATACGTTTGGTAGACATTGGATTCTTCCTGATTAGTGTTTTTTTTCTCTTTTGGAGTCTTCATAGAGAAATCTAACTCATTCTTTTATGCTTTTTTCAAGTCATCTTTAATTAGGTTATACATTTCTTGGTTATTAGGTTATGTAGAGAATAAAGTGATTATACTAATGTAATTTGAACCACTGGCATTTGGATCATTATACTAATCCAGGAAAGCTAGACAACTTAATTAAGGTTTGTAAGCATCATCATATGTTTAAAACATTAGTGTCAAAAATATCCAAGTAAAAGTTATATATACTTGACAGTTTCAACACTGATGTTTCATAATCAAAGGGAGTTAAACACCCTTTGATTATGAAGTTACTTGACTCATCAAAGTTTGTTTAAATGTATTATAACAATCTAACCTCAACTTACTTGAGTTAATCATTCAGCTTATTTGAATTTTATAATTTTAAAGTTTAAATTTACAGTTTAACCGCTCCTATTTTAATTTAGTTAAACAGCACACGACCTGATCCAAATAGCGGACGATCCAAAAATTCTAACGTTTGATGGTGAAAAGTCTTAACACCTAAAAAAGGGACCACATTGGAAAAAATCTTGAGTCCGCCACTAGCCGAGCTCGAGCTTTGTGTAAGTTAAACGAGTCAAGCTCGAGCCTACTCGAGCTCAGGCACGGCTTGGAAGTTGGATCATTTAATGTGTATACATTACTTTTAGTAATTGCAATAATATTTTTTGAACTTTTAGTCAATTGCATTGCATGAGACTTCCTTGTAGTTCACAAAAGTGAGTTACTGCTTTCCATTCAATTACTCCAAGTATCCCTTTTGAACCCAAATTCCTTTCGTGTAATTAACGATATTCTCAATCACCACTATTTATTCATGCATTCCGTTCTCGTCTTCATTCGCTAAACATCAATCTATCAGTCTCTTCTTTTTACAGTTTCCTAATCCAACTTGCTGAAGTCAATACTACTCTCCAGCAGGTATGTCTCTTGTTTATGGAGTTTTTGATTCATTCAGATGATTAATATTCTGAAGGAAATAAGTGAATATGAAATATAAGTACTAATAACAAAAAAATGCTTACATTATATTAAACCTTTTTAGTTCCAGCACAGGCACAGGGGTGTTTAGTAAATTTGATTTCTACTATTCGAATTCGGTTTTTAAAATTTGAATTCGAGTCTAACGAATTCACGATTTTCAGCTCAATTCGATTTGAATTCACGATTTTCAGCTCAATTCGATTCGAATTCAAATTATACACACACTTTTTATTTTTATACACACACACACATATTCTATTCGTTGAACGCCCCTATATTCCAACATGATTTAGACATAGTAAACATCCCTGCTTTTGGGAAATATATGGTGTTTCTTTTTACATGCATCATATCCTAAGTTTTAGAAAAGTGATCATATGACTAAGTAGGATATGCCCGGTGTAAAGCAGTATGACGTCTTTTGGTTAAGCTAAAACATCACATAATATGCTACAGAAGTTTATTTTCTGCATTATTCGTATTACTTATATTTTGGTTAAGCTAAAGCATCATAGAAAAGTTAGAAACGATATATTCCTTTCCTATCTTCATTGACCAAAGCGTTAATCCTTTTTATTGGAAGTTAATCCTAACTAGTCATTATGTGAAAGTCATAGGCCGGGGTGAACAGTACAAGAGTTTTGAGGTATGTTTAATTTATGAGTATGCTTGTCGGTTTAGTAGCAGCACAACTTGTTGCCCATTTGTCTTTGGTATTGATGTAAACACTACTTTGTATTAAAATATATCTCTAAAATTTACAGGTTTTCTAAAAAAAATGCATGTTTATGAAGTTGTTTGAATTATAAATATTACAAGTTAATTTGAGCAATAGTATATTTAAAACATTATTTAATATAAATAGATATGTTAGGGGTCATTGTAATTTCCAAGAATTATTAGAAACCAAAAGAGTCGATCTTGGTTGAGATCAAATTCTATGTTCGTGTTTTCTTGGGCCCGATTTCCAACATATGGTTTCTTTTTAGAAAAAAAAAGAAGAAAGCTTATTATTATATGAGGATATTTGTGGTTATGTGAGTTTTGTAACAAATGTATTTGTATATAATGTAGTTGCAATGGAACAGCTTAAGCATTTCCTTCACGAGCATATGCTACACCTTGTCCAATTACAGCCTGTCCACGACGATAAAAACTCAGACGAAGAAGATAATGATGATGAAGATGAATATAAAGATGAAGGTCGTATTGTGGTGGAAGAGGATTTTGGCATATGCAAGATGTGTAAGGAAGAGATCTATCCATTTCATCTATGCTACTACACCTGCAACGATTGCGACTACTCTCTACACAATTTCTGCGTAGAACTGCATAAAACCCAACAAAACCACCCACTACATCCCGGCCACAGAATTAGATTGAATTTGAACAAGAGCCGTCACACACGGACGTGTTTAATTTGTAAGCAAAAAAAGAACGACAGGTACTATTGTTTAGACTGCGAATTCACCATGGACATTATTTGTGCAACCATGTATGCACAGAACAGTGGCGGATCTAGAAAAAAATCTCAGGGGTAACCTAATTTTTTTTAACCGACGGGCGATAGCGGACCATAATTATTTTCATAGGGATTAGATATTTACTCTATGTGCATGTCTAATAAACTATTCGGTTTGGGTCGGGTCGAATCATATTTTCATTTGTATCATTGAGGGCGCACATACCACCGATCATATTTTGTTATTTTTTCGAACAGCTATTTGGATCATTGACCGACCACGGGTGGGTCGAATCATATTATTATCACATATAATCATTTGTTCATCTAGCTTTTTATTTCATAAAAAAATATGTTTATATATTATAAACCTTATTTCTATACATGGTAAGCGTTAGGAAAACGTCATTAAATATTCATAAATTATCAACTAAAAAATAAAGCAATAAAAACGAAAGTAAAAATAAATAAATTCAACCCATAAAGAAACCAAAATTTGGTTTATTAATCTGTATCTAATTTGACTAGTCAATTATCTCTAGTCCAAGTGATTAGGACAATTCATTCAAATATTTCGATTCTCATCTATAGACGGGTTTCTTCCTAAAGATGAAATGAAAACGATCTAGTGGATCAGTAGCCTATCAGTAATTCAAATTAGATGTTAAAAAAATTATTTTAACTAATATTAATAAGAAAATGTTAAATTAAAAAAACAAAAGGAAAAAACATAAAGTTGACCATTGATAATATAGGCTATATCAATTTTACTTTTAAAGCTACACTCCCTATACTTACCTTTTATTTATTTATTACTATATTTAATTTAATTCATACCTTTTAAATAGGATTCTTCAACCTCCAACCCTTCATTTTAAGTTCCTACATCTTCTACAAATACACAGGAAATTTTCAGAGCCCATCTTCATTTTAGATCTACTTTGTCTCTAAGGGTATTCTAATACTTACTCAGGGTAACCTACACATAAAACGGAGAAAAAAGGAAAAAAATTACACTAATTTTACACTTCTCCGACAAAGTTGAGGGGTAACCCGGGCTACCCTTAAGCCTTATATAGATCCGCCCCTGGCACAGAAGATGGACCATCCAGGTCACCCTCACCAACTAAAGCGTGCTTTCGGTCCGATGATATCTTGTTGTATTGCTTGTGGTGATGAACATAGTGGGCCCTTCTACCATTGTACCATATGTTCTTGCTTCAAGATCCATTTGAGTTGCGCTTTACTTCCCGCCAAGTTACTTATCCAACAATCTACAAATGAGAATTTCAGCCATTCTCATTTACTTACCCTTTCCTATTCCTTTCCTTATATTGACTTAAAGGCTAAGTGTGACATTTGTCAATTTCGGATTATTTTATACTTGTATTCTTAATGTAAACCCGACCCGTTTTGTATCCCGAACCTTTCGATATTATCAAAATGATGAATTTTATGTTACATATTTGTTTTATAGTTATTGGATCTAATATACACTCTTTAAAACTAATCTTTCATTTTAACTAACTTCTCAATACTTAAAGCTTGATGTTACAACATATATATAATATACACTCCTTGTTTACCTTCGGTCTTTCATTTCTCCGGTCTCGGCCGGTTGAAATGTCGGGCTAGTAAGGCAAGGTTACATGGAGGCCTTTGTAGTCCTTGTTTATATATTTAACAAATCTAACCATATAACTTGTTATATTTGCTTAACTTCTGCATATTTTAGTTTATTGTTCATATTTGTCAAGTTCCATGGTATTGGGTATGTGGTGACTAGCCTCGTTTTCATCCCGAGTTGAGAACCGAACCAAAAACCGAACTTTTGTTTAAAAGCTTTATTGTTAACTTTTTGAATGTAAAACTTGAGTATTATTATTTATAAGTTCCATGGTAATTGGGTATGTGGTAACCATCCTCGGTCTTATTCCGAGTCAAGGACCGAACCAAAAAAACCGAACTAAACCGAGTTCACTCGCTTAAGACACACAAGTGTGTTTTTAGCCACCAAAACTCATATTTTTCTTCAAGATTATATTTTAAATCAATTTTAGTTAATTTCTAAACATACTTGTCATATCGGTAACCAACTTGATCTTATAACAATTCGGACCGATAAAGTCGTATACTCGCTTAACGAACGTTAAGGTTCTTCACAATAGAACTACATACTTGGTTAAGTCTATTTTGATTTTATTGAGTTATATCATAACATTTATTATTTTGGGAAGTTAACTTTGAGCTTGGTCAATTATCAAGTCTCGAACCGACAAACCCGAACACTCGTTTAAACCTCGTTTTGGTATTCATATAACCAAGGGTTTTGCAATATTGCATTTTAACCCACATTATTACTTAACATAGGTTGAGTAAAAAAAAAAGAAAAAAAAAACTAATGAATAGAATACCGAGACCTGGTTTCGAGTAAACGTATTTTATAAAACTCGTTTCTTTAATTTCTCAAGTATTTACATTTTAAATCCTAAACTTTATTTATTTACTTTATTTGTCATGTATTTTATTTTAAACCCTTCCAAGACTACCTACTAACACAAGACCCTTTTAATATAGGTATTGCTCGGTAAACTGACCTCTCCGATTATTCACGACACTATCTTTCAAGTTACTTGTTAATGTGAGTACTTTTTCATCCCCCGTTTTTCATCTTTCGTTTTGGGGTGGCATTGCATACTTATTCAAATTCAAATGATTTATACTTGAGTCTTAAACCACAACACTTATTGTATATGTTTACTTAAATAAATGCTCGATTTGGTGTTATATGCTTTACATGATTATGTGCAAATTCTTGAATGCTAAGGCGGGTAGCCTCATCAAAGTATGATCATACGTTAATTCCGAGTATATATGGTATCCCCATATAGAAAGGTGTCGTCAATGTATTCTTATTGACGATTTCATTATTGTCGTTAACGTATTCTTATTGACAGTTTTATTATCTAAATTGTTGCTATTATTTATTGTTTTCATATACTAGCTGTGGATTTCATACGCTTGCTTTCATGCCAAAGACCCCTACAAACTTCTTAGGTTTGTTTGACTGTAAGATTTGTAGGTTACCTTGCAGTGGTTTTGCATATGGATGCACGCAATGTGAATATTATGTGGATGTCCATTGTGGCTTCATACCTGATGAAATCACACATGAAGCCCACCCTAACCATCTCCTATCAAGATTTAAAGCTTCATCTGCACCATATAGGCTTTGTAAGGCATGTAGGTGGGTTATAGATGGAACGGGGTATTATTGTCCCACTTGTGATTTCTATCTGCATGTGAATTGTGCTTTGTTATTACCTAGAACGATAAGGCACAAGTTCGATAAACATCCACTGACTCTGAGGTACTATCCCGCTGAGAACCATAGTAGCGAATACTTTTGTGAGATTTGTGAGGATGAGTTTAACCCGATCATTGCAGCACGTGTGCCTACTCTATGCACACTGCTTGTGCCCCCCTAAAGCTTCAGTGTGAGCGGTCTACACATTCCTTTAGCTGGAGTCCTATCTTTAAGTTTTTAAATGTCAAGTTTGGAAGGAGAATTAAGCTAAGAGATCGCCCTCACCTTGTCACCTTTGTACAAGGCATTAAGGATGGCGGCCGATGCATTAAGTGTCATGGAAAATTGAAGCTTAAAATGATCTTTAAGTGCTTCCAGTGCAAGTTTGCACTTGATGACTGTGGGTTATCATCTGTTCAAGAAACACCAGATACAAGTATCTAGTTTCTTCTTTTTTTTAATCTCTCATAATAACCAGCAATCAATCTGATGACTTTTGATGCCAAATTTTGATTGCAAATCTATGTAACAATCTCCTTTTTCATTCGCATGAGCTGATTTTAATGTATCGCTTACTTTTATTGTAATCTTAACGGTTTATAACATCCAATATAAATATAATTCAATTTATTTAAATACTTTCACTGATTAACCATAACACAGTAGTCATCATTTCGTTAATTAGCTAAAAAAGAAAACCAAATTCATTGCAAGACAAAGTCAAGTCGTTGATTGGTTGCTTAGTTTTAGGGAATGTTTGGGATTGCTTATGACAAAAAATTAAAATTAAAATACAGATTCAAGCTATCGGAAGAACAAGTCAAATTAGTGCCCAAAGTGGTTTTATAAATATTGTTAAATATATTTACCATTATTTGTTATTGATTTTCTTTTGTTTTTAACTCCAGAAAATCATAGTAGTGAGTAGTGACTAATGAATGATTTTCTCTGTGTTACTTATGGTGCTAGTTTTTCGTTATAACGGCTTCCTATTTTTCAGAACCTACTGCTTCAATTTTGGTCAGCTCTTGATGCTGCAACCCAAAATAAGCAGATAGATGTACAGATTATAGATTTTACGAAAACAAAAATCGAACCAAAATCCAAATTTCCTGGTTTCGGTCTAAATGCAAACTGAAAACCAAGTTTATGATTTGGTTCGGTTTTAGTTCGACTTTTTTTTTTGTTTAAACGGTTTCAAACTGAATAATGACCATATGACATTAGCTAGAAGATATCGAAATATATAGCTTATGTAAATACGAATCCCTTCAGCAACGCGCGAGTAAGGCGATTAGTTCAAACTATTTATCCCCAATTTGGCAGTAACGGCTAGTAAACAGACTCAGTTTCCAACTTGATACTTTCACCCCCTCCAGCTTTAAGAACTTGTTTAAAAACTAACCAGAACTTCATGAAGCCCACTTTAAAACAAGTAACCATGAGTTGACTTGGACTTTAACTTCCCACAGAATGTAAGTTACACGTGTTATCAAACGAACAGAAAGATAAACGTTTTAGATATATATGTGTGTGTAGACATTGAAAGATAAACGCGCGTTATCGGCAGTTAATGGCTAGTTAACAAACTCAGTTTCCAACTTGACACGTTCACCCCTCCAGCTTTAAGAACTCATTAAAAACTAACCAGAACTTCATGAACTATGAAGGAATGACAGAATCAGACCCTGTAATTTAAGTAACCCACCCGCTTTAAACAAGTAACCATGAGTTGACTTGGACTTTAACTTCTCACAGCATGTGACTGATGCGCGTTATCAAGCGAACAGAAAGAGAAACCCTTTTACAAATAATTAGAGTTTTAGTTATATGGCCTTTACTAGATCTGTTGACCTGCTAACTTTGACTCCATGTAATGCGCAGGTCAAAGTATATATATTGAGGTAGCATCCGTCTATCTTGCATCATTAGCAGGTAAATATGTGATCGGGATGACCATTGTTGTTGATGGGGGACTGTGGTTGAGCCGTCCACGTCGTCTACCAAAGTGGATTAACTGAACCGAGTTTGTGCGTATTGTACACATTGGATTCTTCCTTATTAGTCTTCTTTATTTCTTTAACTGAATTAACCAAACCGTAACTACATTAACCAAACCGAGCAATAAATCGATGGTTCAGCTAAGTCATAACTGATTAACCGAAAATTGTAGTTCGGTTATGGCTTTAGTATATGTCATAACGATTAACCGTTTAATGCGTATAGATAGATATGTTTGTGTGTAGACATTGGATTCTTCCTATAGAGAAATTTAAACTCATTTCTTTATGCTTTTTTCAAGTCTTCTTTAATGCAATTATATATATATATATTTCCTGGTATTTAGGTTATGTAGAATAAAGTGATTAGGAACTTAATGTAATTTATTAACCTGAACAAGTGCCTCCACATTATAGAAAAAGAACCCCTGCAATTAAGGTTTTTTCAGACTCAGCATATGAATAAAACTAGGCCCGTCGAGCCAAACGTTTAATGTACCGTTTGGCGGGAAGTTCGTTTATGTTCCTTTATCTTTGTTCAATGTTCATTTATGTTCGTGAACTATTAGTCTATATTTTAAATGAATGGACATAAACGAACACGAGCATACTCATTTTTTAAACGAACGAACATGAACACAAATATTTGTCCGATTAAGTGTTCGTGTTCATTTAAAGTTAAATGATCGTACATCAACATTCCCTTATACGTGTTGAAATTGTCTAAGTAAAGTTTTACTTGACAATTTCAACACTAATGCTTCATAATCAAATGGAGTAACACCCAAATGTCTATTAGGGGTGTTAAATCCCTTTGATTCTCAAAGTTTGTTTAAATGTATTAAAGCAATCGAACCTCAAGTTACGTGAGTATATCGATTCAGTTTAGATTTTTTTAATTTTGAAGTTTAAATTAACAGTTTAACCACCCATGTTTTAATTTGGCCGGACCGCACACGACCTGACCCAAATGACGACCGACCCAAAATTCTAACGTTTGGTGGTCAAAAGTCACCGAAAAAAATGGTCCGCCACTGGCTGAGCTCGAGCTTTTTGTAATTTGAAAACAACGTTTTAAAATTTCGGCCATTTTATACATTATGTTTAGTAATTTCAATAATATTTTTTGAAGTTTTGCATGAGCCAAGCTTATTCTTATTGCTCACAAAAGTGAGTTATTGCTTTAGACTCGATTACTCCAAGAATCCCTTTTGAACTCAAATTCCTTTAGTGTAATCAACAATATTCTCAATCACCACTATTTATTCATGCATTTGGTTCTCATCTTCATTCGCTAAACATCGATCTATCAGCCTCTTCTTAATTTTTACAGTTTCGTTATCCAATTTGCTAAGTCTCCTTTTCTGCAATACTACTCTCCAACAGGTGTGTCTCTTGTTTTTGAAGTTTTATTATTCATTTGGATGATTAATATTTAGACAACGGATAGGGGTGTGCAGGAAACTAAAAAACCAAACCAGATTAGAAACCGATAGTTCTGTTTTGATTTTTATTAAAAACCGAAATATCAGTTTTGGTTTAGTTTTGTCTTTTGTTGGAAAAAACCGATCAATTGAATTTCTTTTTCGTTGAATCGTATATGATTTATAAGCTTGGATGTTTGTTTTATTTTTAATGTTAATCGGTTATGTTTTGTTGATTTGGATTAGATTAAATCATTTGAATATAACTATCTTTTTTATTGACTCTTAATTATTGTAGGCCAAAATGCACGATATTGTATGAATTATTACTTTTTTCTTTAAAAATAGGCACGATTTCAAAATATCATTGGTCAAATTTCTTTTGTCTGAAATTAGCCCGATTAGAAAAGTCAAACAAAACCGAATTGAACCCGGAAACCCAAAATCGGAACCGGACGGTTTTGAACAAAAAAAACTGAAACTTCAGTTTTCAGTTATGTTTTAGCCCAAAACTGCACTGAACCACGCTAAGCACACCCCTAAAATGGAATCAAATTGTAAAAGAAAGAAACATGGATTCGAATTCAGTTTTTTAACTTCGAATTCAATTCAAATTCGAGTCCAACAGCAGTCATTTTATACATTACTTTTATTAATTTCAATAATATTTTTTGAACTTTTAGTCATTTGCATGAACCTTCATTAATGTTCACAAAAGTGAGTAATTGCTTTCCATTCAACTACTTTCGTGTAATCAACGATATTCCTAATCATCGCTATTTATTAGTATGCTTATCGGTTTAGTAGCGGCACAACTTGTTGCCCATTTGCCTTTTGTATTGATGTAAACACTATTTTGTATTGAAATGTATCTCTAAAATTTACAGATTTTCTAAAAAAAATGCATGTTTATCTACTTATTTGAATTATAGATATTAGAAGTTTGAGTTAAAGTATCTTTAAAACATTATTAATATAAATAGATATGTCAGGGGCATTATAAGTGTCAAGAATTGTAATAAACCAACAGAGTTGATCTTGGTTGCAATCAAATGTTGTGTTCATGTTTTCTTGGGCTCGATTTCCAACATATGGTTTCTTTAAAGAAAAAACTTATCATTATATGAGGATATTTGCGGTTATGTGAGTTCTGTAACAGATGTATTTGTATATAATGTAGTTGCAATGGAACAGCTTAACCATTTTAGTCACAGGCATATGCTACACCTTGTCCAATTGCAGCCTGTCCACGAGGATAAAAACTCAGATAAAGAAGATAATGATGATGGAGACGAAGATGAATATAAAGATAAAGATCGTATTGTGGTGGAAGAGGACCATTTTCGCATATGCAAGGTGTGTAAGGAAGAGATCTATCCATTTCATCTATGTTACTACACCTGCAATGATTGTGACTACTCTCTACACAAATTCTGTGCAGAACTGCCAAAAACCCAACAAAACCACCCACTACATCCCGGCCACAGACTTGGATTGAATTTGAACCAGCGCGGTTACATACGATGGTGTTTAATTTGTAAGCAAAAAATTGACTACAGGTACTATTGTTTAGACTGCGAATTCGCCATGGGCATTATCTGTGCAACCATGTATGCACAGAAGATGGACCATCCAGGTCACCCTCACCAACTACAACGTGCTTTCGGTCCGATGATATCTCGTTGTAGTGCTTGTGGTGATGAACAGAGTGGGACCTTCTACCATTGTACCATATGTTCTTGCTTCAAGATCCATTTGAGTTGCGCTTTGCTTCCAGCCAAGTTACTTATCCAACAGTCTACAAATGAGAATTTCAGTCATTCTCATTTGCTTACCCTTTCCTATTCCTTTCTTCGTATTGACTTAAAGGCTAAGTTTTTTCCCGATTGCAGAGTTTGTGAGAAAGGTTTTGATCCTTACAGATTGGAAGACAAACCTTACTCATGGCATTACCGGCGCGATAAATGTCGGTATTAAGTCCATGTTGATTGTGCAACTTCAAGGAAAGATGCGTTTATGTCTTCTGTCTTGATGCCAGCAGGTTATTATTTATTCTTTTCTTTCAACAGTTGATAGTATGTTTGTCAATTTGAACTTAACTTACAACAAATTATTCGATAATCAGGCTATGACAAAACTTACAAAAAACTTCAAAGACGAAGATCATCCTAATCTAATTCACTGTCCATTTGCTGATGAAAATGTTAGCCTTCTCACACACCATTTTATCAACAAAGATGAATCAGTTATAAAAAGGGAGATTGATGGTGAAATGTTTTGTCATCCACACCCACTGATTCTTTTTGACACATTTCTTAACGGGTCAGTTTCCCTTCATGATCCCATGAAAAAAGTTGAACTACTTTGTAACGGATGTGTGAGACCAATCTCCAATATGCCTTCTATAAGTGTTCCCAACATGATTGTGATTTTGTTCTTCATGAGTGGTGCACTAGGCTACCCTCTCAAATAAAAGTCCACCCCGACCATCCAGAGCATACGCTTGCTTTCATGCCAAAGACCCCTACAAACTCCTTAGGTTTGTTTCACTGTAGGATTTGTAGGTTAGATTGCAATGGTTTTGCATATGGATGCATGGAATGTGAATATTATGTGGATATCCATTGTGGCTTCATACCTGATGAAATCACAAATGAAGCCCACCCTAACCATCTCTTATTAAGATTTAAAGCTTCATCATATAAAAAGCATTGTAAGGCATGCAATTGGGGTATCAGTGGATATGATATGGGGTATTATTGTCCCACTTGTGATTTCTATCTGCATGTGAATTGTGCTTTGTTATTACCTAGAACCATAAGGCACAAGTACGATAAACATCCATTGACTCTGAGATACTATCCCGCTGAGAACCATAGTAGCGAATACTTTTGTGAGATTTGTGAGGATGAGTTTGACCCGACAAATTGCTTCTATCATTGCAGCATGTGTGCCTACTCTATGCACACTGCTTGTGCCCCCATAAAGCTTCAGTGTGAGCGATCTACATCTTCCTTTTACTGGAGTCCTCCTATCTTTAAGATTTTAAATGTCAAGTTTGGAAGAAGAATTAAGCTAAGAGACCACCCTCACCTTGTCACCTTTGTACAAGGTATTAAAGGTGATGCAAATTTGTGGAATGAAATGATCTTTAAGTGCTTCGAGTGCAAGTTTGCACTTCATTCCGGAGTGGGTTAAAGAGTATTCAAGAAACACCAGCTACAAGTATCTAACTTTTGATGCCCAAATTTTAATTGCAAATCTATGTCATATTTTGTTTATTATAAATTCGCATGAGTTGATTTTAATGTATGATCACTTGCTTTTTAATCGTAATCTTAACAGTTAATAACACACAATATAAATATTTTCTTTTGTTGTTTAAATACTTTTACTATGCTACATTGATTAACCATAACAAGGACTCACAAAGTCACA